>NC_088992.1:8575023-8875023 GCF_963932015.1 Anas acuta
GCAATGCTCAGCATTATGCTTTCAAAACGTTTCTGAAACTATTTGCCTTCCTATATTTCAATTTTATTATTTCTGTAAGCAAGATAAGGAACAGATGAGGGCCTAAGAGAAGGAGAGAGGGGATACTCATTTTAATTTCTGATATATGGGTACAAAAAGTCCCCCAGAAGCACAAACCACTCAGTGGGAGCCCAGAGGAGCCCAGGCCACACCTCCCTGAGCACAGACACGCAGGTCGGGCCCACCGGAGCCGGCCCCACAGAGCACAACCCTTGCTGACACCACGGATCGAGCCCACAGCAAGCTACAGGGTCTTGTAAAAATACTTATGATTAAAACAACAAAGCCACACAAACACAAAGAGTCTCATTAGCAGATTGCCAGCAACCCTGTTTGTCTTGCAGTGACGCATTATATCACAGGAGAAAAATTTGAGGCCTGATCTTAACAATCCTTTCTCAAACAGAGTTACTATAAACTCCAATGGAAATTTTGTCTGTCTCAGGACCAGCTGGGCTTTCTCCTTGCAACTCTTCATACACTTGAAGTAATAAGAGGAAACTTTTTTTTTTTTTTTTTTTTGACAAGACCTCATCAGGTAAAACCTAATAAAGCCAAAAAGGAAATTAGGAAAATGGACGGTTATTCCCAGAGCAGCCTGATCCTGCCTCAGCTAAAGCTCTGGCCTAAACAAGCCACATTCCCACTACCACCCCAAGCTGCCATCCATGGGGTAAATCAACAGTGTAAATCAGTGCTGCACCACCTCAAAGCCCAGGATGCAACAAACAGAGGAGCACAGGGTTGTTCTGAGTAGAAGATAAACCACAGCATCAAAATCTGGTCCTCCCCTGCCTCAGTGCAAGCTCAGTGCACTCCCAACCAAAGCAGCACCTTTAGAGTTATCGCTATAAATGTTATTAAAGTGAAACAACCCATTTTTTAAATGTATGCTAATTCCACTTTATTAGTGATGCCAAAGCCCTCATTTACATTTTTCATAAAAATCACACAGAGGTTTTTGCTGCTTTAGGGATAAAACTAATAAACAAATACATAAATTAGTATATTTTAATTAAATGTTATCCCGTGAAGTAATATTGTATCCTATTGTCTAAAACAACAACAAAAAGAAAAACTAAAAAAGCACCTCTAACTTGAAAATTTGTGTTGTATTAAAATATTAGAACTCATTAAAAACTAATTTGAAAATTGCTTTACCTAACAACCATAAAAAATTTCGAGTTCTGTATTCTAATATGTGTTATTTGTTTTGGTACAGGAGATTATCACTGTAGCATGCATTACTATTAGAATACACATACATTAGAGGCATCATAATGCACCCAGATTCTCTTAGGAAATAACAAAGTCAAATGTTACCTGCAAATGTATCACCACGCCATTTCCATTTTAAATACCATATTATTTCCATTCTGTAACATCAAAGACTCTACATAGCAAACATAGACCCACAGCAGCACACACGTTAATTTCACTTTAGGTGCATATATCCCATCTGTATGCATAAAAAATGTACGGATTTTGGGGTGGGATATTGCATGCTATTATTATTTTAGAATGTTGCTCACATTACACGAAATGGGACAGTTTAAGCAGTAAGGTGTGGCTGGAACTGCAGGGGGAAGTCCAACAGGCAGAAAACAATCACATCTTATTTCAAATTATTAAAGTAGTCTGCAATAATAGCTTGACTATTAAAAAAAAAAAAAAAAACTAATATGCATTAGAACATGTTCACCTCATTAGGAGGATTTCCATAACCCTGTTTTTCCTCAGAAGGGGAACATAGACCTAGACTCCACAATCTCATTCATTACTCTAACCCCCTGTCCTTTTTTTTTTTTTTTTTTTTTTCCTAAATGTAAGAATATTGCTTTTTCAAGACAGGTATTTAAACAAGACAGGCACTCCATTTGGCAGTTTCACTCAAAAAAAAAATTTGTCTCCTACTTGGTTTTATTTTCTGGAAATTGAAAGTTTTGATAATAATAATTAAAAAAAAAAAAAAAAAAGAGGAGTTTTTCTGTACATAAATGTGCTTTCTGAATAAATGTACTTTCTGAAAAGGTTCATAGATTCATTTATTAGCCTCCCTGAAAGTGTCATTGACTGTACATTTTTACTAAAACCATCTTAGAGTACAACCTAAACCACTCGGCAGCTACAACTCAAGGAATCTATTTCCAATAACAGTGAATAATACACACTGCACAGAGATGGGGAGCAAAAAGACAAAACTAAAGTAATTAAGCAGTAGGCTTGAAGACTACTTATCTTCAATACTCTTTGAAGGCACAGTTAATTATCATGTGGATGCAACAACATGGAGCAATTCAGGAAAAGGGACCACAGTGCATGGGTGGGAAGACAGATTCCCCAGCAGGTTAATCTCCTTGAGGCATCCAAAAGAAAAGTAAACAGAGAAGTAGTGAATCCATGGGGAGAAATCTCAGATCATTCAGGTGTGTGTTGTTTGTTTTGTTTTTTCCCTATGAAACTTAGGGGTTTCTTATCTGCCTCAAAAGAGAAGTTTCCAGCACCTTAAACTCCCTGAATCCTCCCCTTCTAGAGGGCTTCAGGTATTCCATCAGGGAACATGTCTTTCTGGCAGTACAATCAGCACATGAGAACCTGTCCAATTCCCTGCTGAATAGTAATAATAAAAATAAATAAATAATGCTAATAATAAAAAGCTGTCTCCTGAACTTCTCCAGGCACTTTAAATGCTTTAAAAATATTTTGAAAACGTTCCTTTTAAACTGGGAAGGCTCATAAGCCACTGTAAGACTAGTCATAATGTGGAGATGTGACTCATCTGCAGTGACATCAGAAAGAGTCCAATGTCCTCTCTCATTTTACAGTCAGCCTTATCACCCCCTTGCCTCACCCCGAGTCTTCTCCATAAATATTTAAACAAGAAGCAAAGTGATACATTATGGATATCATATTCAAAACCGCTTGAGTGACTTGCTTTGAGCCAAAATCAACAAAGGTATTTAGATACCTAAACTTCAGTTTAGGTGCTTAACTTTTCTTTCAAAGCAATGGAAAAGCAGCTCCTGCAGAGCATCTAAGATCCTCATATTTTTGTGAATTTGGCACTGGATTACTCACTAACACAGCATTTAACATCTTAGTCATCACCTCCAGAGCTGTGAACGGACAGGCTAGCAAAATCACCCCAGCAGAGGTGTAGCTGCCTGGTAGAGCAATGCTGAAGATGCATAAGGAAGCTCAGCCCCAAGCATCCAATGCTTTTAAAAGCCTGCTCCTGTGGTACTGAGTCCTGAATTTCCTTTCCCCAAATGCAGTACAGCTGGATCAGCAGCCACACAGCTGTCTGGCATCAGAAACCACCCCCTGCAGCTCCTCAGGGTAGAAATCCTGGATCACAGCTCACGCCGCTCCAAATTTTATGTGGAGGAGCTCCTAGGGGACACGCTGCTCTCACAGCAGCTACTCTGAGGTGGTCAGGTCTCCCTAAAGCTTTGTGAAGCCTATAACAAGAGTGAGGATTGCCAGATTCTTGCCGGTAGTTGCGAGTTATCCCCCCATTTCACGCACAGATTTCACACCGGCAATCCGCCTTTCCTCTCCCTCTATCCACATGGCAGAGCTTTAGGGCCCTTATCACAGAGAAGGCAAAAAGAAGAAAAAGGCTCCAACTGTGTTATTGCTACCAGGAAGTCCACTCTGCCACAAACTTCTTGAACATAGAGGAAATGCAAAAAGTCTCATTCCTTCCTCTCATGCCCTCACTGATTCCCATGGGATCGCTCATGCACTGGGCACATAGTAGATGACTGTGTTCAGCTGTGCTTGTGTTCAGCCCTGGCCACCTCATCCCAATAGCAGGGGTTGGCACTGAACCTAGAAAAATGGAGGATTAAGCCAGGCCCTCTACTCAAAAATCATTCATGTCAAACTGTTCTTTGCAAAAATAGGTAGCTTTAAGCTTTCTAGACTTTCTGTAGTCTAATGTCCTTATGTCTTTCCAACTCCAAAAACAAGAGAATAGTCTCACAGCAAAAATCAGACTCCAGCAAGACATCTCTTGTCATCTGCACAGTGCTGATTTTGTAATCAGTCTGGAAGTTTTATTTTTAACTGCTGTTTCAAGGCTTTACAGAGACACAATTGTTCTTTTGAAACCTTGCTAATAGGGCTGATCACTAATACTATTACTATATACAGAGCAGAAAAGCACAGTATAATGAAACTGTACTATGAGAAACTATGAACGAAATATTCTTTCCATAAAATGAATTTTTAATAAAATATGCAAGGACTCCAGAAATTGCTCATCACACTAAGATGAAGAGACTGGTTCTGCAATCGGTGGGTGCTCAAAACCTCCCCAACTCCTTTGGGCCCCCCACTGCTATTATTCCCATCTGAAAGACTGCATTTGAGAAACTGAAGATGGGGATTTTTCCAATCTACTTTCACATTGAACATGTGCTTTAAAACTCAGAGCCTGTTCCAAGGAACAAAGTGAGTAGAAATGCTCCTTTTGTCACTCAGGTCGAGGTGACGAGCCAATGACACATTTAGGTATTCTGCACAGATTGCTGTGATTTATAAATTCAATACCAGGATCAGAAATTCAGATGTGGATCTCCACAATTTGCATGCATCCTCTGCAAAACATCATTTCCCTAAGCACACTACCTAAAAGCTTATTTACAAAAGCAGTTCTTAATATGGCATGTATACAAACCGAAGCCTACAAGCAAACATGGACTTTTGTGGCGTGCGATCATTTGAGGAAAGTCCATAGTTTCTCTTCCCTGAGAAGTTTGTTCTGGAGGAGCCACTTCAAAATGGAGAGTGTGGTTCCTGCCATTTCTTAAAACACATAGGAAAAGTCAATACTGTGAGACAGTGTTGTCTGCTGGGACAAACTTTAATAGCAGTGGCTGGTTTGTCAAAGGTGACGGGCAAGCCCTTTCGTCCAGCTTCTAGGCTTTATGGCATGACAACTCCGAAGAGAACAATTTAAATAAGTCACATTTCCAAATTAACTTTAGAAAGCAAGAAGTAAGCTAGAACTGCCCATTGATACACTGACCAAGCTCCAAAGTTGTTTGAAGGTGATAGGGTGCTCATTGTCCTGAGTCATAAGATGTATACTTGTTTCCCTGCAAGAAATTTTGCCCCATAAACTTCAGAAATTTCCTACCTCTTCTCTGCTAAATCTTCCTGAAAAACTAAGAAATTTGTATGTATATGACTCAACTCTCAGTGCAGGAATGGGAGCAGGGGCTAAGCCTTAATGGCTTAGACCATATTTATACTTTTGCCTTGTTACCATTGTCTAGAGTTACTGAACAGAATAGTGTCTGCTGCCAGTTCAACATTTCTTAAGAATTTAAAGAATAAAAAGTTTAAAAGTATTTGGAAAAGTTTAAAAAGTGTTAGAAAACTTTGCAGACAGCACACAATTTAAATCCTTTGCTAGACTTTGCGTATCTTTCTAGGTATTTCTCTGATCCTCACCACTATGCCATGCAAGCACTTCACAGTGATTAGTGGATTTTAACCTCATAGCAATGAGGTGGAGGCATAAAAAGATTCAATGACTTGCCTGCATCCATGCCAGAAGCCTGTGGCAGAGCCATGAGTCACACACAGGACAGCTAGCTTCACTGGGCAGTGACCTAGCCATAAAAGCAATGTTCCTCGTCACAGAAAAAATAATTTTTTTCAAGTTATATTGGGAGGGGTCAAGAAAGAAATGTTATTATTTAGCACAATTGTAAAAGGGCACAGCTAATGACCCCAAAAGTTTTCTTTTTAAAATGACTACATTTTGAATCTGAATTTATATATTAAAAAGTCATCACATATATAGTCCATTTAAAAGCACCCTGTATTTGCCACTGCTGTTTTTCAAGGAGGGGGGAGAGGAGAAACAGACTGAATTGTTTTGTTGTCAAGAAAAATACATCTAGCATAAAATGTTAAGGTTGCCAAGAGATGACAGTATTTGGCAGCATCCTAAAATGTTTGTCATTTTAAAAGTATTTATGCTAAGGCAGAAAATAAACTATCCAACATTTTAGTCACTTTAAGTGATTAAAACAAGTCATTAGAATTTTAGTTTAAAATACTCTTAGATAAAATTTTCCCTTACCTAACTAGTCAGCTTTCCTTCCTTACAGAATAATAACTACTTGCAGTTCTTTGCTCTTAAAGCTTGCATCTTAGCTTTAAGTGCTCTTGTGTGATGTAGGTAAAACAAAATGTGGTAGAATATCGTTTTCATTTTTATTGGAAACATTTTCAATTATTACACTGCTGAATAGAAACAACAGGAAAAAAAAATGGTTAGGAAAACTTTAAATGCTCACCAAAAATGCAAGAACAAGTTTCTTCGCCTTACAAAAGTAAGTGCACTTGGTTGTCTAAGTTTATATTCCAACATGAATTTGGCAAGTTTTCCTGATAGCGACTTGCTTTACTTCTATTTCTTGTACTGTGTTCAGAGTATTTACAAATGCACATTTCTCATGAAGTTGGAAGTAAGTTTGGATCTATTTTTTCATTTTATAAAGACATTGATGTGTTTTTTCTGACATGCCTCATGAACTCAGTCAATCACAAGTCTTTCTTAATGGAAACCACATGTCTGCCCAGAACTGTGTAATTACAATGCTAGGATTCTTGGCACTGCCAGGAAAAGGGGCATTGTCAAACCAATTACAGTTTATTTATTTACATACCATTTCTGGATGAGAATGTTCTTTCTTTTATGCTGATGCTGAGAAAATATATATTTCATCGAGTAGCTGTAATTTTCGCTAGATACTGTTACATTTTGTAGCAATTACATCTCTAGTTTTCAGTTAGTTTGCACGTAAGGAAACTTTCCTTTAAACAAAACAGCTGGGAATAGCATCATGAATTTTATCAGCCCAGTTTTCATTTGTTTCAGATGATGAAGGAGATGTGAGGGCAGCTGTTTCCCTAAGCTCAACGGAGTCAGTATTTCCACCCACTTCCACCCTACTATGAGCTTTTCAGCGTACCAGATGCGGCATCGGTGCATTCATCCTACGCCCCGTGTAAGCCACTACCTGAAGCTGACCCTGGTGAAGACACACAGCGTGTCTCAGCAGAAAGGAGCAAGGCTCCAGAAAGGTGATCTGCTATTCTTTTCTAAGGTACAAGGCTCTGGACAACAGAAAAAAATAAAAATAATTTTAAAAAATAAAGTTCTATTATGCCTCAGGAAAGCCAATCACAGTCCCATGGCAATGCAGCTATAACCTCACACCCTGCAGTGTGGCCAGAGCAGTGCAGGGCTGGATTTGGGGATGCAAACCCTCACCCAGGCATCATCTGCCCCTCATGGGGCAGAAGGCATCATATAATGCCATGTGAGACCAAAAGGTATTTAGTAAAGGAGATACTGGCCAAAACCTGGCCAGCTGAACCAGCTGTCCCTGCTGGGATACTCCAGTCACAGGAGGCACCTCCTACCCTGAGGTTGTGTTAAGCTCTTCCACTGAAAATGCAGAGGAAGGGAAACAGCTGTAAAAATCTCCTATTTAAAGCTCCTGAACCTTCAGATCCTTCTATGAAAACCCTTCTATGGGACTCTTTTTTTATTATTATTTGTTTTTAATTGCTGCTCCAACTTTTCATGACTTCCTTGTCTTTGGAAAGTTCCAAAGCATTAAAAGGAAACATTAAGTTCTGACGCCCTCCGACATTATTTTTCAGTTTAATCATTTTTCCCCATTTTCCTCCTCTTTCTGTGCTGAGTGAGGGTGGGAAAGAGACAATTAAGGGAAACTCAAAACTCTCAGATGTTTCAAAAATGAAAAAGTTCAATAAAAGTTTTCCCACACATCAGCAGAGAAGTAGGCAAAATTGTTTTCTTATGAAATTCTCAAAGCCAAAATGACTGAAACATTCCTGGGTTTTGTATTCACCACTCCCTCCTCCATTTCTTGAGCCAGAAGCCTCTGTTTTATCTTGTGTTCATGCCCAAGTGCAGAGCCCTGCCCTGATGATCTTACAGCTTATGGTGAGGAGACAGATGCAGGGTGAGGGCTGAAACGGCAGCACAGAGAGGGGAAATGACTTGCCTGAGGTCGTACAGCGGGGCAATGACTCAAGTGATTTCCAATAACATAGTTGTTTCTGTAAAGGTTTAAGGAAAATGGGGCTTGATTCACTGCCATGCAGCCCCAGCCCTGCACTGCTGAATAACACAGTCCCAGCGGCCAGACAGGAGCTGCAGGCACTGTTGGACCAAGCCTTCAAGCAGAAGTTGGCCTTGGTTCATCCAGGAAAGGAGAAAGATGGGGACCTGGGTTTTGAACGATAGGTCCTGAAGAAAGAGAGAGCCCTAGTACAGGCATCTAGGTGGCTATTGAAGAGATGGCAGAGGTGACCCATGTCCTCCAGACAGAGCAAGTGTGGGTGAAGATGAGTTGACACAGGGCAGTGGTCAAAATGTTCTCCTTCTATGTTAGGTGACTGCTTTTATTCCCACTGTGGTCTGGGTTCCATGACATCCTGCCAGCTGGCTCTGGGTATCCACATCCCTCCGTCCTCCGTACGTCAGGTGGCTCATCACCCTGCTCTCATTACCACCACCTCCCCCTGGGAGGGGGAACCTGGCAGCTTATCTGTACTGGATGCAAGTTGCCCAGAAAGATGGGAAAGGCAAGAAAAAGATGTCCATGGGGAAGATAAGCTGCCCCATGGAAAAGGGGCAAGAGATTTTCTGCCTTCATAAAGGGACACCAGGGAGAGACTGGATCATGACCCAAGTGATATTTTCATCTCTGCTCTGTTCACAAGGTGCTGCAGCCCTCGGGTGAGCTGCTCTGAAGCAAGGTGCATCATCTCTTCACCAGGAGGTATCAAGAAGACAGCCAACTTGCACAGCAAAACCTCGAAAACAATGCTGCGGTGGCTGGATTTCAATGCTAACTTCGAATTACAAAGCACAGGAGCAACTTTCCGCACGCAATTTCTGATTCTGCTTTCTATTCCTGTCTAGTTGCAGCCAGAGTTTTGCCAGTGAAAAGTGCTATAAACAGCCCTGGCCTAGCTGAAAAAAGCAATATGCCGTCAGTCTGACATCTACCTCGCTTTTCCGCTCATTGTCAGCACTTTGATTGATGGTGTTGTTCATTAATGTGGGACGATTGTCAGCTTTTCCTGAATAAATATAAAAAGAAACAAAGAAATCCCCACCCTTTTCAAGCCAGAGTGAATTATTTCCTATTTTCCTTTGCTGAATTCAAGCATGTAACAGTACACTGCCCTCAAAATATACTGGAGCTTTAACCACAAAGTAGGAAATTGGACTTTGGATAGGGGAACCAAAACTTTACTTAAGTAGTAGGTATAGTAATTAAATTTTACTATTATTTATTTTCCAAAAGCAAAAAAACAATGGTATGCCCTAAAGGCTTCTGCTTTAATACAGTACTTCAATTTTGTGCAAAAGCTAAAAAAAAATCTATTTGGTGAAGACTAAAATGACATGTGAAAAGCAGAGGCAATCAGAAGCGCTGCAAAAGATAGGCAGAGATTCAATTTAGCACAAGGCTGCATCTTAATTCCTGCTGGGGAGAAGGGAAAAATCATGAAAATTCCAATACATTCGAAGTATTTAAAAGCTGGGTAAGTTTTCTTGGGTGCCCAGTGCCCCCCAAATACAGCTCATGGCATTTTGGCTGCTCATGAATCTCTGAGATATTTGTGAAGTTGGACGTCCCTGTTGTCTTCTCTATATTCCCATAGGCAAACTATGAGAGGGGAGGGAGACACCATAAAGCCTGTCCTAAACTCTGCCTTACCATTTGCCATTTTCACTACACATTTCCTCTCCATGACTTTTCCTTGCGCTGGCACCCTTAGCTTTCTGCTTGATGGAGTCTTTCTAATCAGGTCATTGCTTACATCGTTAGCGATAGAATCATTGCTCAACATCTTTTTCAAATTGTACATTGCATCAGTGTGTATGAAACACAACAACAACAACAGTGATTACAAAATCGTAACTGGGCGTGGGGGGGAAAAAGGGGAGAGGAATGTAAATGGGTGACCAATGATGAATTCAGCAAATTAGGCTTTGGCACAGATTTTCTTTAGAAGCAACACGCTAACAATACTAATATTCTCGGCAAGTGCTACATTTGTAGAGTTGAATGGCAAATTATTTTGAATACCTCTGTAAAGAACAGGAAACTGAGAACTGTGGAAAAACTGGCATTATGCCACAGATTGAAGATTCAATCTGACTGTAATAGAAGGTGATTATTGGGGACTAGCAGGCAGATGATGGATGATTTCCTCCTAAAATGACAGCTCTGCTGTGTATCAGCAATCCTCATACAGCACAAATGTACAGGTCGGCTTTTGTGGCTTTTTAATTCTTACCATTGTGGGAAATGGATTTCAAACCTGTGGCGAGCTATTTCAGGCTGGCAGGGCACATTTGGATTGTTCCGTGCCTTTCTCTTTCCCCTTCTTTTTTTTTTTCTCTTTTTCTTTTTTTTTTTTCCTTTTTTTTTTTTTTTTTCTTTTTGCAAACCTAACGCCAGACGCTCACTGAAGTTTGCCAGCCGTTCCCCTCAGGCGGTGGGGAACAAAGGGCAGCACCGTGCAGCTCGAGCTCCGGCCAGCCCCAGCTCCCACCCTGCAGCACAGCCAGGAGAGCCACGGAGGACCGGCAGAGGGGCTCGTGGCCACTTTTCCCCCACCACAGCCCCAGTTCTGGGGCGTTCTGAAAACTAAAACATCCTCCAAGAGTGCCGTGCCTTGCTTAGTTCCCACCCTCATCTGCTTTGGTTGAAAACACACACACACACAGAGTGCAATCCATGTGCTAGAATCGGATGCTCTATACCCTATTTTATTTCAGAAACATCAGGGTTTCCCAGCATGTGGGCAGCCCACCAGCAAGAATTGCACTGGGGCCCAGTACAGCCACCACACCAGCACATCTTCCTTGATTCCACTGCAGAAAAAGCAGCCCAGAAAGTCTGACAAGGTTAGAAGACAAAATATTTTAAGTTCCTTGCATGAAGCTGTAAGCTCTGTACAACTCCGCTTAAAAGACAAGCTAATCAATAACCCCATCCTTTATTGCTGTGCCCCTCCACGCACTCCATTAATAACCATGCAGCACTTTTAGTACATCACGAAGTCACACAGAACAGCAATAGGAAAGGCTGGCTTCAAGGAGCAGTGCCACCCAGCAAAGCACAGCCTCCTGCTCCATGTCACGGTGGGCTGGTGCCTGACAATACCCCGGCTCCCTGGCCCTCACAGCAAATTAGGCCGGACATATGTTCTGGTGTCTGTCAAGGCCCAGTCCTGACACTCTGCCAGTCCTACACAAAAGGACAGGGTAATCCACAAGAGCAGTAAATTTATCAATCAAATCCCGTAAGTGTTCCTCGCTGATAACACCAGCCCTCTTTCGAATTTAACAGGAAAGCGTGGCCTAGCTCAGTGGGACGTCACAGGCATGTTCCGCCTACCAAGAAGCCCTTGTCAATATTTCACAATGTGTTTGTCACTCTCCTGTCTATAGTCAATCCGATACTAGATGGGGCCCTCTTTTAAAGATGTGGTGTTTCTGTGCCAAAGGGGGGAAAAAAGAAAAAAAAATATTCTGCCTACAGCTGGTTAATACTGAGCCTTTTTTTTCCAGTAGGCTGCAAAGGAAAAATCATATTTTGGCCTTTATTTAGGTCTCAGCAATGGGCAGGTAATTAATTATTAATTTTATATTTGTGTGCGATCTGCACCATTTTTCAGTTTCTAAATGCAATTAGGGATGATGGAATAAAACAAGTAGGCCAAAGATGCTGCATAAGAACTGTGAATTAAAAATGATGCATTTTTGCCTCTCTCATATCGCAGGTTGCGGGCACTCATTTTTTGCAACAAAACCAAGAGTATGATCTGCTGCAGTTTAGAGTCATGTTGTTGCACAAAATGATATGCCAATAGAGTAGTAGCTAGTGTTTATAGTAAAGGAGAGCAAACCATTATCAGTATGCAATGTCAATTTAAATTTTACTGGAACAGAAACCTTTTGACCCCTTCCAAACTTGATCCATTACTAGGTTTATACATGAAAGCTTAGGAGAGAATTAAATTAGAAGGAACATTGCAAGAGAACTGTATTTGCATCTATTGCACTTAAGACTGGAGATTAGTTGACCTTTGGAAAAGGGGATTAAAGCAGTTTCACCATCAAGAGAAGACAATCTGTGTTCTTAAAGCAATCAGATTGGGAAGGGTAACAACCTCTGAAAGATGAATTGAACTGAGGAAGAATCCATGCTAATTTGCATGGTTTACATGTCACTTACAAATGAATTTTGCAGTGATTTCTGCAAAAGGAATTGTACAGTGTTTGAATTATTCCACGAGTTCTTCGGTGCTGGCATGTAAATGTGGTAACTGTGTCCATTTTTACAATCTAATTTTACAATAGATTAACCTCAGAAAGGGTATCAGTAGATAGTAAAGATGCTGTGCAGTGCATACGCCTGGAACAGCAAAATGCAGTCACAAGGAAGTTTCTTCTTTTTCCACGGAGAAAAATGTCAAGAACAATAATCACCAAACTACAGCATCTCGGAAGTGCCTGCTCCAAGATAATCCAGGGCCAGACAACAAATAACACCCGCGCTGCAAGAGGGCCTAATGTGGGGCATAAAATGAGGCTTATCACACAGGTAGCAAGCATATCTTGAAAAATATATGAAGCTGTACACATTCCCTGACAGCGTGGTCCCTGGTGAGTGATGGAGAAGAATTTGAAAAAAAAAAAAAAAAAAAAGGAAAAGGTGAAATGATGTTCTCTATTAAGTGTCATTAGCACTGTGGTTATACACAGGGAAAGTCTGTTCTTTCCCCAGGTCAGGAAGATACCTGTTAGCCTTATTATCTGTGCCATGAAATTTCACAGGAGAGCTCATCAATTAAAGCGTAATCATATTCTCATTGAAAATTAATGACAGAAAAACCATCAAAGTTGGCTTCTTTCTTACTTTCTCATAACCAGGAAAAAGGAGCAGTGAACGCAGGTCTCTTACAACCATTGTGTATCTGTCCAAAGTTGCGGGTCTTCCGAACACCACTGCCAGGGAGAAGCCCCTTCAAATGCCATAGGACAATATCATTTTCTATCAACTCTATTTGGGCGTTGGGAATATAATAGGCTCTAAAATGACCAGTGCCAGTACAATTTGTGCACAATTATAAGAACCAAGCAACGAGGCTGCTAAGTAAGATACCATCAATGCCATAAAGCATCATGGCACTCATCACCACGCAAATCAAGAGCGAGCAGGGGTAAAGAGCAAGAGACAAGCAGATCTCTTGGGAATCTTTGCTAAAATAAAATATCCCCATTTTCAGATATAGAGACAGACACAACCAGACATGCTTAGGAAGCCATTTCCCAGTGTAAAGCTATTCGTCAGCAGGCTTTTAAGAAATGTGACAGAACTTTCTGTGCTGAGTATTTTTAATTTAAAGGGGTATTTCACATTGTCTTAAAGGCAGATTGCCCTGTTCAATGCCTGTAGCTACACCACCTCAAAAATAACATCAATAATCTGGATGACAACACAATTTGCAACTTTATGTCATGAAAATCTTACATTTTGTTTATGAAATTTGGGTTGCTTTGTGTGAGGAAGAGAGCAGAGTGCTCTCTGAGAGCAAAGCAAGATATGGGTCAGAAAAGCATTTGTTAAATGCATTTTTCCCCCCGAATGACCAAATGGCCGTTGCTTTGATACCTGAGGGAGTACATAAACCAAATAAAACAGAAAGATCATAAAATGGAACATTCATACCTTGAAGAGGAAAATATGTGTCAATGAAAAAAAATGTCTCTTTTAACAACAAAAAAGAAATTTCCTTCATTAAGGAAGGTTGCTGGGGACAGGCTACTTACATGGTAACATTCCTATGCAAGCTGAACACAGCTGGGAAATCAAGTATTTGGGGCTGGTTTAAAATTTTAAGCACAGCATTCCTGGTTTGTAAAGAAAAAAATGGTCTGGACATGGGTCACTACCAGTCTTGCACCTGTGAACTTGTGGATCCAGCAGTGAGGTGTGTGGTTGGGGCTGGCCCACTCCAGGACATCAGCCTGGAGATAGGGATGAATCCAGGGACAGATTTCCAAGTGCTTGGGCACAGCAGCCACCTCAAGCCTTTGGCAGTCCTCAGTGCTTTGAGTTCTTCATCTTTTCAGAAGAAGCTGGCATCTAAAATCCTATGATTTTCTCAGGAAAACCTGAGGGCAACTATCTGCAGCCTAGCAGAAAAACTAGAGCAGGCATAAGAGGACATCTCCAGAGTCCTGGGCCTCATAGCACATCCACTGTCCCCTTCCAGCAAAGATTCACTCATCAAAACCCTCTGCACTGAGAACGCAGGCGTAAGACATAAGGGAAAAGCAAGCCCTACAATGCACAAACCATTCCAGAGCTACAATTTCTTCTATTAAAAGGACTCCTGTCTTCTAAAAGCAAAATTATTCAGTGGCCCTAACTTTGCTTTTAGAAAATTTTAATAGAAAATGGTTAAGAGAAAAATGATAGGGAAAAGTGTCATTTTAGAAACCTACGAAGTGATGGCTTTCTCAGCCTATTTATTAAATTATTCCCTGAATGCTCAGAGAATTCACAAAGAGGCACTCAGTTGTCCTTTGCAGTACTGGCCCCTACATAAGTTTTACAGCAGCTGCAATCATATGATGAGTCCAGCTCCAGGCCAAATGAACAAATAAATAAAATAAAGATGCACCCCTAGGCTGTGTCTGACTTTTCCCATATAACTATCTCCAGGATGCCACCTCCAAAGAACCTCAATGTTTCTTTTATATTCACCTACAGAAAACCCCTTCCTCTCCTTGCATTAAAGATTCAGCCTGCTCACAAAGACACACAGAAGGGGTCTCACACACACACACATACACACTGCTTTTTCAGTTGCTGATTTACAGCTTGGTAGCACAACGGGCTTAGTCTGACACTTTTAAAGGACCTGGGAACCTAACCCCTTCAGCCTCCTTGGAAAATCACAGCGATGTCCCTAGCAATAACAACACACACTTGCTCAGCACCCCAAACCATTTATTACACTTGGAAAATAGGCTGGGAGAAACCAATTAGAAGCCCGGTTCAGCATCCAGGTAAAGCATCAGCAGCAAACCCAGGCTCTGTAGGTAGGTTTGCATGTCAGCTTCTTCCCAGGGGAAAAAATTATAAATTTTAAGCACTGCCAACTGCCCCTTGTTTGTGGCTGATGGGTCTCAGCTGATAGACTGGGAGCTGAGCTGGGAACCGCTCCCGGTCCCTGCAGGGTGATGCTCAGGGCTGGGGGAGCAGCGTGTGGGCTGGGGCTGTGCAGCTCAGCGGGTGATGTGCCATCCACACAGCTGTCCTGGGTCTGCCCCGGCTCCTCCCTGCTGCAGCACATCCCAAATTCACAGAAGGTCTGGTGCTAAGAAGGTGTGCGTCTCTGAGAATGGATGGGTGGACTGACGGATGGATATGGACCAAACAACTGATAGATTTTGAAAACAAAGCTTTTGTGATCTAGACTGCTCACACCAAGAGTAACAGGCAACAATTACAGCTGCTAAACATGAGCTAAAGGGAACAGTAAGCCAGCTCGTACTGAAAATAAAAGCCATGCCAACTTTCAAATCTGTTTTCCCTCTCTGGCTGCTTATTAAATAAATGCCCTAAATACCCACTACATCCCTTTTTCTAATATTAATTTGAGACCACCTGGAAGCACAGGGCAGCCTTTCCTTCTCCCCTTCTGTTTACCTCAGGATGCTCCTCCAGGGGTTGCATTAGCACATCTTTTTTGGAAGTGCTCCGGCAGCATCCACAGACCGTCCCCTGCAAACCTCTGCCAGGGATCCCTGGGCTGAGCACCCAGGGACTCACTGTCGCCCTCAATCTGTCAGCCCTATAATTTGGGATCTGCTGTTGCTCTCTGGTTAACTGTGCCCAGATACGAGCAGCTGGGGCTAGGAAACTGGTCATTTTGGGTCCATGGCTCGCAGCGCTGGAATGCTCTTTGACCGTCAGCCCATCAGTGAGGGGGTTGAGTTTAGGACTCAGCTACTTGCCTAGGTCCAATTTTGGGTAGAGACAAAAGGGTTTAGTGTTGTGTTTTATCCACAGGTGGGAGCACTTTGGTAGACAGCTGTCAAAAGTTATGCTTGTTGTTTTAAATATTGGTATACAGGAGTATATTTGTCACATTTCCATCACTTTCTGATTAAAGTGCTGGGGGAGGGAGGTTAGGGGGGGAAAGGATTTAGCATTTCTAAAAAAACATGTCTGCATCCACAAGGTAAACTCCCCTTGAAAAATGTTCAGTGCCTGAATTTAAACCTTTGCATATTATTCCACTGAACATCTGTTGACCATGAAACTTCAGATAACCAACATTAACATATACAGACTGTTTGTTTGAAAAAAAAAAAAAAAAAGAAAGAAAAAAAAAAAAAGATTATTTAAAGATTATTCACACTGAATCAGCAAAGCTCCTAAAGAACTATTTTCTGTTGTTGTTGGTTTTTGGTTTTTGTTTGTGTTTTGTTTTTGTTTTTGTTTTTTTTTATCCCAGCAGCATTTAAAAGGAAAATAAAAGAAACTTTCAGAAACAAAAAAAAATATTTTTTAATGTAAGAAAAATGAGGCTTTTGGATTAGAACCGGAATTCCACACGGCATTCAGGATCACGTTATCAGTTTTGTGGCACCCTATTAATCTGTTACAATAAAATAAGTTGTTTTTTTTAAAGGGAAACTGTCTTTCAAAAAGGGAAAGCAAAATGTCCAACCTTGGTAGTAAAGCTTGTGCTTACTGAAAGTAACAGGAAGATCCGTGTCATCTGGTCATCTAATTGAAGAAAGATGCTAAACACAGCACAGAACCAAGCATAATAAACATGATTTTTCTTCTAACTGAGTGTGGAAATGTTTTATAGATTTTTTTCCTCCTTTCTGTAGGTGTGTGTATGCCTATCCAGACATATATATCTATTTTATAAATATTATTTAGTACTTATATAAAGCTGTCAAAGAACACTAACAAACCAGCAGGATTCAATTAGCTTGCACTTTTTAAAAATGGCCTGAAATCAGCGCGCACCCCCGCTCCATCCCAGTGCCTGTTCCCAGCGCATAATTTCAGCCTGTGCTCGGGACAGAACACGGCTTTATAAAAGAGAACCTGAAATATTAATGCGTGTTTTGCTAAGGAAGTGGAAGTCGAATCAACTTCCTGATACCCAGAGTATCTGATTTCTAAAACGGTCTGACACTGATTGTCACGGCCCCTCCAGATGTGGGGCGAAGCGCTGCAGCGGAAGCCCAGGTTTGCAGCCCACTGCTGCGTCGGACGCCGAGCTCAGCGGACTGCATCCTCCCAGAGTATATTTTTGTTAGCTGGCTGCCCGGAAGCCCTCCACTGCTCGATTTGTTTTGTGATCCTGCAAGGGCCTTCCCGGCACCGATGACAGCCCTGAAATCAAGAGCGTGTTTGCTTTGGTGGGTTTGGGGACCGGTGAATGCCTGGCGATTTAATTTATCCTGTGCAACAGAGGTATCAGGGCCGCGTCCTGAAGGATGGGGTCTATTTTGAGAACTTGTCGTTGCAGCCTGTTGTTCACCACATACCGAAAACAATGCCTTTTTGTTACCATTCCCTCCTTCTTTTATTGCTTTGTTTATTGACATTTTCAGTGTGGGACTTTTTAGGAGCATTTCATCATAAGAGGAGCAAATGTCACAAATACCAAAATTCGAGAGAGGGAGCGAGAGAAATCCCAAGAGCACTACTGATTTCATTACCTCAATTTTGGCAAAGAAATTGGAAAGGAAAACTTCTGCATTTTACTTCATTTTGTCCCCTGCCTTTCTTACTGAAAATGTACTGGGGGAGAAACACACACACACAAAAAAAAATACAAAGACATTTGCTTATTTCGTCCCCAAAAACGCAAACATTTTTAGGAGCTGGAGAGCAGAAGAGGCAATGTCCATAAAAAGAAAACACCAAATACAAAAACTATCCTCTCGCCCCTTCTCCCAGTTTGGAGCTGAAATGCCGGCCACTGTTACAAGGAACAGCCTGTCTGCTCCAGAGAGAATTACCAGTGCAGCAACGCCTTGGCAAACCAGTCCTTGTGTTGAGCTGCAGACTGGTGCACACTGTCTTTCTTGAGTTCTCTCTGAACTGTGCCTTAAATTTCACGTTTTAACTCTTTTTGTGTTTATATTCAAAAATTACCATATGTCATGCATGTTGCTCACAGAAGGCTGTGCAGAATTAGTCCTGCCTCAGTCATACAGAAGCCACTGAACTTTTATTTGTATGCTTTTTTTTTTTTTTTTTGAGGAGTTAAAATGTATCATTGTCTACTTAAGCATTTCTGATGGCCTTATCACTGTTATTTCTATGCAGTGACACTTTTTTGGAGCTCATTAAAAGGGATGAAATTCTTCTCCCCATTTTAGCCCACGCCTCAAGCCGCGTAAAGCAGAGCCAGCTGTCTCTGCAGATGCTCAGCCACCCATCGCACTGGAACACCCACCAGCACAGCAGAGACGTACCAAACTTTAGGGTGAATGCAATCTAGCCATCTACCACCTCATCGACTGGATGAATGCTGCATGTAGAAGAATAGGAGGAGAAGATGCTGCAGGAAGAACTCGGAGCAAAAAGTTTGGCAGCTCACTTCCAGACTCATGCAACCCCACGGCAGAAAATCCCTCCCCATATTTCCCCCTGTCCTCCTCTGCTCAGACTCGCTTTGCAAGACCAGGACATGTGTTTGTGCAGCTCTCTTCCCACCTCGCTTACAGAGACACTGGTCTTTCACTTGGCAGGAAAGACAGCAATCAGCATAAAAATGTACTCCATATTCATAGGTCTTGCTCCATAAATACTTAGGAGTGAATTCCTCCTCCACTTTCCAGACCCCCCAAAAGAGAACAGCAACTGCTCTAACGATAACGCAGGTCAGGTTTTGTCACTTTGCAATCTCTGAAGACGACGCAGTTCCAGCTGGTTAAAAGTCAATACATGAAATGACACAGCAGTACATGGCATGACAACAGAATCCAATTTAACACAATGTAACATATCAGAAATGTAATTTTTCCCCTTTTCAGATTGGCTGTCTGATGGCATTTCAAGTATCAAATAGCCAACAAAAATGTTTTTAGATCGGGGAGCTGTTCCATTAGCATTGTCTGCAGCACTTTGGTATCCGCTCACCGCAGCGTTCTTGTTACTGACGACACAAAGCATATGTGCATGAGTACGCGGCTAGCAGCGGTTTCAATTTCCAAAAGAGAAAAGAAGCTTTTTTCCAAACTTTTGCTCTTTTTCATTGCAACACATAAAATAAATCTGGTTACTATTTTATTTATATGGTTTAAATATATTCAACTATATTCGAACACACTGTTCATATTCTCAGCTAATAAACTCATTTAAACCCTAGTGTGTGCCGTCCGGAGCACACGCATTTAAGGAAGCCACTGATTAACAAGATAACATGAATAAACCACATTTCTCAGTTATTTAAATGTCTTCCTACAACTATTGAACATCCATCATGTGGAAAAATACAGATTTACATGGAACGGCAGACAGAAAAATCGGTTATTCTTGATTATCACTAAAGCAATACAGTAAAATTAGTGAAGTGCTATAAAAAAAATCCACCAGACCACCGTGCCAAAAAGGCTTTTGCTCGTATGCTAAATCCACAGATCAAAAAAGGACAAGAAGGTCTGAATTTCCAGATAACCTCCAGAAACACGTCCATAGCAAATGGGGGAATCTGCACACCCTGACACACCAGCACAGCCAGGTCGTTGCAGCCTTCTCCTCAGCTCTGCCCTCACTGACTCAAACAGGGTATTTAGCAAACGAAAAAATTTAGAGAAAGGCTTCTGTGTATTTTATTTGAAGAATTTGGAGTATTTCCTGGAGTACCGCATACAAAATCAGAAAGGTACACTGACTAGTGTAACACTTCAAACAAGGCCTTAGGAAGCAGAGGAGATGGGGCTGAACACATCATCCCAGTGACATACTGGACCGTGCATACTGGTCTTCATCCATGTGTATTGGTCCCGGCCATGGGTCTGCCCTGGACTTGCACCGATGTACATCTGATGTTCACCGGTGAGAAGCAGAGAAAAATCTAACTGATATCCTTAGCCCTCCACAGCCATGTAAAGATGGACTTATATTTCTTATATTTCTTAGAAATAATGCTATTTCTTCTACTGCTCCAAAAATGCACTTTATTAAAAACTTATTAGGCCCAATTCATTTATATTTACCTAATTCTCCCACAAACACATTAATCTTTGCACAGTTCCTCCAAGCATTTACCAGACGAATATTTGAAACAAGAGATGTCTTGTGACCATAAATGTCATGCTTATTTGTGTTGTATAACTAATTAATATCTCAGACTTCCTGCATGTATCTGGATAATGGTACTGTAAATATAAATGAAAAATAAGTAATAATTTATGAAAACCGATTTGCATTTTCAAATATAAAATGTGCAAAATCCAACTAATTAGCAAGAGTGAAGGCCAAGGTGTTTCTATAGCAACTATAAAAATGCTTTAAAAATGTTTTATATCAGGCTCATTAATGTTTGTACTCCTCACTCGTTCTGTGGGTATTCCCTCAGACACAGATTCTGCTTCGTTGCTGTGTTCTGATCAGGGAGCACCATTTAATATGTTTGGCAGAGCTCTGATACTACTTATTTATGCTGACATTTCTGTCACATTCTTAACAAAATATTTGGTGTGCGGTACAAAAAGCATAATATAACGAGAATGGGATCCACCAGCACAGGGGAAACAGCCCAGAAAACTGAGAAACAACCCCTGAACTCGTCCTCTTTCTCCCTTCTTCAAATAGACCTTTTTAAATCAGACCTGCCACACGTTACAGACAGACAGCGAAGTTTCTCACCGCATCCCACTCTGGGCTGCTGCCAGGGCTAACTCCTAGCTCAGCGCACAGCACCATCCAGCTTAAATGCTAAGCAATTTGGATTTCCCCTTCCCAAACCCTGCCTTGCAACTTTTACTTCGCAAATTAAAATCGAGAGTCTCATTTCCATCTACATTGTACGCGGCTCCCGGGCAGATCGATTTCCCCGGGGGGAGCGTGGCCTGAAGGTGGCAAGGCCCACCGGCCGTCCCCCGGCAGCCTCGCTCGGCTGGGCCCCACTGGCTGCTGCCGAAAGGTGGAGAGGTGACAAATGTCCTCATAATGCCGGGAGAGGGGGGACGGCAGCGAGCCATTCTTCTCGGGTTTAATTACTGAAAATCATTTGAAACCGAGGAAAAGCCCATCACTTCCACGTGGGTTATCTGAATGGAAAATAAACTTGTGCTGAATGGCACGGAGAGAGGCCACCAAACAGCATTTATTTCCAAGCCGGCTTTAATCAAATGCTAATTCCCAGCCCCTCTGCTGGGTATTAGTAATATTTCATGAAAAAGTACATAGCATTAAGTCTAAATTATCACAAACAATTGAGATAGTCGTGAAGTACTGCAGTGTTGACAAAAAAGCACACAGTGGCTGCTCGCAGTCGTGGGCATTAACTTGTAGTACCACGTGTGTGATCCCTGCAATAATTTAATACCATCAGACTGCATCGCAACTTTAAATGGCCTTAATGGACCCTATAGTGTTTTTCAATTATAGATACTGGGAGAAGTCTAGTCGGCTCCCATTACTGATGCTAATTGTAAAATACTTGTATTTTATACACTGAGGGCACTAAAATTAGTGTTTTTAGTTAACATCCAAAACTGCACATCCAGGGTACCAGAGTACCAGTGCATTTTAAAGAGGCCTTTTTTTTTACAGTGCTATTTCAATTGAGTATCAGAGTACCAGTGCATTTTAAAGAGGCTTTTTTTTTTTTTTTTTTTACAGTGCTATTTCAATTGCAGCACAGGGCAGAATATTGCGGTGCTGAAAGGCACCTGATCTGCATATCGCGCTTGCAAGAAAGCCCCATTTCTTCCCAACTTGTTAACACAAATCTCCTCAAAGGCTTTATTTTGATAGTTCCTGAATGGTGTTGTCGTGCAGCTCAATTAGAGGCTGCAGAACCAGCAGCGAAACACACTTCAGTGCCACCGCTCCCCTGCACACACCGCTTCCCGCAGGATGAGCTTGGAGTGACCAGCTGCTTCCCCAAATTTAACACCAGGCACACAGAGGAAAGGCAGCCTGGGGGTACTGAGCTCCAGCAAGCCATCTATGAGGATCAGCAGCTCTGCCTCCGCACTGAGGCCACAGCCATACCCACCACCACGCCAAGCATCCTGCATGCAATAAAACTTGCAGGGAACCAGCTCAAGTGAAACTCTTTAAGATATATGATGAGGATTAGCCATAAAACACTAATTAAGGATGTGCTGAAGAATTAACGGGAACCTATCAGGCTCTGCGTTTTATTTCCCCATCTAAAAGTGTTGCTGCTCTCCATGTAATGAAAAGAGAAGTTGACCAAATGGATTTGTTTTTTTTTTCTCCTTTTTTTTTTTTTTATTTTTATTATATTTTTTGCCTTAGCTTATTTTGTAAGGGCAGGTCATTAAAGAAGGAACACAGCCAGAAAAATCTCTTAGTGAAGGCTCATTACATTTTTCAAGCACAAATAAAGTGTCACTTTAAAAGGAAATCCAGTTACTCTGAAACATTTGTCGCTTTACTTCAGTGCGTGTGAAATGAATACAGGGCCCAATGCTGCCCTCGGCTTCTGTAATTTCCGAGCAGCTAGACGCTCAGAGACAGCACTATGTAAAAATATGTACATTGTTTAATTTATTGCAGTACGTTACCATTTTTCTCATGAAAACAAACAAACAAAAAATTCTAGCAGCTGGTTCCAATACCGCCCACTTTGTTTAAATTTATAGCGAAAACCAGCAGCATCATTAAAAACAAACATATTGCTCTCCTCCAAGCATCCTATAGGCACAGCTCACAGGGAGATGTGTAACTATTGTAAGAGGTCCAGGAGCAACCGGCCAGCTTGGAGCTCAGATCTGAACCTCAAGCTAGGTTTTCCAGGACAGAAATAACTAAAATTTTATTCTTCAAAACAGTTTTCTGGAAAAGAACGTTTTGGACGGAAAAGAACATCTTGACAGAAAATTTTCCATTTGCTGAAATGTTCCAATTTTCAGCTGAAAACTAACAATGCATCCTGTAATTGGGTTTGGGAAGCCCGTGCACTGAAGGGCTGCTCCCCACTGCCAGTCCCTGCCCCGCCAGCCCTCCTTCCCTGCGGGGAGGACGAGAGGGCAGGAGGACGGATGGAAGAGGGAGAGAAGGGAAGCAAATGAAAACAAACATATTTTTTGCTTTCAGTTCCCTCCTCCCAACTGATAAATGATGTGAACATTTTCCAACGCTGTTTCGGTCAGGCTATTAATCAGATGTCTTTGAATGAGATAGATCCTCAGGCTCCTTCATGGAGGAAATAAACACGGTCTTTTCCTCATTCTTTCCTCACTGAAACTCCCTTCCACCGAATCAGTCTCCATGGACAGGAACCCTGGCAAAAGCAAAGAGATGGCTCGCAAAAAAATTGGGGGGAAAGGGGCAGAATCTTCCTACAGTTGCAAAAATACCCAAAAATACCCATCACTCTGCAAGGCCCTGCCTACAGTAGGGAGCCGCTCGCACTGGGTGCCCCTGAGAGCTGTCTGCAGCCTCATTCTTCCAATAAACAGTATTTGAGATCAACCATCACCTGCCTGCTGGCCAACCCAGCAGCCAAAAAGCCAGAGCTATGTTTGCAGCCAAAGATTTCCTTCTTGTTTCCATTTTTTCTTATCAATTCTCAACCTGACACCTGACTGTCAGTATTCTGCAAGCAACCATGAGAGGACTGACCAAGGGTTTTAAGGAAAACAAAAATAATTTAAATGCTTTCATGGGTATTCTGGCAAGGAAATAGAATGGGGAAAAGCAAAAGGAAAAGCAAAAGTTTAAAGTTTAGTGCAGCTGGTACTTGGCTGTAATTAAAAACATTTTGGCAACAATTCATAGGATGGTCCCTTGGACTAATATTTATTTCCAGACAAGACAGGTGAAAAGGTTGAGCACCACTACTTAAAAAGGCAAAATAACACGCTGTGAAACTCACCAGCAATCACACCAAAAGTCTCAGTACCCACCGAGCACACAGAAGAAAGCTAAGCCTTTTTGCAGCCCTCACCTGCAAACATCTCCTTCATCCTTAACTTTAGACAATAGAATACTGATCTCTCAGAACAACTGAAATGCACAGAAATGAAGCCTAAGGTTGAAGGAGAGCCTGTACATAAAGAATGGCAAAACTCAGTCTTGACTCATAAAACACATAGAATATTCCTAAGCAAGAAAAATTAAAAATAATAATAAATAATAAAAAAAAAAGCTTTAAAGTTCCTGCCTTAACAGTGATCTAGCAGGTCAAAATTAAGATAAGTGTTAGAAACTACTAGAAAGAATTTATAATGTGAGCTTCAAGTTCTACCTTTTTCTTTTTTCTTTCTTTTTTTTTTTTTTTTTTTTTTAAATATAGGTACAAAGTACTTCAGAATTCAGGTGCAAAAAAAGCACTAAAGCTCAAACCATCTCTGAGGACAATGTCAAAACATGGTTCATATCTAACTCCAGGTGCTTTGCTCCTGTTCCTGAAGTTCTCTTATTTAATTAATTAGTTCATGTATGCATTTATTCCCTCATTTGCATCCCTTCGTTTATACTTAGAACAGTTGGGGGATTCATCTACAAAGCTTTTTTTTCTTTTTCCAAATATCTTTGGGAAATAGTGGAATTCAGTTTTTCTATGCAGCCAGCATCACATGCTGCATTAAGTTAACCATATCACCCGTACAAAAGACGTAACTTCGTATTATCCTGCTTCACATTTCTGCAGCTGCTTTACTCCCAAGTTACACTAGTTTCCTCCGTGATATGCCATCCTTTATTTATTACAGCATATTTACCCATGTGTTTTTTTATTATTATTATTTTTTTTATTGTTGGCCTGGCTGTTACTTCTTCTTTAACCTTATTAACCCTTGCCAGTATTTGACAGCTTAACACCCTCCATTACTCCACAACATGCGCTATAAGAACTGACATGGAACTAATAGCAGCCTTTTTATATCCAATCTATGAGGTCACATGAAACTGCCCTTGTCTGAACCCTGCAAGATTTCCTATAGGAGGCTCTTCTTTTCCGTGGATTTTCTACTTAGTATGTCTTTACAGGTCTGTCTGAATGTAAAAAACAGAATCAGATTCCTGCTAACTTTCGTTACTGACAATGGATAGCTTAAAATAGGAGTAAGTTTTCCCTTTGCCGAAAGCTCCCAGTAATGTGATTTGAACAACTTTGTGATATTCTTTTCAAGCATTAAGTGCTACTTTTTAAAGGCACACCCACAGATCTCCCACTTAAAGGGGGCTTTGATTTTCCCAGCAAAGTGGTCATACCCATCCCCTGAACCTCAGCTCTAAGTAGGAAATTAAAGCAGCAGCACATAAGGTTGAGGAGTCTAGCTCAGTTGTTCAGCAGGTTGATTAAAAGTAATGAATTTAGGTCTGGATCTTCAGGGGACACTCATCACACTGCACTGTGCAATACCAAGCTGTTGTTTATCCTCATTACTGGGTTTGTTGGAGCTTTCCCCCAGTCTGCATAGTTGACTCTGCACTAAAATTCATGACAAGATTCTTCAGATGCAGGAGGATCCGTGTCATCAACACACCAGTGCAAAACAGCTCAAGCACTGCGTGGAGCAACAGCAGCCAAGAAAGTTAAAGCAAACTTCTGGGGCACTATTGCTCTGAAAAGATGCAATGAGAACACCGGTTATTTCTCTAGTTTTCCTTCTAATGGGACCTAAATAGCAGGAAATGTGTTTTGGTTTTGTTTGTTTGTTTTGTTTGTTTGTTGTTGTTTTGTTTTGTTTGTTTTTAAGCATTTATCCTTAGCCAGTACAACAAATTAATTTTTACTAAAAGGAAAAGAAAAGCATGATGAGATCTACATTGCTGAGCAAAGAAATACATGGAGGACAAATTGAAATTTAGGAGAGTAAGTTTTAACAGCCTTTCTTGTGGATGTAATACCTGCTTAGACTAGTCTCCGATTATCTATATTAAAATTAAAAAAGAAAAAAAAGTATTCCTTCTGTGCAAATTCATCACCCTTATTATTGCTATTCTAAGTGCAGCAAAGACCCTGGGAACTAAATTCTTGCAACTTCTTTGGGGAATGGCTCTTAGTTCAGAAGTCCACCGTTTCCCCACCCAATTTCAATTTAATAGCATATAGAGTGATAAAGTGGGAAGAGACAGACATCTGGTAGAGCTAGCTAGTCATTTGCTGGTTCTGTGAAAGTTTGTGCTTCCCAGTCAGTGTCACATATGAGAAATACAGATGGTCCCAAGATAGAAAAAAAGAAGTGTTGAAACATATACAAATGTTATGAGGACTTCAAGTGCAAAATGTTAACCAGCTGTGAATGTGACATCTCTAGTTTTACTAAATCTACTGAGATACATCATTACTGCACATGAAATCTATATATTTTCTGTACTGATGGCAATTTCCCTGTTTTCCATTTGTTTCTCGTTTGGGGCCAAAAACCATCCAGATGAGAATATTAAAAAGATAAGAGTCCAAAACGAAAAAGCAAAGCGCTCTCCATTTCGAAGTGCTGTTTGTAACTGCCCCAAACATTTCCTGTGATACAAGCTATTTACTGGGGGGAGGACAGAAGTCACAAACATCTAGAGTTAAAAATATTATATAAACGTTAAAACAAAAAAAATCAAAAGGTTACTAATTCACACAAAGTCCTAAAGATTTAGAGTCATCCATTCTATATACAGTTCAGTAATGCATGGAATGCAATAAGACATTTAAACCACAACACAGCAGTGATCTTGCCCTGTTGCTGGCAGTATCAGTTGTTTCCCACACAAGGGCCTAAATCTGACCCTTTTATGAAAGTTTTACATTTGTAAAAATAGAACAGTTGGGAAATCTTGGGCACTTCTAGTTAAATTGCAAACAAAATAACCCTCTCTCTGCTGCTGCTTAAGCTTTGGATAATCATCGCATATCAAGACAATTACTTTTTCCCCTCATATGAGCTGTTTTGACAGAGCTTTTCAAATGTTATGTACAATGCAACCTAAAAGGAAAAGAAAATGTATGCTTCAGGATGCATTAAGGTGTACGAGGAGGAGGAGAGGCAGGGAAGCAGACAGCGTTCCTCTCCCTTCTCCGTGGACAAAAGTGCCAAATTGCAACGCCTGACTTGGGCATCTCGCACCAGTGCACAGCATCACGACTGACACAGGGCAAAGAAACCACCCATGAAAAAACACACAGATGCATTGCAACCTGTGAGGGGGAAAAGCGGCAGTCGCAAGGCTCTGGCCACATCCCCTGCATGCGTGGTGTGTTCCCCACCTCGCCCCATCCCATCCAGGGCCTCCTGGGAGAAGGGAGATGGAAAGGATCTCGTGTCTGGCAGCGGCGCGGGCAGGAGCTCTCGGCAGGAAGGTAGGAGGGCTGCTCTCAGCCTTCCACCCCTGCTCCTCTCCTGCTCAGCTGGAAGGAACCGCTCCCTCCCCAGCAGCGGGTGGCACTGAGCAGGGAGCCGCTTTGGGGTTTTTTCTCTGGTTTGTTTGTTTGGTTTTGCTAGGGGTGGAGCAGCGCTGGAAGAAAGTCAGATTCCCTGTGCCCCTTCCTAAAATGTAACTGGGAGCAGGGATCAGCCTCTCTCACCCTGAACTGCCGAGAGGCTTTTCTTTTCTATTTTTATTTTTCCTTTTTATTTTATTTCCACAGAGGGCAGAGAAGAAAAATAAAAATAAAAAATAAAAAAATGAGAAAAATAAAAGAGAGAGAGAGAGAGAGAGAGAGAAAGTCCCAGTTTTAATTGAACTGGTAAAATATTATACTTTTGGTGGAGTTTTACACCCACCATGGACCAGCCTAGGTGACTGCAGACCATGGAGCCCTGAGCCAGGACCAGGACATTGTGGCTTTGATGCAAGAGACAAGGAGAGTTCCCAGATGGCACAGGGCTGGGGCTTCAACTGCATTGCAAACCCCATTTCTGCAGGGAACAGAGCTGCCGGTTTGGGATCCTCTCATTAATGGATTGTTTGCCTGTTCTTATGGACTTTATTATGACATTAGCTTGCTTTAAAATGTTATTTGTATAATTAGCTTTCCAAATGAGACCGTTCAGCTAACATATTTCTTTCAACACCCACAGCAAAATTATCCTGAAATGACATCATAAACTTTTTTAGATCATTTTCCTAGTGATTTGTGCATCCGGGCCAGGAAGTTTTTACCTGAACGAATGGATGGTAGCACAGGAAGAGGTGAATTTGTCTTTTCCTATCAGTCACAGAAAGATGCATTTCATAATCCTCTGTCATGTGGTAGGGCAGCATCCCAGTGACACCAGCTAACAGCAGGAAAACACACTGGGATATCCCTTGAAGGAATAAATCCCCTTAATGCAAACTGGGTGCATAAACACATCTGTGTGCATGAAGTTTAGCCAAAGGCCAACTTTGTGCAGGTTATTTCTGCACCTAACAACAGGAATAAATGCCTGCCACCTCTTGCAGCCACTTGGGAAGCTGCCAAATCCCCCTGTAAACTTCACCCACCGGCTCTGCTCCCACCAGGAGCTTCCAGCTGGGCTTAACACGGGGAATGACCCCTCTGAACCGAGCAGCCCAGGAGGAGGATGGCTGGGCTGCTGCTGAGCCCTTGTGGGCACCCACTGAGGTGGGCTCCACTCTCTGAGCCCAAGACAGAGCTCACAGCCAGACGGAGCCGCTTCCCAGCAGCACGCAGGCACTCCAGCAGGAGCATTATCCTCTGCAGGTTGGGATGGAAGCCAGCTCGGCCTTCCCCATGTGCCCGGGCTCCCCCACTGCCCCCTGCAGCATGCATTACCCCAGGGATGGGCCAGGACATGCCATGAGCTCCCCGAGATGAGTTGGGGTTTACAACGTGCTCGGTGCTGCTGCCACCGTTTGCTCAGGGCTCAGGAAGCTGGCCACCTGGGTAAACGTTAGAGGATCTTGTACATATTATATCCCCATTATTTTCTGACAGACTTTTCCTTCCATTATGCGATACAGGAAAAGAGGTTTAGTATTATAACACCGAGAACACGGGTTACAAGCTCCCGCTAACTACAAGCCCAGATCCTGGATACAGACACACATAGCTATCAACAAAACAAGGTAGCACTGAGATCACATTAGGTTTTTCCTTTACATTTCATTAAAAAGAAAAAGAAAAAAAAAAAAAAGAAAAACACCAAAAAAAAAAGCTTCACAAGCTTCACATAGCTTCCTCCTCTTGACCTAACACAAATTCCATCAAACTTCAAAAACAATACTTTGAGATGCTGGAGGATGCAGGCCGGAAACTGAGGAAAGACTTTACACAAAGTTAGGAAATCTTTTTTGGAGGGAATACTTCAAGCTACTGAACAATTTTATCTGGATGACTAGATCTCATGGTAAATGAGTATATAATTAAATTTAAGAGCTGCGCTATTGTCTTTGAGGTATATCAGCTCATCAACAAAAGAATGGCTGTTTAGCTATGCTAAAAGCAATATGTAAATACCATCCTCTGATAAATAATTGATTATTGCCTTAATGTTTGACAAAGCCATAAAATGCCCTGCAGATTATGTCCAAAACATTTTAAGGTGATGCGAAATCATTTTTATTGTAATGACAGTGAGCTGTCCATGGTTGACTGGTTTAAATTTTATCTTTTCATGTTAGGAAAGGTTTCTGTTTTCTTTGAGAATTTAATTATCAGAGGGTGTTTAATATGATGGGAAGATTTATGGCCTTCAGGAGCTATCCAAAAATAGTGCTATAAAAATGGACTGAGATCCCATCACAAGCAATGAAGCTGTTACGCAGACTTGATGTTTGCAAGGAAAAGTTTGTGTATGAATACATTTCACCATTGCGCATAAAAGTTCCATTTGGAGGATTTTGAATTTTGACTCTAAGAGCTGACCTAAACTATGGGGTGAGAATTAAAAAAAAAAAAAAAAAAAAGGAGAAAGGAAAAAGAGGCTTCATAAAAGAAAGCCAAGTTATGCTAGTACGGATGTGTTAGTGTTTGTTTTGGAAAATGCTCCTCACTATCAATAAATATTTCTTTTAACTTGTTGCCATTAAGATGCAGCGGGGATGAAGTTTTCCAGGAGGAGATAAAAAGAACAACAAAGATACTCTCCTATTGTGTAATAATCAGTTCACATTTCAATGAATAAGTAATATTTCTCACAAGCCAAAGTTAGATAGTGGATTTATTTAACCTCTGAGGGTCAGGTAATAAATACTAAGTGAATTATTCAGACCAATGGCTAATCAATACAATTCAGTGATATATTTTTTGTGTTTCATAAAAGGTTGTACACTAAAGGCAGTGAGCAATTATGGAAATTGGGCCCGAGCGGCACTCAATTCTTCTCTTACTTGAAACCCCAGCACCACTACCTTGACAGCAAATCGATTAGTGTGCTAGTGAAGCAGCTCAGCAACCTCTGACCCCTTCCAGCTCTGTCCAACAGCCTGGAGAGTATTTTATATTTATTTTATTGAATTAACCCCCTCTTGCCTGCACAGTGGTTTACACATACGGTTACACCACGAGAGGAAAATGACAGGCGTCTCTCATTTAAATGCTTCTCTGTGGGTTGGAGTAAGGCAAACCAAACAGACGCCTTTGTTCCAGCTTCAAAAAGGCAGATTTTGCCACAGCATAGGGTTTTCAAGTCCATCCCAAAACTAACATAATTAACAGGATGCAAAGAAGTGTAGCACAGACATTCAATCGCTCCCATTCATGCCAGCCCTTGCGCACAGCTACCAGCTTCATAAAATGCTGGAGTCACTGTTTTGCCCCCAAAATAAAAGCTCCTCAATAAAAGTGAGTTAATATTGCTATAGGTACAATATCCTGTTTTACACAGTGTAAGGGAGAACACTGGAGATTAACGGCATTTTCCACCAGGAAATTAAAACTAACATAAAGCCACATAAAGCACTTTTTTTGTATATTTAACTCTCTAGGCACTGCGCCTGCATCCTTTGCCCGCCCAAACCCTGTCTTGTCCCAGTGGGAATTTGCAGATAAGCAAGGCAATGCAAAAGAAGGCAATTTTAGGTCCAAGATCTGAAGGTTTTCATTTGGAAAGCACTGTGCAGCATGTTTACCAGTGCCATGTACCAGAAGCCCTTGCCCAGCCATGGCCACCAAGGTGTCACCTCCCTGTAGCTTTCTGCCCAGACTTCCAGGCGGAAACGGGAGCACAGAGAGCAGCCCTGCAAAGAAAAGCATCTTCCTTGCCCAGCAAGCATCTGCCTCATGTCTCCTTCTTATATATGACCAACTGAAAATGATGTACCATCTCTATTTCCAAAAAAAAGTAGTAGAAACACACAGAAAACATGCTGAAACTAGTGCCGTCCTACCCAGCCTCAAGCACTCGAATAAGAACCTGACTTTTTGTGTCCTTAGCTGGAAACATAAGTGCTGCAGCCCTCAAAAGGGCTCTGGATAAGACATCCCTCCGAAGTCCAAGTCTGTTTACCTTCTCAAGAGTATCGATAGGAATAAGCTGGAGTTGTAGCTATTCAAATGCTCTCCATATCACAACAGAAAAAAAATCCCCCATTTCTAGGGAATTTATTCACAATGTATACTGGAATATCTGAGAGAAAGCTAAGATCCCCAAGCCCGTAAATCAGGTCTCCTTAGTGCTCCGATAACCAAAAGATCTAACCCACAGGTAAATGCTCCAGGACGTGCCAGTATTACACCCCATCTGTATTATGAACTCTAAGCTGAAACATGTAACAGTAAACTATATGCAAATAACAGAATGAGAGAACTCAGGGGCAGAAATCAAACTCCAAAATAAAGAGTGAAGACATGATGCTGATCTCATTGAGGCTGAGGTACCAGATAAGATTTCAAATGCAACCAGCCTGTGCCACTCCAAACGATGATAATCAAAGCAAAAATGGCATTTAGTAAGAGTCCAGAAGCTCGTGTGTTCTGTCTACAGGTCAGATTCTGTCACTTCAAGGCTGAATAAAGACTTTGTGCATAGCAAGATACATCACTTTTAATAAGACCATTCACGGAAGAAGGTACCACTCAAAGTTCACCACATCTGACTGTGAGCAGATATCCAGCATCATCTCGAGCAGTGTGTTTTATGAAACCCATATATGCTTTCGTATAACACTGCATTGAGTTCTGAATTATTCTTTTCGTCTCTTTTGCTCTCAGAATCCATACAAAAGTGATTACTTCAGTCATTTTTCAATATTACTTTCATTCCTGGAAAATGCATTTTCAAAAGTTATTTATTTTTCACAGCATGTCGTGTTGTTATATTATACTAGTTAAAATAAAACCACTGTAGACTTCGGCTTGCATTTATGTTTCTCTTTCAATGGTGTGATGTAGGATTTTCAGGTTTTATGCTGAATGTATTCTACATATTACATTATCAATCCTTTATCTTAGGTTCGGTGTAGATTTAAAAAACAAGCTGTTAAATCAAGTTACTAAAGTAATTGAGCTATAAAACTGCCTTCTTATTTATAATCACCATTTCCCTCCGAAAAGGAGTTTTTAAAGATCAGCTGTGGTTTCTGTTATGCAATTTTTTACACAACTTTATGCCACTGCTTCCACTTAAAACCCAATTAAAATGCTGAAGCAGATGTATGGCTCCTATGCAGGCAGTGGACAGGCTCTATCGGCACACCAGGGACTGCGGCCTGGGGTCCCTGCCCTACGTCCTCACCCCAGGGCAGTTGGCCTTGATGCTCCACCACAGTTCCCAAACCTGAGCAGCTCTGTCCCCCACCAGCCTGACCACCACAATGAGAAGCTGCGCTGGGACCTCCTCACCTGTGTCCACCTCCGTCCACCAAGCCCAACATCCCCACAGCCAGGTGTATGTCTGACTGGGAAAGGGTCTGGAATGTAATTTATTTGGAGGGTCTTTGCTTGCTGTAGCTGACATGTGATAGTAAGCTCCCAGTCCCTTCTGGCTGGTGACTTCATTACAACCAACTCCATCAAACATCATGAAAATGACTGTCCAGATCTTTGCCCCCCCCCCCCCCCCCCCAAAAAAAAAATTAAAAACCTATAGTCCTCTGGCTCCATGAAGTGCTACCTAAGCAAAGCAATGGCACTGCAGCCCCACCACTGATTTTCCAGGGGGGCACAGCCAGAGCTGGGGACACCTTCCCCCATGTGAGGGCTGCTGCCTGTAAAACCAGAACCGGGTGAAAATCCCACGCCCTCAGGGCCGGGATTGCTTCAGGAGCAAGATGCTCGATTTTCTTCAGGACACTTGATCCTCTAGAAAATCCTGCTTTCATTCCGGCAGGGCTGAATTAGAGGCAGGGGAGAAAAAAAATAAAAAGGAAAAGCTTAAATATTTAATAAACAGTTCCACAAAAACTATGAGTGCAGCTCTGAAATTACTATCTGCTCTACACCCACAGAGGTGGCCAGGAAAATGGCTGAGGTCCAGATTACAGGGGACTTTTTTTCTGAAATAGCGCTGGCAGAGGCCTATCAGGAAATCTTTCAGAATTGCTTTAATCTTTCATTTTAGTTTGGTCTCTGGCCACACAAGTGTGTCCAGCCCTCAGAGACCCTGGAGGTCACTATCTGCGAGTGTTTAAAAACAGGAAAGCCATTACAGAAAAATCAGAAGAGCAAGGGGAAAAAAAAAAAAAAGTACTCGCTGTAAATATGTACATTTTTAATACAACACAATGGTGGTTACATTTTTCGTTCTGCTATTGCTTTTAACTAAAAAGGAAGGGAACCTGGAATGTTATAAACACCTCTGAGTTTTTAGCTCTCTGCCAAAGAATTTATCCATTAAACGCAACATGAACTATAAATCTGAATTTCAGATCCTTCTCACAGCATATGAATCTATTCTCCCCTTTGATATGCATGTGAAGTTCTCATTGACACTAATGGGAGTTACACGTGCTTATTACGGGATAACTAGACCTCTCAGTGTGAATATATACCTCTAGACAGACAGCTCTGCTCAAGTTTAAAAAAAAAAAAAAAAAAAAGAAGAAGAAGATACCAGTGGGGGGAAAAATCCATTACGGGTGTTTTGAAAACAAAAGTACCACTCTGTGCATTTTTGATCAGCAGGCAGCTTTGAGAAAACAGACATCTACAGAAACACACGTAGGTATGCGGTTGCATACACGTACCTCGTCCTCCCAGCACGCGGGGATGCGTTTGGAGACGTTCACAAGCACACGTGGACCCGTGAGGAAGGGAGAAAGGCTTCGCTCTGACCTGGCAAGGCTCGTGCTCGCTGCCAGTCCCAACCCTCTCTAACCAGCCCAGCCCCGTGATTTTGGCCAGACCAGCCCATTGCCACCAGTGGAGGGGTGGCACGGGGCTGTGGGAGGGCTGGGAGCCCTGGGTCTCGCCTATGGGATGGGCAGAAGGTAGCCACTGCACTGACTGCTGATGGGGCAGGGAGCACTGCTATCAGCAGTTATGTCTTTTATGGGAACGCTTCCTTAGATGCGTATTTATTTTTTAGCTTGCTGGCTAGAGGTGCTCCCAGGGACGGCAAATAGAGAGGGAGAGTCATGTTAAATTCATAAACACATGCTGTAGAAAGTAAGCGAGCGTAGAAGGATAACATACGAGTGCATACACACCATGCCCGTGTTTTATAGCACAAACGGGTGTGTGTACCTGCACACGTCTGTCCGTGAAACGTGTGCAATAAACTTGAACAGTAATAGAATATTGGCACTTAATGTCAAATTTATAAATTGACCTACCAGACCAGATATACTCAGTATTTTATTTTTTTATCAAGACCCTTTACTGGAAATATTAGTAAAGGGTCAATTCCCTTCCGTGCCCCATGTGACACTTTTGAATAACTGTGCTATGCACAACGCCTTAGGAAGACTTATAGGACTGTCACAATATTTAACTACTCATTTTTGCTTGCATGATTGTGGTTGATATGACCACAGAATACTGATCTATCCAAAAGAGAAAAATTATAGAGTGGAACAGTGGGATTTATGAATGAGATATCTTTGGCTGCAAAGCATTCCCATTTATAGCACTCAGCCACCACAAAACTGCTGTGTAATTGGAAGAGAAATTTTTCCCATGTACTGAAGCTACAGTCAAACTGCCAAACAATAAGAGACAGCCTCGTCTGAATTGGAGGAGTCACATACCTGATTTTTCTCCCACTCATTTAGAACCAGACCTTATTTCCCATCTCCTCCCCTCTTATGCTATGACTGGGGGTAGGAAGGCTGCATTTTGCGAGTGCCAGAGCCGAAAGCTGATTCCATTTAAGCATCTTCTCAGAATAAATGTGTGGACAAATCAGTAGGACTAGTCAGAGCTGCCAATTTTAACTTCCTGAGTATCTGCATGCGAAAACTGTTATTTTCCCAAGAAGGCACATGGGCTATTGTTATGATTATTTATTTCTGCTATAACAGGCCAAGGAAGCCACCGCAAGGGCCCTGTAATGTGAGAGGACACACACGGCAACGCTGCCCCAGGGCCCTGGGGAGGCGGAGGGACGCCCCCAAGGACAGATGGACACCCCCAAGGACAGATGGATGCTCCCAAGAGCAGACAGACTGACGCTCACCCACCCACTGCCTTCACCCAAAGGAGCAGGGTGAGTCCCGCTGTGCTCTCGCAGCTTACTGCAAGCCCAGGGCTCCTGCTTGCCGGCCCACTAGGGTACACCACGCTGGCTAGTAATGTGGCCCCAGAGCCTGGATGGACACATGGGCACACACGTATGAGATGCTTTGCCACCTCCGCATGGTGCCACCTCTGTCCTCCCCATCTCTGCTGCCCAGCCAGGCTCTGCAGGGTCACCGCAGGGCCCCTGCCGGCACCACAACAGCCACCTGACGGCATCACGGCCACATCTGTTTTCAGGAGCAGCAAGATCTCGGGCAGCCCTCTCTATGAACGGGGCGGAAAGCGGCACAGAGTGAAATCTCATCATGAGCTCCTGCCGGGAAGCACGTGGCAAGCGCTGCGGAGCAGCCCCGCAGCCTTACACCCCTATCAGAAAGCAGAAGTCAGGAAGCAGGTTTACTTGCACCATTCTGGTGTGATTGCTGCTGGAAACACCTTCCTGTCGAGGTCCCTGCAACCTCATCCCCAGCACACGCTGCTCTGCACAGCCATCAGATCACAGCGCCACGGGAGGCAGCGCGGCCGTGGCACTGCTCCTCAGCAAGTGACAACGCTCAATTAAGTGACTGCAGCGCTGCAGGGGAGCAAACACCTCCCCGGAGAGGTCCAGGTGGGGTCTCTCCAGCAGGAAGGCCTTTATGCTGCACCCCTAGGTGAGAGGGGTGCTGGTCACCGCTTCTGCTCTCCAACCGGCTCCTTCAGGGGGCTTGGTGGCTTTGGGAGCCAATTTGCAAAATACGGGAATGAAATCTCCTCTCCAGAGCTCAGGACTCCACACAAAGCTCAGGTCTGGGCACCCAGATAAATCAAGCACCCCGATCACAAGCTGCTCTGCAAATGCTGAACAACATTGTCTGCAGATGAGCAATGAGAAGGCTCAGGATAGTTCTTCTCCCTACCCATCGATATGTTGTCTCTGTTCACATTTTCTCTTTTCACCTCATCCGCAAAGAAAAATCAAAATACCAGAGAACAAAGGTAACATAACTTTATGTTTTAAAGGGTTTCATAGTTTGTCAAGAGTTCTCCATTTCAAATCCCCTTTTCAAATCCATTTCTGATTCCCTTTTAACAACGGGATTTCATCTATTTTTGCATTTGAACTGTGGCGATTAACAACAAGCAGCAGAAAATTAATATGTTAAATTCAAAGCCACAAAAACATAGATAATCTCATTGCCTGGTGAGAATCCCAGGAATCTCTGAGTTTCCAGGAACAAAAGCTGCAGCTCACTCAGACTTAGGTCTTAGCGGAATTAAAGTTGCTCAACAGTAAGCACTGACTGTGGGTATTTTTACTAACCTACAATGCAGAACTTGGCTAATAGTTAAATAAATAAATAAGCCTTATTTATATTAAACAAAAAAAAAAATTTAGAGAGAGGTCACATGTCACAGGAAGTAATGAATGCTTTGGATTCAGAACCACATCTGAAAACCTCTTCAAGGTCCCCAGAGAGATTCACAGGACGCTTTTCTGAGTCCCTTCCGCCGGCCAGTCAAATTATAAATGCAAACAGTGACTTTGGCTTTTCTGCTAAACCGTGCTGCTTCTATCGGCCTGTCCTCCTGGTCTGTGCACCCTCTGCTCTGCTGCCTGGTTTGCTGTGCTTCTCCATAGCACACCTTGCACATCGACACCCGTGTGGGCAAAGGTACAAAAAAGTATTTCCCTCTCCTGCTCAGTGGCACATGCTCATAGTGCAACAGAGCTCCAAGGCCTTACCAAGATCCTCGATGTAAAAAGAGGATTTTCCTCCATGTAATGACACAATAAGCATACCTCCTTGATGGAAATACATGGGCAAGGTGGAGGGACAAGGACCTGAAGGAGCTGAGATGCTGACAGAAGTGATCCCAACTATTTATTTGGAGGGAAAAAAAAAATGCGAGTAACAAGTTTCTGGAATTTCCTTCTCTGAAAACTCCCTTTTCTTTGGGTCTCTACCACAGTGCCCCATGGGTCCAGAAGGTTTGTAGGGGGAAAAGGCAGAGAGGGGGGCCCCCGATTCCTCGTCTGACAGCAGCAAGCTCAGGGCAGATTCCTGCTTTGGGGGGAGAGGACTGGAACTGGGGACTCACCACTGACAGGAGCAGGGAATCCCCTAGTCCCTGGGCAGGAGGAGCACATGAAGCACGTCAGGGGCAGGAGTGTCCCTCGCACATGCTATGCCCAAACAGAAATCCACAAATACAACGCTCAATCAGCCTCCAGATAATTAATATTATCGCTGGAGCAGCCTCATAGCTCCTGCTTTGAGCTCAGCCCTGCCATCCATAGCAGCCAGGCACAAAGCTGACAGCCAAAGCAATAACATTCACCAATTTCCATATGTATCCCTTGAATGCCCTATTGATGTCCCTGTGAGAAAGGACTCAGTAAAACACTGCAAATTAACGACATAAGAAACAAAATACATTCTACATCGCATGGTTTAAACAAAAAATAGCCTCAGACAGGGAGACACGAAGCAACAATATAAAGGCAGAATGAAACATTTTGATCTGCTGAACGCCTTTATAAATATTTGAGTATCATTTATTTATGTTTTCCTTCTTTTCATTGTAAAGCAAGGTTTTCTGACAAAAGCCCTCGTTTGGAGAACACTGTGCTTTATTATTTAACTTCCTAAAAGCAACATCAAAGGCTTGAGTTTAAAGCTTTAAAACAAATGAACTATTTGCAATATTTTAAAGATTTAGAGATGAGAAGAGCTGGAGTTCTCCACTGCTCAGATCTAAAGGCCTCTGCGGTCTGTGCTGGATGGGAAGACACAACAGCCCTGCCAAATGCCGGGGAACAAAATCCCTGAGATCCTTTCACAAGCACCAGCTGTACCATGTGCCCAGAGCTGCCAAGATGCTTCAAGTGCAGCCGTTCTCCTTCAAACCATGGCATTTCACCACTCTGCTGCAATCGCCCCACTCCCCTCTTCCAGCCTTCCCACCATCGCTGATGGGAACCACGTGCGGGTGCTGGGAGTCACCTGAGCCACCGGCAGCGGTCCCCAGCAAGGATGCTTCACATCCCTTGCATTGCTCACACCCTGATTGCTTCCTGTCCTGGCACTGCTGTCCTTCAGACTGAACCATCCTGCCAGAAGAAAACTGGCCCGTGCTAGGTCTGGCACCTGTATGCATCACGGGAACGTGTGGGCGTTACTGGCATTTACACAATGGATAATACGACAAATTGCTCCTGGTTTTCAAGGTGTCAAGACAAAGTCTGGAAGTTCTGCTTGAGGAGCCTCAAATGCCACCCTGATGGAGCCAATCCATAAGACAAGGGATAAGACCAAAAAAAATACGCCATGCCTCTAACATTCAACCAGCTCAAGAAACCTTTCTCCTTGAGAGCCCTGATAGCCTCAGGGGGACTGCATCCAGGAGACAGAGCCATGCTGGAGCCCAGGGCTTTCATCCCCTCACACCTACCCCAGCTCCATCCATTTGAGACCATTTCTCCAGCATCTGGACTCAGCATCACTTGTCAGAGGTCACAGCTAATAAAATGGCAAGAAGCAGAATTTGTTCTTTGGTAGCACTTTGGACCACAGCTACAGCGAGTGTAAATCTGCACAGATCCACCAGTTTCAATTTTATATATAATATGAAAAAAAAAATAAACCACTTTCATTAGGTGTTATGCTGTTTTCAAGAAAATCCCCAAATTAATTTATTCTGGGAAAAATCTTTTTAAGAGAATATTAATTTTCAACCCTATGCCAAGACTATTTCCTTACCAGTTTGCACTGAGACAACCTACTTTAGGTTCTACAAAATTAACCCCACACACAAACACAGCTATGGGTATATTTAATTCCACCTAAACTGGCTGAAATTATGCAGGCACCTTTAAAAAAAAAAAAAAAACAGTTTGTGTTTTAAAGCAGAATGGACTCAGCCATCCATTAAATATGACAAGGTCTGCATTTTATTTAGACATTGCCATTAATAATGAAATGATGTATGATTTCCATTCCTGCAGTTCTTCCTTCCCTACACAATCAATTATGCATTTAAGAAAATATTTACTTGATATAGAACTATTCTAATTAAGCATTACTGGTACACTAATGTGAGTTTGAGCAAATCAAGAGATGATCTCCAAGACGCACGAAAGAATAAGATACTCCAAAGAAGCATTAATTCCTGTCTGGCAGGAAAAAGAAATCCTTACAAGTTGGAGCCACACAAGGTTCAGTGCAGCGCTGCAGATACAACCATCTTTTGACGTAAGGAGGCAAATCCTGCTCGTGAGAGGCTCCTTGGGGCTACTCACGTTGCTAAAGCAAATAGAATTTGACCCAAGAAAAATCCCATGTGAAACTACGTGGATATGCATGCTGACAAGGAGAGGAAAGCTCTTTCCAAAGCCTCAGATATTTCCAGGTTGCTCCAGAGTGAAGAAAGAGATCCCAAAAGCCAATTTAAGAGCAGTGAGATCATTGCTAATGTGGGGCCGTGAGCTGCAGCTTGGAGCTGCCTTTCACCCCCAGGGTGGCTGTCAGGGACACCTCTCAAGTTCCTCTCCCAAATACAAAAGTAACCGACTGATTCCTGGTTCATTGATGCACTGGGGTCTTATTGTTGGTGAGGAAAACACCAAGGGCAGCCCAGCAGTGCAGATGGCCCAACTGTGCCCCAAATTCCGAGCATGAGCAGCAAACCCGCAGCATTTCCAACTCCAATCTGTTCCACAGGGTTCACCAGAGGCCCCAGAAAGCAGAGCTCAAATCACAGCAGATTTGGGAAAACCTCTCTGCTCCAGCACCTTGCCCAGCCGTAAGCCTGCGGGGCCTAATCCTGGATCAGCAAGGTGGCAGCCAAGGTACGAAGAGAAATGGAGAGAAAGTGGCTGGGGGCCAGAAAGCGGCAGCCAAGGAGATAGCAATTAGGATGCAGGAGCAGCCAGAGATATGGCATCACTGGAGATTTACTGTGTGTACACACCTCCCTCTCTGCTCCCAATGTACTCGCTCTTTCTTGCTGTCCATATACATCCAGTAAATCTTCAGTGACTCCTTATCTCCCAGTCTGCTTCTCGATCCTAATTGCTATCTATCTCTGTCTGTCTGCCTGCCACTGCCAGGGCTCCCACCCCCAGCAGCCTCCCGGGCTCTGCCTCCCCTCCTCTTCCTCCGCCTGCACGTGGCACTCAGCCGGGCAGTGCTGCGCTGAGCCCCAGTGGGTTACAGGTGTGTCAGGACACCGGGCATGGGTCACGACACAAAACTCCCCCAAAGGCATCCACCCAAGCCACCTCCCTCCTCTGGAGGAAGAAGCTTTCCTGAAGCTAACACAAAAGGTAGAACCTCAGCCAAAATTCCCCCTTCTCAACTCAACACTATGCCCCAAGAGACACAGGGAAATGTTCTGCTCTCAGCAGCATGATGACACCTGACCTGGTCAAAATGGGGCTCCTGGGGCTGCAGCACAGGGGGACGAGGCTGTGCGGAGGAGACAGGGCTCTGCTGCTGCCTGGCCTCTCCCCATGTCCCAGTGCCACCCCACCAAGCTGCCCCTGTCCCCTGAGCCCACTCTGCCAGGTGAGGGGTGCCTTCCACGAGGCTCAGCATGCCACTCGCTGTATTTCATTTTTATTTACTACTATTCTTCACTACCATTTATTTATTCAATCCTATTTTTATTTCACTTTGAACATGGCCAGCTGTGTCATCTTGGTTTTGCTGAAAATGTAAACAAAAAGCTGCATTCAAATGCAGCCTTTCATTGCCTGAATACATTTCCCATCCAACACAGTTCCAGTGCTCCCACCCTGAAATTAAAACTTAAAAAAAAAAAAGGCAACATCATCACTGTACATTCCCCCCTGACGCTTTCTTTATGCACGCTATTTATTCTTTTCGAAAAACAAACATATCACGAGTTTTAATAGCTCAGTTTGCTCTCCGCAAAGCAGGAGAAAAGAAATAAATGTAAATAAAGCTAATTTTATATTCCATACGGTAACAAACCTGAATGCCTCTGCTTTTCCCTAGCAAAATATCATGTCTGGTTTTACAGTCTGTGACACATAATTGGTCACCAATTTTTTTTTTTAAGTACTGACTTCAGTTTTTGTCCGATGAAATGTAAAACTTTAGTGATCTCTAACCCTGAGGCTTTTTGGTTTGACTTAACAGTAATTATATGGATGTTGAGAAAGGGAAAAAGTGTTATACGTTCCTTACACTTAGCATTTTTCCATGCTTCTCAGCTTCTAACAGAGCAGGAGTATTTTCTCTTTCGCAGAGATGACGATCCAAGAGGAAGATACAGAACATAGTGTGCAGAAGAAAACACCCCTGAAGAATGCCATAAACCACAGTGCCAAAGCAGCATTTTTAATTCTGTCTTTGGCTTTTAGCAAGGGAACAATTAGAGAAAGGGAGAGAGTGAGAGGAGAGAGAAGACGAGGAAAGAAGAAATGAGAAAGGAGAGAGAAAGAAAAGAGAAAAGGAAAGAAGAGAGGGAGAGAAAGAATGAAAGAAACGAGAGGAAGAAAGAAAAGAGAGCAAGAAGGTATTGGAAGAGGCCGTGATGCACAAGTGCCCGCGGCGCAGCTCGTTGCGACGCTGCCCACGCGGTCGCTGCCTCCCCAAGCCACGCGCCGGCAGCGAGCGCATCCCCAGCTGCAGGCAGGGCCAGCTCTGCACACACGCACGGCTTCTGTTTCTGCTTTCGCTGGCGACAATCTGGAGCCAGCGCTTTTCCGTTCAGGAGGAGCTCTGCTACGTGTCGCTAACAACACCACCCCCAGCGCCTGCCCCTCGCCCCGTGCCCCGCTGCCCGCGGTAAGCACAGCCCCACGGCCGGGATTTATAGCGAGGAGACAGCGATCTGAGCCTTAATTCATGGCTACCTACAATGCCACTACTGAGAAGAGAGAGGGGGGAGAAAAAAAAAACCAGCAGCGTGTTCCCAGGGCTGCTGCCATTCTCCTAAAATCTTCACCCGCTCCCTCCACGTCGCGCACCGATGGCTTTGCGCACACAGCGGGAACTTAGAACGGAGCGCGCTCCCAAATTAGCTCTGCCATAAATCTTTTAGGCGCTTAAATAAATAAATAAATAAATACCATCGCTCCCTTTTGCCCTCTGTTGTTTTTTTTTTTTTTTTTTTTCCCCTCTCTAACTTGCAGCTCTTCACCAGCTTCGAGCCGTTGGACTTTCCTGACAGTGGTAACAGGAGACCTGCTGATATTTTTTTATATATATATTTTTTGATTTTTCTCAGCAGCAACATGCTGCTTTCAAACTTTTCACAGGGCTTTGGGTTTGTTTGTTTCCTCGCTTTCAAATGACATTATGATTTTAATCAAAACAGACTGGTTTTTGGAGAAGGCCAGCACGGGCTGGGAGGCGGATTGCTCGGGCGGTTTATAGCAGTTCAGAAGGAGGTTTTGTAAACACACGCAGCTCAGAGGTAGAAAAGCAAATACGGTGGGTGAAATCTTGGCCTCCACCGAAGGCAATGGCACAGCTCAGCGAGGCCACTAGTTTCACATCCACACAGAACTTTTCCTCCAGCAAACACAAAGCTGACAGAGACGCGGGTAACAGAAAACAGCTCCAAATCGGTATTATTGTTGTCTAAACAGCTTGGTGCTGTCAGGGGCTGGGGAGAGTAGCAGAAACGTAAGCGTTGAGGGCGTATGGGGAGCAAACACCCAGAAGAGCTTTCAGGCTAATGGAGAGCTGCTGCTGCTGCCATCTGCCCCAGGCACGGGGCAACACTGTGGCCCCTGAGCTCCCGACCTCAGGCATCGCCCCTGGTGCAAACCACGCATCCTGCAGGGCTCCTGCACACCAAAATCTCAGAGGGGTTGGACACAAGGGTTTAGTGTCCTGTAATCCCAGGCAGTTCACTTGTGAAGCATGGGGAAAAAAAAAAAATAGGGGAGAACTCCGTGAGGGGTGGGAGGCTGCATGACTGGGGAAATAAGCCAGAAAAGTTCACCCAGAGTCAGCGTTAGCCAAATGAGGGCACCCGAACGTGTCAGAGCTCCTCAGGCTTTTCCTTTTGGCACTGAAAGCTGGCTGGCCATAGCCCACAGGTCATTACAGGAGCAGGGTCCCAAGGCAGGGCCGTGCTGCACACGGGTGCTCACCCAGCGCAGCTGCAGCACCCCGGGGTGCTGCTCGTGCAGGTGCAAGGCCCAGAGCATCTGCAGCGAGGAGCTGCCGTGCCCCTCAGAGGGACGCCTGAGTGACAAAGACAAGGTTCTCCCAGGAGGAAGGAGGGCACTTTCTTATTAAAAAGTAGACTTTAAAGTCCCTCTGCCTGGGATAAGCCTGTCCCGTTTAGTTTCTATGCCACCTAAGTGCATTAAAACACACTAAAGAACTGGTGCTGTTGGTAAAAAAAAAGGGCCAAACCATGAACCCCAAAAGACCTCAGTGCATGAACAACTCACCCAGCTGTGAAGGGCTCCCAAGGCTGCCCCCAGGTCTATGTCAAGTCCAGGGTGAAGAGAAAGGTGAGGCCAAAACTGCCAAAAAGTGCGTGGTGGATCCTGCCAGTGCTTCCATGACGCAGGGTGGGCACATGGAGCTCCAGCCCTCGTATCGCTGCTCTCTCAACTCTTTCTGCTGGCCCTTACGAGCTAAACGAGCTGAGCCCTGAGCCTTTCACCATGCACACAGCTGCTCAGAGCCCAGGTGTGGGTGCCCAGCCCTTGGTGCTGCTGGCAGGGGGTGTCTCAGAGCCAGGGAGATCCCTCCAGACAGGGCCAGCCACAGCACAACAGTTTTTGGCATCAGCACCATACCCCATCTACATTTGTCCCCTCCTTACTACAGCATGGGAGCATCAGATTTAAAAAAAAAAAAAAAAAAATCAAAGGGAAAACATTAATAAATAATAATCAAGATCATCTGCAGTTTTAATGATAAGCTATTTAATGAATTATAAAGTACCTATAACTCAAAGTATGAGACTGTACATTGTCAAAACTGGCATTAAAGTGTATGGAGATAATTAAGCAATAATGACCTCCACAGAGGGCTTTTCCTGGGAATTAATGACCAGTCGGGAGGAGCTGATGGCTGAAGGCACAAGCAAGGGCCATTAACCCCAGCTGGTCATTAATACTCAGGAAATACCCCACGCTAAGGTTGTTATTGTGAGTATATGATAAAATAAAGGGGGAGCAATTATAAATGCCTGAATTTGGGGGCTGCTCGGAGAGGTGATGGTTTGGGGGTACTCAGCTTCATGCCCGCTGGGTCAGCCACCCCTGGTGCACCCACGCCAGCAGCACTTTGGGGTGCATCTCCCAAACCAGCCCACTCTGGACCCTCTGGCACCAGCACTGGGGGTCTCCACCAGCACAAACAGAGCCCACAAGGCATCTTTGTGACCAGGGTAAAGGCAAAACATCCCAAGGGCAAGGCAAAAACAGAGGTTTAGTTTCAAATCCTATTTTGGATTTGCAATCCTCATACTATAGCAGCACCAGAGCCAGAGTCTCAGGCTCACCATTAAGCAACACCAGCCAGTCTTTAGGGGTATCACAACCAACCCCAGCCTCTGACCCGGCCCCAAGTCACCCACTGCTTGCAGTGGGAGCCCCCAGGCTCAACCCAAAAGCCTAGGCACAGAATAGCCTCTTTTCAGCCCAAACCTGCAGGCACCTCTCCCCAGCCTCACAATGACGTCAGAGGGACTTGGAGGAGCAGGATTGTCACCTTCTGGTGGGCAGAACAGCTAATGCCAAAATGCCTTTTCCCCAGGGTTGTTTTAAATGAACCCGTGGGCAGCGAAGGATCTTGAGTCCCCCACTGTAGGCCCTGCGGACATTTATTTACCCCAGTGCCATCTTCCTGCACTGGAAATGCTTAAATGGGCTTGGAGGTGGCAGTTGTGTGAGGCTTCACCCTGCAGGATCACAGCATATGTACGTTTTCACCTACACAAACAAATCCGCAACGGTTGTAAACATTCCCAAATTATTGTCTGTAGCAGCCAGAGCTGGTTGCACTGTCTGTGAGAGCACAGCGGCGATGCTTGTTGGCAAAATAAAGGATCCCTTTAAGTTTCCTGCAATCTGGAAAGCAACCCAGCGCAGCTCCTCTGTTGCAGCATCTCTCCTGAGCTGCTTACAGCCCCTCAGAAGAAAAATTAAGTGCCTCGCTGGCAATACGGAGTTTCCAACAATTATATTTTAAAAAACAGCTACTGGTTAGCAGAATAAAATCACTACATAAGGAAAATTAGCGCTTGTTAGTACACGTAATATTCAGAATCATGAGTAGAATAAAGGCAGCAGTGCAGAAACTGTTATCAGCAGAGAGAAAATTATTCAAGTATGCATTTGAGTAATTCTGCATTTTAATTTAACCCTTTGAAACATTAATCAAACCATGGCTAATTATAGGAATTAAGGAATTAAACGATGGAATCTTCTAAAAGATATTATTTAAAAGGCAGTTTACACAATTACTTGTATAGATGTTTGCTTTAAAGAGGGAAACATTTCTACTGTAATGAAAAGGGTCTTAGAAAATTAAATTAACAAGGGGGGACCAGGCTGATATGAAACTAAATTAGCATCAAATGCAAATTACAGGGTACTTAATGGTAGAAACAGGTGCAGAGCAGGTCCCTAAATGAGATAAATGAATAAAACATCCCTCTGCACAAATGTGGAAGCTGACACAAAGTCAATGATATGAATAATTCAGCAGCCTCAACACTGCTGTTGAGGTCAGCTTTCCTTGACCTTTGAAACAGGAAGTAAAATTCTGTCCAAATTTGAGTGACTGGAAATGCAGCAGTTATTTGTTGAAAGGAAAAAAAAAAATATAGAGAAAATCTGGATTAAAAAAAAAATACAAAACCACACTGAGTATGTGTATACATATATATAAGACAATAAATTGAAACACTGAATAAATGTATCAGCAGGAGAAAGTGCAGAACTGAAAACCTATAAAATGATAGATTCACAGTGGCTGCAGAATGTTTGTTTCAGCCTAAAACCCTAAAACAATGTATGTGTGATACATGAGCATATTTAGGTCATGGTATGATCTAAGCATGTTCAGAGCTAAATGGTTTCATCTTTCAAAAAAATAATTTGGTTGTGCTAAAGGGGATATTAATAGAGTCAAAGTCATTATATTTCAGGCATTACAGAAATCAAATCATATAAAAGTATCTGTTCAAAGCTGAGCAATCAATCATTTCCTTTCCTATAAACTTTTTTTTCTTTATAATAAAGGAACTGGAAGACTTCTTTTCTGGACTTTCAACATGAGCTACCGATTGAGTCACTATTTCATTTCAAAAATTCAAAAGTCACACTATGAGACTATTTGAAATGTAAACCGTCCCAACAACAGTTTGCTGCAAAGCACAGGCTTTTTGCACGTGTGCCAGTGTGAGAGAACCCTTAAATGTTGAAACTTTATAGATATATCTGTATTTTATACAGCTTTTTAATATGTAAGTAAACTATAAATACAAATTCTTGTATTCCAAAGAATGAATGCTTCTGTCTCTTAAAAACATGGAAATCCAGAGCAGCTACCTTAAATCCAGTGAAGTATCTCCAATTTTACATCCTCATAACCAAATGAGGATTTCTGCACCTTTCCCTGTGACAAAATACTCAGCCAAAATCACAGGTCATATAATTTCTGACTAGATGTATGGTCCTAATTTCAAATTGAATTTGGCACTAAAACAGATTAATAAGGTATGACAAATAAGTAATTTCTCCAAGCTGGAAAGAAAGGAAGAGCATCACCCCTGCAGCTTGTCTTCTATGGCAACAAAAGATGTTAGATAAGAGAAGTTCTCTCTGCTGCCTCTTTTGTTGTATCGATCTCTTCAGGAGTTTACCTGCTTACCTGTCATCTGCAGAACACATGCCTAATATCTCTTACCAGGGGGCTAATTTTATTTTCTACATTTTAGGCAGGTGGAGCCCAGCAATGTCCCTGGCAGGGCAAGTTTTTGCACCGAGTTTTGCGAGGCGCTAGCGCGAGCTCTGCCTGCAGCCACCCCGAAGATGCGTATTGATGCACTAAACAAAATCAGCCCCAATATTGCATAATAACATGTGGCAAACGCAACAGCACTTATCTGGGGGCTGGGTTCAGGGCTGCGCTCAGCGCCGGGCTGGTGTGCAGTGTGGCTCCCTCCAAACACCAGCGATGAGAACCCAGCTGGTTCTCATTTTGAAACAACCAGTTTCTCTATCCCCAAGTGCTAAAGAAAATAATCCCAGCAATCCATGACTACACGCTTTCACAGGGACAGCAGTGAGAATTTGATTGTGGAGATAATTAAAGTCATTCCTGAAACTTCCAAGGAAAAGCAGCCGGGGGGAGGGGGCAACAGAGGCACTGATGCTTAAATTGAGCCAAGCAACCAGTTTGGTTTGGGGAATGGGGCTGGGGGGCTCCACTTTGGGGGAATTTGTTTTCCTGAAAATTCTCTCTCCTGCACTCTAATGGTTACAATATTTGCAAAGAAAATGTAATAGACTGCGGTGAGTAGGAAGATTAGAGCGAGGTTTGGAGCCTGGATGTTCCTAATTTGGCAAGAGCATCCAGAGGGAAATGCTTTCGCATTCTGGTAAACTTGAATAAAATTATGTACAGCCACTTCGATTAGAAGGGTTTAAAGGGAAATGATACCATAAAAGCAATAAAACCAACTGCTATCTGCTTCAAACACTGAAAACATCTTTTTAAAATTAATGTTTCCTGCAGCCCTGCCATGAGTTAGGTCTGAAATAATTTTAATATTAACAACACTTGGGAGCAGGTCAATCTAGAGCCAGCCATGCGACTGGGTTGGTCCTCTCCATCGTTCCAAAAACGGTGGAGCAATTTACACCACCCTAGCCGGTGTAAATCAGTAGGGCATTGCTGGCATCAGGAGAAATGCTCAGACCTGAGGATCTGGCAGTGCTAAGAAATAATCATAATTATGATGACAAAAAATAAAATAAAAAAATAAAACACCTCGCTCCCAGCAAAGCTAAATTGTACAGCCCCTGTGTCACGCATATGCTCTGACCCTCGTCATCCCAAAATGGGTGTGAAATTCAGAGATGGCAAGAAAGAGTTTAAAGCACTTGTAATCTCTCCGTCTGCACTATCTGCCTTGAGCAGGAAGGAGGGATCCGCTCAATGAGAGCTATTCAGGGCCTCTCAATTAACCTGATTAGTTCAGCACGCCGCTCTCATGAATGACACCTTATCTTGGAAACCAAGGGGAAAAAAAACTTCCTTCCTCCTGGAGACACCCGCGTGCCCGAAAGCCGGAGAGCAGCACCATGGGGTCAGCTCCCCCAACCCCATGGGTGCCTGGGGACCTGCGGGTAGGTGGTGGGGTCCAGCCCTCAGGTGGCCCCAAGCTGGGGGGAACCCCACTTTTTGGGAGCCAACCATGCACACAATGGGGTCTGTGGGAGCGGGCTGCAGCCCTTAACCCCTGCGGTGCTGCCGGCAGGTTAAAGGGAGCGCAGGCAAGGAGGCGAAGCCCCCGGGACCGCCGCCGCACTGAAGTGTGTTGTAGTCTGGAACTTGTTCCATACGTGACAGATTAATGAGCGATAACTGTGTTTCCATGGCAAAAAGCATTCCCAAAATTCTCTTTTGTTTCCCTGAGAACAGTCTCCCGTATTTTTTTTTTTTTAAATCATGCCACTTTACAGTAACGCAAATATTAACTAACGCCGTGTTATTCTTTCAAGTGCGGGTGGCTGCGAATGTCAACAACACTGACTGTTATATACCGACTCCAAGAATTAATCACGGAAAATAGGTGTCTCAATTACAATTATCATACTGAAAACTCAAATTTATGAATGCCCAGCCGACTTTGAAGGCATTTATTAGAAAAACTCCGATGACTCGGAAAGTATTAATGCACTAATGACGCATTAGGGCATGATGTATTAATGTTCTTGTAATTTCTGACAAATTAAGTTACCATTGTCACAGCAGGGCAATCCTTTGGAAAGAAAAAGAGAAGTTCCTCTCTCCTGCCACACAGGATACAAGACGACAATTTGCGTACACATAATGGAGTTTTGTGAGGAGTTTTCCTCCTACGCCGTGGTACAGTTTATTCCATTTTTCAGAATGCCAGAACTACTGTTGAGCTCACTATGCTTTAAAATAAATAAAAGTATAGATAGGTTAGAAGATAGATAACAGGCACGTGCAGCCGAGGTCTTGCCTTTCCTGCCGAGGTCCTTAGGGCAAGGCCACCTCTCAATACTGCTGTGCAGCCCCTCCTGCAGCATCAGTGGAAGCCTGGCCAGCCCAGCAGGGCCTCCAGACCCACCAGTGGCACCAGCCCATGGTGCCAACGGAAACCCAAGACCAAGAGACAAGAGAAAAAAAGTAAAAAAAAAAAAAAAAAAAAAAAAAAAAAAAAAAAAAAATTCTGTCAGAAACCCCATCTCGAGAAATAAATTCTGAGGCCAGAAAAGTCCCAGGTTACACAGGGAACTCCGTTGTAATGCATGGGACTCCCTTGTTTTTCTCAAAAAAGCACCAAATCCTGACACTGGCAGTGGGGCACAAAACATGTCCAGATCCTTCCTCTCTCCCCCAGCCAAAACATGCCACAGGGCAGGCACACGTCTGTGGCCAAATCCTGGCTCACGCAGGAACGTGCGAGCGATGCAGAGGCGCACAGAGCAGGCTGGGGGAGACGCTAACATCAGGTCTTAATAGCTCTGAGTGTGGCTAATTTTCTTCTTCTTTTAGAGCAAAGAACTTTATAATGAATACAGAATACATTTCTCCTCTTCTTGTGTCATCTTTCTACAAAATCTGAGCTAGGTAAAGTGGTTTTTAACATCCACTTATCAAAGTGACTTAACATCTGGGAAGGCAGCCAATGGTTATGTAGTGATGCAGATGCCAAAAAATCCAACTGAAAGATTATATTCAGGGAGATTACAGAGAAGACCTGACTCAACTGGGTGGAAGTGGATAGTTATCCTGGTCAGGAAAGCCTGAGAGGCTCCCAGCAAAATCATGGAGAAAATTACGGAAAATGATTACATTTTGAATGCAGTTTCCTTTTAACCCACTATAGCCCCTGGCTGCGTCCTGTACCAAGTAGTTTTTCCAAAGCCAAGTTCTGGAATCAGTAAATGAACAGCTTTTCTCTCTCCAGCAGTCATTGAGACAGCACTAACAAGAAGCAAATCCTTTTTTACTGCTGGACACTCACACTGGGATACTAATTCTTCCTAACATTTACTTTAGATAATATTTAGGCTTTCCAGGGTCACAATCACGTCACTTGGGGTCTCTCTCTTTTTTCCCTTTTTTTTTTGAAAAGATGAAAAAAAATTAATCTTCGAAAAATGACCTACCCATTGAATGATGTGATTAGCTGAACCGGTTTGCAACTCTGATGAGAGAGTCAGGGGAAGAGGAGAGCCAAGAAAACCCAAGTGTGCAGCTGGCTTTTGGACCCGACAGCACTAAGGCATTGCAGCATCACCTTTTTTTAACCCCATTTTTCATCTCTTTCTGGCCTGGTATAGGCACTGGAAGAGTTAAAGAAAACAATAAAAGAACAACTGAGTGTACAGGGTAGGATTTACTGGCATTTACTTTTAATCTATGGTCCTTTGCTCTGTGGCTTATCAGCCCTATGTCAGCCCTTTTTCCTCCTTTATATTTCACGAGGGGACCCACATGCTGGTACTGAGAGACAGAGCCCAAGTGTCTGTAAGCTTTTTGTCAGGTAAAAAGAGAAGAAAAAGGAAAGGAACAAGAGGAAAAGCAAAGCTAAGAGGCATCTATTAGATGTCACTAGGCTTTTGTATTCATGTCAATGATTCAGGATTAGAGTATTTGAAATAATCTTATTGAGAGAACTCAAAAGCCCCACAGAGGGAAAGCCTGCTCGGGAGCATATGGCAGAGCAGCGGACAATATCTTATTAAGGATGTGTTAGCTAACACCATTACTTTTTATATTACATTACAGAACTATTGTGCCTCAGACGGTTAGCAAGATGCCGTAGTTGAGGAATGCCACTTTGGACATCACCGCATCGGTACAAAGCCGGCTGGACCCAGCCAGGTGCCTGCTGGGGGCTGTGGCTCAGCTGCCCCCCCTGCCCCGACCACCAGGCAGGGGCTGGGGACCCCGCTCCTCACCACGCAGGGACACCAGGTCCCAGACCACCCCATCCCATCACAGCAGGGGGCACAGAGCAGCTCCTGCTGGCTCTCTGTCCAAAAATCCCAGCTCAGTGCCAAACTCGGCTTCTTGTCAGATTAAAGGAATTTAATTTTGTTATAGTGAATGCTGCTAGACTAAAAAAATAAAAAAAAAAATAAAAAATCTCTCTTTTCTCTTGGACAAAAGCTTGTAATTGGAGAAATCGCTCTTTTTAAAGTTATCTTCATCTGCCTACACCTTTAGAGGCAGCAAGAAACCAAAGACAAAACAGCACTGTTCATAGCGCTTCAGTGGCTGCAGTGAAAGGCTCTATATCTGGGTCACCTTACGACTGTCCAGTATGTAATTTCAGTGACTTGAAATAAAGCCTTTTAATAACTAATTTCATATAATTCGTATATTAACTGCACCAAAAAATATGTTTTCACATTTCCTATTTCCAAACACTATTTTTAAAAAGTGGGTAGAAAATTATTCGTTGTGCTTTAAAAACCTCTAAAATACTGTCTTTAGGAGAAAAAAAAAAAAAGTAAACACTCATTTGATACAGTAATATATTCTGATCACAAGCTACCTATGTAAAGTTGCTAATGGGACACACTGGGAACTTTGTATGGATTTCTGTACTTTTCCAGAACTGTTACAAAAAAAAAAAAAAAAAAAGAAAGAAAGAAAACACCTTGATGCTGCAGAGAAAATTCATACCAGTGTTTACCATTAGTGCTACAGGGACGATGTAAAATCCATTTCTAGAAAATTATCTCAGTCGTGATTTACACAGAAACCTACAATTGTTTCTTCCTCTCCTTTAACTTTATTAGTTGTAATATTAAAAATATTTACGTTCAGCAGGCAAAAGCAAACTTGAATTTAGCATAGATATTTTGGTAGATGTGTCCAATTACTTATAAGAATACATTTCAGTGGCTAGAACATGCAAACATTTATGACTGCTCACAGGAAGAAAACCACTCATACGCCTGAGCTCCAGCAGAGCAGAGCGGGTTAGGTTCTCACCCAGTAAATGCTGCGCTAGATATAAGACACTTGTTTCACATTCAGAACAATTTTAGCTAATCTGCATTAAAACTGAGGATGATCTTTGCAAATACCTTTTCCTATTGCTCTTATTTGGCTAGTTATGTGTGCATTACCGTTGCAGCAGCAAATGCAGAAATAAATCAGGTGTTAAGATGAGACAGGAAATTTACCCACACTAGAAACGTTGCGTACGTCCATAGGAGGAAAAAGCCAGTATTTTTTCCCCAAAGTCCCCACTCTTGAAAACAGAAAACCTGACCCTGAGCTGTGCAGGGTGGCCTGTGTGCCAAGCACACCCTCCCTGCTTCGGGACACAGGTGGAATTGATATTAAGGCACAGGACACAAATAGCACCCTTTGTGAGCAAAGGGAAACATGGTCCAGCCCATGCCCAAATTCATGAGGTCTTCACAATCACCTTCAAAGGCAGCAGGTCCAGCACATCCCACACACACACAAATAACCCCTCTGGACTGACAGAGCATGGGAAGCACAGCTGGCCCTGTCCCCAGGAGCTGTTGGTAGGCACTAAAGATGACAGCCCACTGCCAAAAGCAATCGAGTAAACCGGTCTTCAGCTTCCCTAATCCCCAGAAATTCAATGCAAGACTAAGTTTTTTGTTCTCCACAGAAAAATTTGTAAACTGTGTCAGGAGAGCCACTTCAGGTATGGGCTCATCGACCTGCCTGGGGAGCACACAGTGCCCAGCACAATGAGTCTCCTGTGTGACAGGAGCCCCTGTCACAGCACCACCATATTAAATAGTAATAATCAGGCATAAGATCATGGTGAAATAAAGCCCAAAATGCTAGCTGCAGATTCAAAAGGCATCACTGAGAGAAGCAAGCAACTATTAGAGTAGTGTGAAATGTTTGCAGTGAAACCCAAAACCACATAAAACTTGCCTGGTTTGGGGTTTTATAACAAACTGAAAACTCAGAACAGGTTTTCTGAGAAATTCACAAACCTCCTGAAGTGAAGCTGAGACCAAATTAAGGTTTTGCATAATAGTTTTGAAATTATATAAAAATTCCTATACTCGGGGGTGGGGGAGGAGAAATGAAGCAAACAATAAGTGGGAGCTGCTTTGACCCTGACCAAGTTCACTCAACCCCAAGAGCAAAATAAATGAATTTTGAAGCAACAGAGATACGTGCCAACCCGCAGAGACTGAAACCGAGAGGGATTTTTGCAAGGGCCCTTGCAAAGTTATCCCCAGCTCTGGTGATTTCTTCACCACGAAGAGGACAGACACTATTAGGAGCCTTGGAAGAGGTGTATTTTGGCCTGATTCACTGTGAGAGAAGCATCTACTGATCAGAGTCTCCCATGTATCTCACGAAGTCTCAAAGTGCCTTTGGCTGCCTGAGTCATGTGGGAAATGTTTAGGGTAATGCTTTTCAGATGCGTCAATCGTAACCAAGTCCTCGAGGATGTTTGCTGGCGTCCCTCCCCTCTCAGCAATGTACGGGTTCACAGGCTCCGGGAGCTCGCGCGAAACGCTGCTGGCCAAATTCTGCCCGTCCTCTGTAGGGGCCCAGAGGGTTTCACCAGCACAGCTCTGAGACAAAGCCTCACGCAGTGCCCAGGGATTGAGGTGGGATGCAGCCCCCAGCCTCCTGCAGCCCGGTCCCCAGGAGGGGAGCGGGACACCAGCACCTGCCCCCACCCCACCACAGCTGGGTTCAGCACAGAAAGCTGCTGCAGGAGGCAGTGATTGCCACATCCGCCCAACAAGTGCCTTCAGGGGGAGGATGCAGAGAGGGCGATGCAGCCCTGCATGTCACTTTTCCACCTGCCTGCTATTTAGGATGAAAAGATGATCGGGCCCGTAAAATACAATCCACTGCGCGATGACTTGTAAAGCAGTAAAACGGAGACATTGAAAGTCATTCACGCCTCTTTTCATGCCATTGCACAATGAAATCCTACCCACAAACATAAAATTTGTCAGGTTAAGGCCTGAAAGATCTCAGAAACATCTGTAGGAAAGCCAGCTCCCTCTGTAGCCGCAGCGGGTGGATGTGCTGGGGAGGGATCACAGGCGGCCCGGCCGAGCATCCTGTACAGCAGGTGTCGAAAGTGCACAGGCCTTTCCAACACGTGCAGCAGCAGGCCGTGCATTAAAACCCCTCCGTGTCATCTGATAATAAAGCAGAAAGAATATCACAGCCTGCAGTCTGTAAGTTCCCACCCCTGCTCCACTGACAAGGGCTCTGATCACATTGGAAATGCATCAGCCACTTCTGCAAAGCCAGAGGGAGCCTTATTCCTCAGAAGCAGCACTTGAATTGGCATATGAAGAGCTTCAATGCCTTGGCTAGACCAGGGCCAGGAGAGCCCCTTGTCCTTCCCGTGCTGGGCACAGAGCCCCTGGGCAGCTCCTGCACAAAGCTCAGCATCCTGCACCCCAGCCCGAGGAAGTCTCTCCAAGCAAGAAATTCCTGAAGTAGGTCTCATCAGCAAACCTCAGCAAAGTCGATTTCAGGTCACAGCATCAGCCTGCTGACATACAGTGGGAAGAAGCAAGATTTGGGATGGAGCAGCAGTTGCCACACAGGCTGTTCACAGCCCCTTGTCCCTGCAGCATCGCACCCTGGCGTGCAGGGTCGGGGGGCAAAGCATGATCCTCAGTGCAGAGCCTTTTCCGCCACTATATTTGGGATTGCGGTGCTCATTTCTATTTTATCTGTCAATAGGGCTCCTGTTTTACTGGATCCAGCCATAAAAGGTAAGGAATCCCCCACAGGCATGGGTAACACCACTAAATACTGGTCCCCACAGTGGTAAATTGGGTTTAAGAGTTTGGAGCAGAACGGTGAGAGAGGAGCCTCTTTCCTGAACCAAGGAATAATCTAAAGCCCCACTTTCTCCCCTATGTGACTTTTGTCATTATCATCTTTTCTGATTCTTACAAAGCAAACCTAATTAGGAAGCTCTCTCATTAGTCTTCCAGAAAAATTAGCACAGCTTATGCTAATTACTCCTGTAAAATTTAATAAACTCGTTGAAATGGGAATAGTCTAATGAGGTTTTATTTATTGAACTAAGATAACTATAAGGAAAAAGGTTAGGACACCAGGATATCCAGAGTGGTAATAAAACTACAATTTATTCAATTTCTTCACAGGAATTTTATTGCAAACCTTTTAAATTCAAATATGAGTTACAATTTGAATGTTAAATCAATCTAGAATTTAATTTAATAACAGGAAGTGCTCTGTGTTTTCTTTAAGTATGATTACAATACAGCCCTGCTACTGTACTTGTAGGAGGAATTGTGCATTTGTATTGTGACAATAATACCCCTTTTAAAATGAGTTCCTGTTCATCAGAGCTTCATCTGAACACATGTAACTGGATTAGTGATAAAATATACAGGCTATGCTAAGGAGATGATTCAGACACACACAGGTTTCCAAGAAACTTCCTTGAAATGACTGCTCTCTATAAGCATAAGAGATTTATTTTGTTCTCCAGAGAAAATTTAGATCGCTCTATGAGTATAAATTTCTTTAGGTCCCTTTCACTGCTATATCCGCTGATACTATAATGGGGCAAACTATAAAGCAATTTTACAAAGGATAAAGTCATATCCTGTTTCAAACGCAACTACAGATTTTTTTTTTAAATCCCACATTTTGATTAAATAAAAATATGCGATTTACTTTTCATATACATCTAGGGTTTGAAAAAGAACACAACACATGTAACTTTGAAGTTGCCAGAGAGCCTCTTCGCCAAGTTAACTAAACCACCACAAAGACTGAGTTCCCTCTATCCCAAGTTTCTCTAGCCTCATCAAAGAGAATTAATCAATCCAGAATAGTATTCCAGCATGTAAGAAGAGGATAGCATTTCCATGTAAGTACATATGTCAAAAATCCCATAGATAGATTTTATTGTAAATTCTATGTTAGGTCAGACTCTGTGGATTCGTAGGATTTGATGCAAGAGTTAGATTAAATCCATAGGCGAAGCTTTATCAGACTGTAAGGCATGTGGGAGTGCTTTAGCCCAAATGGTAAATGAATTCTGTAAGCTCACATGCAAATAAAAATAGCTAAATATGGTTTTGCATATCAATTGACATAATAGTTTAAAATTGTGTGCATGCAGAAGTGACAATAGAGTACAACTAAACACATGTGCTGACTTGTGCAGGCGTTTCAGTGTTAGAACAATTTTAACGGGCTCATTTTAAGGTAAAAAGGCTCCACATAGATCGCTTCATCCTTTCCAAACCAAAAGGGAGGAAAAAAATGAATAGGATAAATGTCACAAGAAGCATCACTAAAGCCACTAACTGTATAAAGCACATACTTATTTGGCCTAAATTGTTTGAACTAGCCCTGGCCAAGAAAAGGTTTTAAGTACCCTACTGGGACAGATGCGAAGCGGCAACAATAGAAGCCACACTAATGCAATCCAGGTAACACAATCCTGTTTCAAAAACACGGGGAGGGCTAATTACAGTACTGCTGAGTCAAATTTCTTATACCACTGCAACCCACAGGAACAGGTCAAAATCAAATGTTATTCAAACCACAGTCATATCAACCTTCTGTATCAAAGTCACAATTTAAAACCAAGTGAAGAACTTAAAAGCTTAACCCATTCACCAGCCAAATGTGATTTAGTGCAGGTGGTGAGGTAAAGCTTGTAAGATGAGCCTTAAATCATGTTTAGTTGTGTTTTAAATATAATCTTCAGAATTTGAATCTTTTGCATCGATTAATGTAAATATTGATGAATTGATCACTGCTAGGAAGCTAAGTCTGATTTTTCATGTAAGAGTTTCCCTCTGTTTATAAGAAGCATGTAACAGACAGCATCTCTGGCTTTCATAATTTTAAATGATTTGCAACTAGCAGTTTTGCATACTAGATAGTTAAACAAAATATTTCCGTAAACCTGCCATTAGCATCTTAACATCTCACTTTCCAGTACAATGAAAAATTCATGTGAATTTTGTAGCTTTCATGTCGCTCAAAATGCCACTCTAACACCATGTTTATAGTGTTCAGGTCTGCAGCATGCTTATAAAACACATCTCTATACAGATTTCACAGTGGGTTTTTTTTCCCCTGCTTTCCCTGGTGCTACCTAATGCTCACAGAAGATGAAAATACGCCTAGTTAAAATAGGTAGATACATCTTCTGAGATTTAAACATTCTTGGGATTACTGATTATAGCTAATCAAAACACCTGCGATAAGCTTCCAATGTATGCACTTTCTTAACAAATTCAACCCAGAGCTATCAATCTGGCAGCCTGCAGCAGCGCAGTGCCCGGCCAGGCTCTGCCACCCCCCTCCTCCCTGCCTGGCACTCCGCACACCAAACCCCTTCACCTTTTGTCATAAAACCACGCACGCTGGCACGGAAGGCGCTTTGAACCTCATATAGCAAACATTAACTCAGACAATAACACCAGGAGAAGCACACCACTCCATACTCCCGCTCCTGTATGCATAGATAGTTTCCCTTCAGGGTCCCTGTACGCGCAGATTAGCGCAGTGGTATTGCTTTCCCCAGCTGATGACAGACAGATTCAGTACTTCATGGCCATTTAACTCTTATAGAGTAATGCTGCATAATAACCTGGTTATTGCGCACGGCTTCGTACAATGATTTTTGACAATTAAAATGTAAAAATGACTATTTGGTACCATTTTGCATAATTTGCAAGCACAGAAACTGCACATGGCTCAGAACAACTAAAATAGATGTATTGTGCTACAGTGATTTACTCGGTGATGTCAGATTAGCAATATGGATCTGTTTAAAAACACAATAATTAAGATGGGCAAAAACGAATTAATCAACTGACAATACAGTCAAAATAGTATTCCAACCAAAGAAAATCACAGGAGAAAAACCCCTTAGTTTGCAGATCTATTTTTTTAACTGTTTTTATGCATAAATAAAAACCTTAAAATGTAGATGGATTGCACCCAACAGAACTACTGTAGCTAAAAGTGATAATGATTCAAACATTTTTCAAATAAAAGTTAAATATTTATAAGCACCCAACCACATTTCATAAATCACAAACTATTATTATTTTATTCCTGAAGCTTCCCTGGCACAGCATGTGAATTGAGCCACAGAAAGTCAGAAAGAAAAATCTCTTCTTTATGCACATGAATCAGTTGCAAGCACTGGAGCCCTCCAACGAGCAGGTCGCTCCGTTAGCCCCATATGGCCCTTCCATGGCAATCGCAATTGCAAAGCACAACTAATTTGGTATCAAAAACAAAATTTCCTCCATATATACTCCTAATTCTTCCCCATTAGCAACACAGGGCAGGTGTTTCATTATAATGAGGAGGAAAAGAAGAAAAAAAAAAAAAAGCAAATCGAAGGAAACAATAGCAGTCCTTACCTGTCAATTATCACTGGATCTGATGGAGTCTCATTTCTGTTGCCACAGCTTTTCTTGTCACAACAGCGGCTACAGAGCAAAAGTGAAAGGATTTAGTGCGACCATTACACTGTAAAATCATCATTACGAACATGGTGGGTTCAAATTGCCGGCTAGAGTTACCGCTCCGTCCCTGCCTGGAAATCAGTCAAATGCAGCGGGTCACATATGGGTTAATTACTGTGTTTAACTTCTTGCACAGCTGGTTAACAATGGAAAATATAAAAAGAGAGGGGTTTTGCCCCTTTCACAAATAATAATTCAAGGATCATCCGAAACAGGGAGACCTGTCTGTTTGTGGTCTTTTATCCATGGGGTTTAACAGTTGTCCCATATACATATGCACTCAGAATAAGGTGGCTTTTTCTTCCCTGAACACAGCTTTTACATTTGCTTACCACTTATGTTATGTGGCCGCACAGTTTTCCTACTTTTACACAGAGCTGAAGTCTCAGCTGCCAGGAAACCTCCCTCCGAAATCCAAAAGCACAATTATTCTCCCTTTAAGAAATATTGCTGCTAAGGGGGGAACTAAAATGCAAGCACTGCTGGGCTGTTATGTGGGAGTTTGCCCATTTCCCTGGTTTTTGGAGCACGCTGGTGTCTGTTTGTGCCAGGAGAGCACCGTTCTGTGGCTGGTGCCTGCAGCAGGTCGGGTGCAAAGCCGGCACGTGAAGCACCAGCTCTGTCTGCCAAAGCCTGGCACCATCACTGGCCTTAAGGCTAGGACTTTGAACGAAGGTGGCTCGGCATTTGCACAAAGATGCTAAATGGCTGGGGACAAGCCCTTGTTGTGAGAACTGGACACCAGATCCTGGCTTCTGCAGGGTGAGGGCTTGGGGACAGGAACAGAGATGCCAGGCATGGGGACGGCACCCCGTGGTGGCACCAAGTGGTGGAGCATGGGGCCACCCCCTCAGCTCTCCCTGGCCAGACGTGGGTACACTTTGCTGCTCAGCAGAACTCCTGGTGAGCCCCAGCTGTGTGCCACATGCCTTTGGGAAGCACCGTGCTCATTTCAAGCAGTGTCCCAGGGCCTGCACATCGCCGTGTGTCAGCAGCCGGCTTTGTGCATCCCGCAGCAGCCACCCGCTACTTGCCCTCCTGCTCGGGTGGACTATTTTCTTTTTCCCAAAAAGGTGGAGGAACATCAGCGCAGGAAGAAGCCCGCAGAAGTGCCATGCTATATAAATAGCCCTGTTGGGAGTATGACAAAGGTTCTCTTGTGTTGCTGAACAATAGAGTGAATAATATACAGTTACCCACCAAGATTAGCAATAAAGCAACTAACCACACTAAAGATAACAAAAAAAAAAGGGGGGGGTGAGCTTTTACAAAAACAGACTGTTTAAACATGGTTTCCAAAAGAAGAAAAAAAATTGTTTTCAAAGAGAGGAAAATACATAATTCTTTTCACCGCAAAAAGCTTCAAGGCAACTATTCAGGGCTGAAACTTTTCACAGTTAACACATGTGCGGTATCTTCATTTCGGTGGAAGTTACATTGTTTAGGATTGCCAAAAAAAACTGCTTAATTTTACAGCACAATACCACAATTGATCCACCAAAAAAATGCAAGAGCCTTGGCACCCAGAAAGCATTAAAATTTAGGAAGGAATAAAATATGCTGTAGGTAAATAGTCATGTGGACGTTCGGGGGGCTTTTTTGCCTATAAAAGGACTTGTCATTGGAGTGCAGCTAGAATGTGTGGGGTGAGAAAATTTACCCACAAACAAGGCAATAAAAACTGCTAATCATTTTTAAATGATTAAAATGTAATTAGAAACAGAGTTGGCACAAGTTAAGACAATGCAGTTCTTGTGACTGAAGCGAATCAGGGCTAGTCCTGACATTCTCCCAGCAGACTGCAGGGACAGAAATTGCCACACTAACGCAGGCGAGCGAAGGTTCCCAGGCTCCCCGCCACGCCAGGCGGACCCCCGCATCCCCCTGCACCTTCCCGGGTGCTGGCCCAAAAGGAGACGGGGCCAGGGATGCTCTAGCCCTGAGTGGGACAGAGCCACGAGGTGGCCGCTGGGGACAGGCTGGCCTGGAGAGCAGGGAGGACACGGCGCTGCTCATGGGGTGGCCTCTCCGCTTAGTGTGGGTGTCCCAAGAGGATTCTCCAATAGGCCTGAGCAAAAGGCCTTTTAAAAATAAAAAGTCAAGCTGAGGTTTATTAATTTATTAGTAGTAGTAGCCTCCCCGTCACCAGCAGAATTACAGGCTTCATCTACCTTTGTTTTTCCATGCAGAAAATCAAGGCATCGCACAAACCCTGAGTTTTAGATCACTTCTCATGGCATAAGCATTCAACTTGCTTTGAAAGCTTTGGATTTTAGTGTTTACTGAACACTTTGAAAAAGTTCCTAAATGTTCAGCACCTTTTCAATCCTTTCCCCAAAGGAATCTTAAAACTCCCAGGAGTTTCTCCATGTCTCCAAGAAGTCCTCCAGCTCCCCACAGGCTCTGAAGGTGCAGTGAGAGGCTCCAACTGCCAGCTCCTGGACTGTCCCTCGGGAATGTCCCTCCCCGGGTGGGACAGGGAGCCAGGGCTCAGGCAACATGTCACTCTGAATCACAATAAAAAACTGCAAAAACTGCTTGGTTTGTTTTTAAAACAAATAGTCCTCAATAGTAACCCGGCCCTCTGGGGACCTGCTGCCCTCCTGCTGCCTTGCTCCGCATCGTCTTCCTCCCTTTCCCTTCCCCACGCTGGAGCATCCCTTTTCCATGCCACCTGGTCCCCACTATGGGCACACAGGAGTTTTCCACCTCACCCTGGCACCCTGCACCCCAAAACCTCCCCATCCCCAAGCCGGCACAGCAGCCAGGAGCATCGCTGCCCAGAGGAGCCCTGCTTTGTGTATCTGTGCGCTCGGGCTTTCTGCGGGGACAATGAACAATGAGAAATTACGGGGCGATGGCACGTGGCCAGCGCAAATGCGACTTTCCGATCATTTAGCTGCCAGGCTCTAACAAGTCGTTAGCGAGTCCGCGTGGGACATCTTGCAGCAGCTCCCGGCGAGGCGGGCTGCAGCCCACAGCCATGCGGCCCCTGCCCCAAATGGGCTCCTCGCTCCTGAGCGCGGAGGTGCGGGAGGTTCTCGACAAAACAGCTGTAAAGATTTTATTTTGCAAAGACAAAAACCATATTTTACTCCGACCTCATTCTCAGAAATCACTGAACCATTTTAGCTGAAACTTTCCAAAGAAAGTCAGCCTCGGGCTGACACCCTGCAAAGGACATTTCAGCCAGAACAGTTTAAGTTTGGCAAAGATGTAAGCCACTGAAGGTTTCATAATGGAAATTGTTGAGGCAATATTAACTATAGATGTCCCTCCCCATGCTCCTACAATACTAATAAATTCCACCAAGGCTGTGAATTCTCCCCAGCTATTAGCATTTTTGCCAACAGCATAGATTTTATATTTGACAAAATACAATGAAAGCCTTTGAAATAAACAGCCACCTGAAGCAAACCTCAGCCCCGCTTCCCTACCGCAGCCAGGACGCTCCTGTACATTTGAATTCTTTGTCTTATCCGTGCCATAGTTGGAGTATACTATAAATACCCAGCTTTGTCACATAAATGCAAAGTTTTATTGTGCAGTTAGCCTTGATAGAAAGCACTGCTGAAAGTTGTTTAGAAATTAAATATCTAAAACAAGCTATTTTAAAATACAGAGCCCTCACTATTTCATGTCTGAAATGAAGAAATTTCATCTTAGGGAGAGCAAGCTGTCTTTCACACCATATGGCTAATGGTAGTGCATAGCAATTAGCTGGGCTGATTAATGGGGAACAGACTCTAATTTTATGCTTATAATTGAGGCTGCATTTGCACCCCTGGTGCAAATTCAGCACATCCCAACTTCCACTTACAACAGGCAAGAAATCAAGAGAAACAGAATGGTGTGGAGAGAGATTTTTTTCCCCTTCTAGACCCCTAAAGAGCATCAGATTTGCAATTTAAAAGAGTGTTAGCAGCACAATAGATGACAGATTTGTGCAATAGGGTCAAGCGGCCTGGTAAACAAACAGCACCCTCTTACAAATGTATAGGCAGAAGAGGAAATGGGGAATATCTAATATGAGCTGTAAGAAATTTGAATACATCTCCCCCACCCCGTCAGACACACATTTGCCTACCGTGGTCAGATTTTTTTTTTTTTTTTTTTTGCTACCCCTCCACCTTATGCTCATGAAACACAAAGCCAGGACTGGCAGTAAACAAACCCAAGGAGAGGAATAAAGCTCCTGATTAAGCGAATTTCGAGAACGAAAAAAGCATAAAGTGCTTTAATAAAGGGAAAGACGGCTCCAAATGACGTAGCACATCTTTCCACGTTCCCAGAACGGAAATAATTTTATCTCAGTCAAACTATATTGACACGGCTGTAAATCTTTGATGTAGCTCTTCTGGTTAAAACTCAGCCTCCTATGTAAAGTTTCCATTTATTTATTACTCTTGATGTTTCTAAAGTATTTGTAATAAAATTAATGCATTACATAGGTAAGTCTCCCTGCTGCACAAGGGCTCTGTGAGAGCATCCCGGTGCTGGCAGGGAGACCCATGGGGCTGCTGCAGGGAGGGATGGATGCTCCTCTCCTCTCCTTTCCGCCAGGCACAACCACAATGTAAAGCTGCAAAGGCTCTGCTCCTAAGTTTGGGTGCTCAGCCAGAGTTGCAGGCAGATTAATTCCTACCTTAAAACCTTGCGGTCTAAGAGCCAACAGAGCACATCACCCAAGGCTAAGAGCACATTCAGGCCCCGACGCCGCAGGCACTTGTGCTTAATTTCACCCACTGTTTCACTGGGCTTCTTACAGGAGAAAAGCAAAGCATGCACTTCAGCCTTATCAGGTCAGGGGCCTCCTTTAATATTTCCATGAATTGTTCCTAGCTAGGTATCTAGTGCGAAAGTGGTGCTAATTGGGCCAATGAATTTTAGGGCAATTATGGGTTGTCAGCGTGACTGGGTTTCCATTTGGAAAGGAAGAACTGGCTGGGAGTCCTCAGCAAAGCAACGTCCCCGCTCCCAGCAGCGGCAGCAGCTCCAGCACCACTTGGAGGTCCCCGTCTGCTCTCGGGTGGCTCTCAACGGGCTCTCTGGTTTCCCAGAAAAAAACAAACCTGCTGAACGAAGCAGCTTGGAAAAATAGGATATGGAAACTAAAATCCCTCAAGTCCTGCAAGTTGTGGTGTTGCGTAGGGTTTCACTCAGGCTGGCAAAGCAAGGAGAGCAGCTCCCTCCTCTCTGCCAGCATTGCAGGGAGCTGCCCTCGAGCTGGGTTTTATCAGAGAGGAGCTGTTGGGAAGGACCAAACATGCAGATCCCCAAGAATGAAGAAACATAACTAAAAAAAAATAATAATAATAAAAAAATCAACCAGCAGAGAAGTTTCCATCTGAATATTTTGTCTAAGACTCTCCCCCACCAGGAAACTCTCATCCAAGTTTATTCTCTTAGAAGTGGGTACCAGTTTTTACCCTCAAGTTACTCCTTTTTAGTAAATGTGTTTTGTAAAAGTTACAACGCATGCAATGGCATTTTTACAGTCTTAAAACAACTGATTGTAACAATGAGCTTATGCAAGAACCCCTCGTCTTCCACCAGGGAATTATTTTCTGCCATCGAATAACATGTAACAAATGAGTTTTTCAGACATGCAAAAACACCCACTAACTTTAATGAGACTGCAAGGTCAAGCTCTACTAGGTGTCGGAAGGGTCTTTGAGAGGATGCTGCCTTCCCTGCAGCGGGAAGGAAGCAGAAGAGGCTTCACCTATCGCTACCAGCCAGAAAGAAGAAGGAAGTAGCTGCCTGCGGCAGAAGCGCCGCACCCGGGGGAGAAGATATTTGACTGTCCTGAATTTAAGCGACCAGCCCCAGGCGGGAACGTTCAGGGGAACAGAGCACAGGGCAGGGCCAGATCTGCCTGGGGAAGTTTGATGAAAAGCAAAAAACAGCCAGTGCTGGGCTGGGGGAGCATCGCCTGCTTGGCTCAGGCTGCATGGGCAGTGGGTGAGCAGCTGGAGGGGCAGCCCAGCCTCAGGCAACAGCCCAAAAGCCTCCTGGCTTCCCGTCCTCCTGCACATCCACAGGCAAACAAAAATGAGTGCTTTGTCATTTTACTGGGGACGTAGTTTTGGGAATATTGTGGGGGGACAGGCAAAGGCTACAACTGACTCTTAATTTCGGTGGGAAGACCTTTCATGGGCTACGGAGTTTAAATGCAAACCAGTAGCGTGCTGTTAAGGAAAACTCTTTATAAATTGAAAACTGCTGTGACGACTGAGACCTTGCTGCTAATTACACACACCGAACTGTGTTATTTTGGGATTGTTTAATGCAAGAAAGATAAATTTAAGTCCTAAAATAGCTGCAGGTTCAACCTAGATTTTGAGAGACAGATTCATCTTCTCATCACTAATTAGCTGGAAGCAGGGTAGCTCTTACCTGCACATTATTTCATGCGTGAGCAGAACTCGGCACATTTCTGGGTTCTTGTCTTGGCCTTCATACACTATCGCCTAGAAACAAAACACATTTTTAGCTATGCATCAAGTGGAGTTTGGAGAAAACAAAAAAGGCATCGCAGTAACTGAGCGCGCAGCCGGCGTTGCAAGCTAAGTCGCGGGGTAGGGAGACGGCGTCACCGCTGAACCTGCTTAAGATTTGTGGTTGGAAAACAACACAAGCTGAGTACAGCTAAATTCCCTCCTCGCCGCTGCACATCTCTCAAGCTGTGTGTAGGATGGGTTTTTTTAGTAGTCAAGACAACCACAATTTTCTTTTCAATTCAGAATAAAATATAAACCTAATAGCATTAAAAGAAAGAGAAAAAAAAAAAAGAAAAAAGAAAAAAAAAAAAGAAACAACAGCAAGGCTTGGCATACTTTGGGTCCTATTCATTTAAAAAAAAAAAGAAAAAAAAAAGGACAGAAAGAGAGAGCTCATGCATTTTTAATTCCAAAAGCTGCACACTGCGCAGCCCAGGCGCTTTCCTGGTAGCTCCTGGAAGTGTTTGGGCCTGATTCTGCCCCTGAAGCTCGCGATCCGGAGAGCAGCTCTGGAGCTGCAGGAATATAAATAAGGGAGAAGCAGGCCCTGCCAGAGGATACCAAAACAAACAGAGGATAAACCAGCCTGGGAAATTTGACTCTGAGATAGCACGGGGAGAACTCTTTGAGTTAAAACTGTGGAAAGACGGGGCATTCGCCTTTCAAGAAGAGTCGATTTTTGCAGCCCTCCCACCAGCAGGACCGGGAGCGACGGCGAGGGATCGGCGTCACATACCAGCAGAGTTACCGCTCGCTCTAGAGAGTTTCCATCGGATCGGGACAGAGTTTTGCTTTCTGCCCACACACACACACAGCCCTGGCTTGTCACTGCTGATTCACCCCCAAAATACCAGCAGCTGGGCAGTATCTGCTCCGGGTTGTCCCATTGCCCCCAGCAGCAAATCAAGACAGAAAAGAAATTGCCTTTGCAACGGCAGCTTTTGATGGCACTGAGGTTCCTGAATCGTTCAGGGTGCCAGTGCACAGCCGGGATCAGATCAACAAGCCTGCTTCCCAGCATCAGCTCTGCCCTCAACACGTGGTGGGACCCTGCCAGCCTCTAAAATACAGACTTAGGAATAAATCAGGAAAACAAACCCGCAGGTAAAATGACATCTGATATGCGTATCCCTAAAGCTAACATTAAATTAGTTTTTGAAAGTTAAAAAAAAAATAGTAGGTTATATGGAGGAAATATATTTTATGGAATGAGACCGTTCTGATAAGAAAGTGTGGAAAATACCTTGTTTTTTTCTCATTAGTATCTTGATACATGATGGAGTGAGATCATGTGAACTGCTTTCCCAGTCCTTGCAAATATAACCCGTTAAAGGTAAGAGGTGTCATACCTACAACGGAGGCAGGACTCCCAGGACACACAAATCTGAAGAGGCATGAGCTGATTTTTTAACATCATTATATTAGTAGTACTCAATCTTAATATTATGCATTATAAAATGATTTAGCAATTCTATAAACAATATCAGGAATGGCTCTGTGTTGTCTCTGCTAATTTAAATCATTCCCTTTCAGTTTTGCTGCGTGCATTTCCCCACAACCTGGAAGCCAGTATAATTTTGCTGCTGAGGAGACAGAACAGAGACCTCCGGTGCCATTGCACCAGGTACAGAGCATCGCCAGCTTCTGCCCCTCAGTCCCACCAGAGAGGGACACAGGCTGTGAGCCCAGCACATGCAGGAGACACAAACGTGGCTGTGGGATACATGCAAAGCCCTCACAGCAGAGCCACCAGCAAAGCCCTGACCCAGGCTGGGACCTCTCTTCCCTGGCAGCTGCTGGATGCAGCACATAGGGATGCTTTCCCGGTGGTGGCCCAGGGGCCACAGCTGGTTTGGAAGATGCCCGTACAGACACGCATGGGGGTGTACATCAGGAGCTGGGACAAATTCAGAAGATCCTCATTCCCGTGCATTACAGAAGACAGGATGAAGATTCTAGCCAAAACCAGGGAACCAAAGGAACCAGCTGACAACAGCAGGATCAGCAGGGACACTGCAAAGACTCCAGAAAACCCCAGACCAGGTTGTACCTGGCAGTGGGACCGGCCAGGTACGGGCAAAGCTCAGGGCTCTTGTTGGTCCTAATCAGCAAATAATCAAAAAATAATCTGCTTCTGAGAGCGCAGAGCAGATCTGCTCCTGAGGCTGTCAGTGGAGACAAACACCCCCGGTCCCCCCTCACCTGGCACAGCATGACATGGTGCCCGAGAGAGGACTGCTGGGCTTGGCTCCCCCTTCTTAAACTTTCAAACCTTAAAATAAATTTGCCCAGCCTGGGTTACCTTGTTGCCAGTGAATTCAAGGCAGCAGTAGAAATGACCAAGCTGAACACAAAACCTTTCTTTTCTCCCCTCCTCTCTCTCTTCCCCTTCTCTTCCTGCTGCTATGCTTACTTAACCTCCAGGTACCCGCTTAAATAACTCAACTAAATAGCAATAATGAACGGACAGAGTCAACACTGTGGTACATAATCACCTTGTCTGTTGTGTTTAACGTCAGTGATCCCTTCTTTGCGTGCATGACATTCTTCAGCCTTCGTCTACGTTAAGGATTTGCTTTTCACTTTGTTTGCATTTGACTACTAATATTGCACCGATGCACACCGCGGTTTCTCACTGTTAAGTGCAGGTCCTTCCGTACAGCCTATTCCACCAGGAATTTCTAGGGAATTTTAGGAAGTAGGAGGAATTGCCCGGCTCACTTCTCATCCCCAACTCCCATTCCTATTTCCTAATATACTTGTGCAAACGGGTGTGCAAAGCACCAGCTGTTTACTCCCATGAGTGACTCCCTGAGAGTGTTACAGACCCTCAAACGGTGCTGCTCTAAAACACCAATTCTACAATTAGTTGCAAAAGGGAAACAGGAACTGCTAAAGTTTCACATCTTTATAGCTGCCAGAAGTATTTTTACAGGAAGGGTCTACGATGTTACCGTTGTGAAAATATTTAACTTTAAGATTTGAAAAGAGACTCTTTTAACAAAGCCATCTGATTATTTTTTTTTTTGATTTTTTTTAATTAACGTTCAGGCTTTGACACAGGCTGACTGTGGCAGGAGTCCCCGCCGCACGAACATCATCACAATTTTGTCAAATAGGGATCACATTAATAAGAGATAAAGTGAAAGTTACAGTGTATAAACTTAGACCACAGCAGAGCTAAAAATAAGCCTTCAAATACACATCAGAGTTGCACAACAAAACACCAGCAAAGGAAATGAAAATTATAGACTTTGTTTTTCCTTTTTGTTTACTTCTTGTAGTTTTGACTCGGTGCATCTCGTAAGCATTTTGAAATAGATTTTATTCTCCTGAACTTAAATATTTCCCCGCAAAACTCAGCTTACATTTGTAAACCATTACTCACATAAGTAACCTTTCTACAAGAAGCCCCAGTGAGTAACAATTGCTCATGCACAAATGAATTTCAAAATCAGGCCCCGAAAAACTAATGTAGAAATATAAGACTCCTCGCTTCCATTTAAATAAAGCTGCATAAAAAAGTTAAATCAAATGCAATTCACTACTTGCCAACACATAAAAATTACTAAATTGAGCACATCCCAGTCATTTCTAGACAAGTGCATCCAACAATTTGAAAAAGTTTTCAGTGAGAGTTCATAAAAAATAAAATAAAGGGGAGGGAGGTAATATAAAAGCCAAGACTACAGTTCTCATTTAAACCAGTTTTTCACAAGTAAAGACGGCAGAATAAAGCAGTAAAATAGTTGACAAGTAAGTTGGAAAGATTTAAAGGCAGATTCCATCCTTAGCTATTCCTGAATAAATCCAGATTTATGCTGGTGCAACTGCGGGCAGAATCGCCTCGTAGCATCAAGTTGCCAGTCAGGCAATCCTGCTCTCTGAGCTGGATGAGAAACAAGCTTGAAGGACTGAGCTCATGGCCGTTATAGTATTCAGTTATGTCACAGCCTTGATTTTAAAAGAGGGACAGAATGAGAGAAATCACCAGCGTGCATCTAAATCCACTCGCTTTCAAATTCCTCATCTGTTTCGCAAAACAAACTATCTCCTTTACTGAAATAAAGGAGGAAAAAAAAAAAAACTCATTAGAATGAGGGTCTTTTCAAAACAGAACTAAAATGATTTGCAGTGACGTATACAGACATACACACAGAGAGAAAATAAAATCCTGGCCCCACCGAATTCAATAGGAGTTTTGCAATTGACTTCAGATGGGCCAGGATTTCACCCAGCGAGGATTAGGCTTGTATCCGCTATATATCTACACAGAGAACGCTGCAAATTCAGTGCATTGCATTTATTTGGCTTCGAGTGCTTAACCCCTAATTACCCAAGTTTTTCACTCCTCGCCCAGGCAGAATTTCTACCCTTCCCAGTCTGGTTTATGCCGGACAAGCAGCACAGCACTGGGTCCCCAGGAGAGGACGTTTAGTTCGTGCTGCGTCTCAGCGCACAATTCAGTAGCATCTAATTATTTTATCCAGTCTCCCCCTGCCTTTGATACACAGCCTGCTTATCGACGTATTCACACAAATTAAATAAATTTATCTCTCCTAATATGTTCATTTTTAATGGTTTTCAAACATTCACATGGAAACAGCTCTAGCGTAAATATCCCAGAACAAATGGCTGTATATTATACAGGAGGGAGCAGTTGGGCTGCCAGACTGGGAATGCACCAGGCCATCTGGCTCAGGCAGTCTCTCCAAAATCCTCAGCTTTGTTTTCACCCTCAGACTCCAAACAACACATTTTCCACTGTGATGAGTTTACATTTTCCCAAACACAGGTCCTGATCATGCATGCAAATTCCAAACTTCTCCGTTCCTCTCTGTACAAGAAAATTAAAATCACCTGCGCTTCTGACATCTCACCAAAGGAACAAGAAAGCTGCTAAAATCTGGCGCAATGTAAACTTTCCCCGTCACAGGGGTTAGGTTTTGTTTTATGTTTGTGTGAAATTTCTCTGAGTCTGCTGAGGCTCCTCTGAACTTATTGATAACATTTTTTTCCCATGCGTGTAGCTGCCAGAGAAGGGCCAGGCTATGCACAGAATAGAGAGCTGATCAAATATCTGCATACATCAGAGAATATCATAGAGAAAGCAACAGAAAAACCATTTGCATCCAGAGTTACAGTACTGAAAAAAAAGCAAAATGTAAACAGAGCTCAAGTCTGAAGGAAGGATTTTTCACTCATGAGGGTTCTCAACAATAGACAATAGCTATCTTGCAAAACTTATGATTTTTAAGATGCCTGAGCTATATTACCATCCTTTATATCTTATGAATGAGAAAGGCTGAAGGAAAAATGGGTGGGGAACAAGTATTTCAGATTTATTTCCTCCATCTTTCCTAATAGTGAAATATCTCAACTTTATGAAAATACAGCTGAAGAAGTGGAAGGCATCTCTTCTCTGTAAATACATTAAAATCCTCAGACTTGCCTAAAAACTCTGCTTTTATTTGAGCAGACATATTTCACATTTTGCAGACAATTTCAAAATGCATCACTGTTAACGCCAGACCTACTGCAGTAGAAGCTGCCGGTTTACAGATAGCAACAGCTATAAAGTTTGGGATCCTACGGGGTTTTGAACACATTAGGAATGTGAACCCGACATAAAATGAGGTGCCAAGATAACATAAAAGAAAATTTAATTAAGACAGCATTGACGCTGAGTGTTGTTACCCTAACTGAAAAGAACTTCCCCCAACATAAACGATTTATGCGCAGTATTTACAATTTTAAAATGACGGGCACGCATTTTAGAGTCGGAGCAAGACTCCTCAAAGGCAGGCAATTACCATCGTACCCAGCACTTCTCTGGGGCCACCACCAAAGGCCAAGCACATTACCCTGGGTATAACTGGAAACGATGCATTTTGAGCCCAGTCCTGACTGAGTTTCCCATTCAGAAGTCCCACAGCCCAGACCACCAAGGAGCGTGCGTGCAACAAAAGCTCGTGTTTTGAGCGAGCGCATGCATAGTTAATACATACACCCTAGACCTGCCCTGGGATGTTGTCGGTGACAAAATTTGTGGTTAGTTCAGTAACGCCACTACCCAGCCCCGCTTCCCATAGTGCATCGCAGCCGGGAGAAAACGTACACACACAACAGCACACGGCCCTCCCCGTGCTACACCTATGGCAAGGCTCGTGGACTAGTTCCATAGTCAGGCACAGTCACACGAACAATGATAAACCCTGACTAATTCAGATCAAGAACCACAGAACAAGGAATATCTGCTATTTATTACACACACAGCATTCACAGCGTTCAGCACATGAAGCCCTGTCTGTCTACCTGCTGATATAATGCATGCTGCTTAATGGGACATTTAAGTTAAATCTACAAGTGGTCCAACATACAGAAAGCTAGGTCTGATTTGTAGAATAAATTTTATTTTATCTTACCTAACTTAATAATCCGCAGCTGTGCAAAACTTTGTAATTTATAATTGTGAGACAAAGAGAATATAGTTAAATCTGATTTGTCCATACATATATATATGTATGGACATATATATATATATATATATGCATACTATAAGGAAAGAGCCACAGATACTTTCCTGTACGATCTAGGGAACCTAACTCATTCAAGCTTTGCTTCTGTGGGATTTTTAATTTGCCACCAGAAACCTCAGAGTAGCTGTAATTTCAGTCTGGGAATTCACAATTATTGAGTGTGTGAACATGCGTGTGTGAGTATTGAGAAGCTACTTGCCAGCTGAAACATGTATGCTTCTGCAACAGTTTCATTTAAAAGTAATCATTTCATTATCCAATTTGTTCTGAGCGTCATGCACTAAAATACTACACCTTCAAGTAGGCTGACAATATATATTTAACTTTCATTAAAAATTAAAGAATTTTCAGACAGTCTTTGCAATATTTAATTACAGTTTGATGATTTGAAAGTTACTTGAGATTCTTCTATATAATTCACTGTCGTAAAATATAAATGATACATTCAACATTTGGGTGAGCTTCTGTCATGTGTTGTACTTCGCTTCCTAATAAGCATTCACTAACCGAAGCGATCAGCACTCTGAAATAATTTCACTTTTAAAAAATAAAGAATTTAGAAAAAATAAAGAAAGAAGACAGGAGGGGATTTTAGCCTCTGGCTCCTCAGAAATATGGACTGGCACATGTCACAGTTTTGACATGACAATGCCCTATTTTTCACAAGCAATTATAGACATGCCTAAAGAAATTATATTCACTAAACTAATATGTAAGCAAACATGTTTGTTTAAAACATCCCTTCGCTCCCTGCTTTCTAATACAAGTTCAGAGAGCTTTTGTTTTCAGATCCTCGCTTCTCAACTCCCTTACACTTTACCCAAAATCTGTAATTTGTACTAACTTTGTTTTTGTAAGACTTCCTGAAATCAGACAGATTTTTTTTTTCATTGTGAACGTGCTTTAAAGCTACATGGTATGTTTTACAAATAAACTGTATCTCGGGGTTTCTTTTCCCCTTTCTCTCCAAAGACCCTCTGATGACTTGATAATAATGAGAGACCAAGAGGTCAAACAGTGCCTTAGGATGAACTCTTCATATGCAAGATGCCTTTGTTAAGAAAATTATTTTGAATCCATTGCTCTACATGAGTTCAGGGATCTGTTTTCAACAGGATTATGAACAGAGGCTTTTGCATTTCCGTAATGATAGGAAAGCTATTTAAAGATAATATTTATTGATGGTCTCTCTCATACGGGTCTGCAGTGAAAGACCCAAGCTCCAAAAGAACTAAAGAGAGTTCACATATTAGAAAGATTTTGTTACTTTTAAGACAAACTAACCTATCCGTGCCTGAAAAACAAGGAACGGCAGCAAACACTTTCCAAGGCTTGCTGTGGAAAAGGGTTTATTGCTGCTGTTTTAATTCCTACAGAGAATGGACTCTGTTTGGAAGTGTATGGTTTAACAGAGTTCAGATGCACAGTGGATTGTCCAGTAAAATTCATCCAAGTCCCCCCCCCCTCCTTTTTTTCCCCTCTCTGTTGAAAGACAGTCTTCAATAGCAGGAAAAGATGTTTTGGGACCATCAAAGAGAGTTTTCTAAAACAAACTTAGCCCTTGGAGCTTTATGTTTTGCTGTAGAAAAAGAAACCCAAGTAGAAGCCAGGAGTTTTTTTCCCCTGCAGACAACTGGGTTTGAAAATACAGTGATTTACTTTCTATCAGTGAAAAAAGAAAAAAAAAAAAAAAAAAAGAGAGAGAGAGAAAAAAATAAAGGAAAAAAAAAAAAAAGAAAGAAGCGTATTGTTTTCCTTTTCTTAGATTAAATAAAATTTAACTTTTTTTTTTTTTTTTTTACTAGCAAAACAGATTTAGGAAAACAACACATCTTGAGGATAAAAGGGTTTAAAAACGTCCCCACTATTTAAAAGAAATGCATTACAAGGCAAAAAGATTCTGACAGGAGCAGAAGAGAAAGCTACAGCAACGTTTTTTAAAAAAAGAAGGGAGAATCGATTTGTTCAGACAGTCTCTTTGTAAAAACCCTGCTTTCATACCGAAGTGTGTGTTTTTTTTTTACAGGTAGACGCGCACGTTATTACTCTGTTTGGAAAGCTAAAGAGCAAGCTCCAAATTCGGGTTAATCCATTTACAAGCTCTGCTGCCCTACAGCCCTCCTCGAAGCCGCCCAAGGCGCTCGCCGCTCCCCGCGCAGCTTTTCGGGGGGCCCTTCCGACATGCAAATCCGCCCCGATCTCATCGCTCCTCCTTTACACCCGCGCCCCAGCGCAACTGAAGCAAAGACAAATCCGAGCCCCGGCGCCCGAGCAGCGGCTTGTGCTCCCTGCGCTTGGTGGGCTGGGGAAAGGGGAGGGGGGGCCGGGAGGTTAATTCTGACAATTAAGCGGCTAAACAGCCCCCGGCTCGGGCCGGCTGGAGAGCCGCCAGGGTTATTTTTTTGGTTTTTTTTCTTTTTTTTGCGGAGCTTCCCCCACAGCCCGGCTCCGGGCTGCTCCCCGCGGGGACCCTCCTCGCCTGCCCCGCAGCCCAGCCGTCGGGGTCGGGCCCCCCCCCAGCCCGGCCCTAAAACCCCCGGCGCTGCTCGAGTGCGGAGCGGGGAGCTCGGGCAGCCCCTTTACAACCCAAGGGGGAACCGTTCCGCACCGCTCAGCACCGGGGGAGGGCTTTTCGCCTCCTCGGGCCGCCCCGCCGAGCCCCGCCGGCCGCCCCCGCAGCACCCACCTGCTTGGTCATGGAGTCGATGAGGCGAACGTAGAAATCCTGCTCCGTCCTGATCCCTGAAACAAGGCAGAGGAGTGAGGAGCGGGGCAGGCCGGCGGTGGTGGGACCACGCTTGGGCTCGCCCGAGGGCTCGGAGCCGTCGGGGGTCCCGGCCGGAGCCCCCCGCCCCAGCCGGGCACCGAGAGCGGGGATGCGCGGAGCGGAGGGGGCCGGGACGGCGGCTCCCCGGGTCCCCGTCGGGTTTTGCAGCCCGGGTTCCCCGAGGTGGCGGTGTCGGGGCTGCCCCCGGGGGCTCCCAGCCCTTACCGTTGCTGTAGAGCAGCTGCAGGCGGTAGTGGATCCCGTTGTTGGTCTTTTCGCTGTTGGCTTCCTGAATTCGAAGAAGACAAGGGAGATGGGGAAAGGGGGGGAGAGAAATGATAAATACATCGCAGGAAGCTTCTCCAGCGCTTGGGTGCCGGGCGGCCCCGGGGCTGGAAGAGGCAGCTCTCGACAACTTCCCCTGCCCCGGGCATACGGGGGGATAAGGGAGACCCCCCCCCCAGCTGCCCTCTGGGCCGAGGGGAGATCGAGGCGGCCGGGAGGCGGCGGAGGCTCCCGGGACGAGCCGGTGCCGAGGCCCCGGGGGAACAGAGCGGGGAGGGCCCGGGAAAGGTGGCCGGGTCCCCGCGGGGCCCGGGTTACTCACCTTCTCCTTCTCCACGAAGCCCACGAAGGCGGTGCGCTCGATCTCCACGGGCTGCCCCTGCCGGTCGTACAGAGCCAGGACGAAGTGGAAAAAGTTGGATTTCCTCAGGTTGGAAGGAGGCTGCTTCTCGAAGTGAGCCCGGGCCAGACCCACTCCGCTGGGACCACAAAGAGCCGGGTTAGCGGCAGCCCCGACGGCGCGGCCTCACGCCCCCCCGGCCCGCTCCCGGCCCCGTGCCTTCCCCCGCAGGGACCCTGCGGGACCCCGATGGGTTCCCCGGGGACCGAGCATCCCTCCCTGACCCCCCCTCAGGGCTCTTCCCTCCGGGCCGGGGCAAAGCGGTGCTCCAGAGCGGCCACGTCGGAGCCCCGCGGGGCCGGGAGCGCGGCACGGCCCCGACCCCATCCCGCCCTGCGGGCAGCCCGGAGCCCCGAGCATCCCCCCCGGCACCCCCAGCCGGCACCCACCAACCCTCCCCGGGGGCCGTGGCGGCTCGCAGCCGGCCCTGCATGGCGGGGAGCGCTCAGCCCTTGCGGCGCGTTGCCCCGCGGAGCGGCATGCTCCTGCCACTTCTCAAAGTCGGCTCGAAGCTGTCACCGGAGCGCCCATGTGCCTTATCTTTCAGTTTCAGTCCTGCTGAGCCTTTCCTCCCCTCGCCGGAGTGGTGGGTAAACACCGCGAGGGCAGCCGAGGAGACAACTTGAAATATTTCAGGGTTGTCCCTGCACAACTTTCCCTTCCTTAGAGGGCTCCAAAGGGAGGGGTGCGGGGCGAGGTGGGAGACACCGGGAGATGTCAACACCAAACTTCTGGGCTGCTGCCGGCTCCAGGGCTCAGGCTGCGATTCCGGCATCGGTTTTTATTTTTCCCGGGGAAGAGGATGGGGAGAAGGAGAAACGAGAGAGAAGGCGAGGCTGGGTGCAGCTCTGCCAAATCCACCTCCCGGTTGAAAGGATTTCTTTTTTAGAAATCTAAGATAAGTGGCAGTGGTTTTACAAAGAGGCTTCGAATTTAATTTCTCCTCGAGAAAGCTTCGCAAAACTCCCCGCTTATCGGGGGAGAAGGAGGGAAGCTGCTGATGCTGACGAGGATAAGAAAGAGAAGTAAAGAAATATATTTTGGAGACATCCGTGCACAACTCGGGGCTTATCGGAGGAGCAAAGTGTCATTTGGAGATCTTAAGACTAAATCGGCAGCAAACATAGTTTTGAAAACTCCTTCCTCCGCGCGAACACAAGAGGCTCGAGAGATTAAAACCTATCTATCCCTACCTAGCAGGACTCGCCGCTTCCTTTATTGTTACGATGCTGATTTTTTTTTTTTTTTTTAATAAAAAAGTCCTTCCTACGGGACGAGAGGGAGAAATATTTAACTGGCCGCATCTACGCGCGACTCCCTGCTGGCAGCAGAGCTCCGGAGCCGGCTTTTTGGTGGTGCTGGGGGGGGGGAAAGGCGATGCCCGGGGGAAGCAGCGCTGCAGGAGCCCCGGGGTGCGGAGCGGGGCGCGGGCGCGGAGCCTGCCTACCTCTGAGCGGCCGTGCTGGCGTCCAGGACGCCGGCTCCCTGCATCCAAGTCCGCACCGCGTTCATCCCCGCGCCGAGGGGCTCTTCCTTCATGCTGCTCCCACTCCGCTGGATGCTTTCCTGAATCCCAAACATGAATCAGAAACAAGAGCGCAAATCTTCCTTCTTTACTCGAAAAAAAAAATATATATATATATATAGTGATGAAATCGCCAGGCGGACTGTTATGTGTGTTTTTGTTTCTCTCTCTCTTTCTCTCTCTGCAGCTGATCTCGGGAATCAAAGCAAGTCAGAGAAAGCAAACACAGGCACGCACATTAAAAAAAAAAAAAAAAATCCAGAGGCAATCAGAGCCCGGTTTTGTTGCTGCTGTTTGCTGCGTGTGCAGTTTGTTTGGGTGCTTGGAGGGGCTTGCGGGGTGCTGGGGGCTGGCTGCAGCGCTCACAAGCCGGAGGAGTACTTGAAGTCCCTTTTGTATGAAGACACCCCTCGGATGGCAGCAGGAAAAAAAAAAAAAAAAAAAAAAAAAGAAAGAAAGAAAAAAAAAAATCTCGGCTGGCAGTTTAAGAAACAATAGGACGGACGGGAGCTGCGGCAGGCTCTGCTACATCAAGTGTCATTTTCCAGTGACAAGAGAGGCAAGTTTCCCCCCCCTCTCTCTCCCTCTCCTTTCCCCCTCTCTCTTTTCTTTCTTTCTTTTCTCCCTCTTTTCTTCTCTTCTCTCCCAGCCGAAGCGCTCTCTCCTCCCTCCTTCAGCAGCGCAGGAAGCGACTTGGCGGAGCCGGGCGCACGCCGGGAAGGGAGCGAGAGGGGCGCACCCGCGGCGGCACGGACGGACGGACGGACGGACGGACGGACGGAGGGAGACCCTGGGGCTCCCGCTGCCCGCGCCCCCTCCCTCCCTCTCCCGCAGCGCCGGCCCGGACCCGCCGCCTCTCCCTATGGGAGCCACTTTGACTGGCCCCGCCGCCCGACACGAGCCCCGCAGCCCCGGCGCCCGGGGGGCGGGGCCTGGGGGAGACACGCCCCCTCCTCATTTGCATCGCGTCACCTCTCCCCCGCCCTCTTGGCCCTTTCAGCCAATGGCCGCCCGCGCGCTGCAGCCGCGGGGGCGAGGACACGCCCCCTTCATTAGCATAGCCACGCCCCTCCCGCCCAGCCCGCACGGCCCCGGGGAAAGTTGCCCCGCGCCCCCCCCCATACACCCGGGGGGGGTAATTAACAGAGACGCGATCGCGCCTTTGTTCAGCCAGGAGGCGGCGGCGCTGCCGGCCGGCCCCCCCCCCGCTCCCGGGTACCGGCGCTGGGACACCCGGGGGGGGGGGTCGGGGACATACAGGAGGGACACAGCCCCCCCCCCATTACCCCCCACCCCGGGACCCCCCGCCCAAAGCCGGCGGTGCCCGAGCGAGGCACGGAGCGGCCCCCCCGGGGCATCCCCGTCCCCTGTCCCGGCACCTTCCCCAGCTGCAAACTGTCCCCCCCCACCCCCGCACATCCCCTCTCTCATCCCTCTCCCTATTCCCATCCCCGGGCAGGGCGCGATAGGAGCGCACCGCCTCCCAACGGGACGGCCCGGGGGAAAAGTCCGCTTGGGGTTGGTCCGTTTTCCTAGGGGAAACAAGAAAATAATAATAATCATCATCATAACAATAATAATAAAAAAAGGCAGCCCTGCCCGCGCTGGGCTGGCCGCTCGGAGCGCCGCAGCGCCCGCACCCCCTCGCCGGGGGTCCCCGCACGATCCCCCCGGAGCCGCTCCCCCACAGGGTGGCTGCTGCCGCGGGGGGGCCGCCACCCACGCGGGCTCTCGCCGTGGAAGGGAGCTCGCTGTGCCGCCTGAGAGCAGGGTGCCTCCCCCGGCACGGCCCTGTGCGGTGCTTTAGGTAAAAATCCCTGCAAGTGTCCCCAGGGCACTGTCACCTGGAGGAGATGGGACTGGGACCCCGCCCAGCCCTGCTTTGGGGTGGGTAATCTGTGAGTTGTTCGGGTTAGGTCTGAGCTGTGCCTTTGCCCGCTGCCCCCTTTGACCCCCTAAGGTGCAAGTGATGCTGCTGGGGAGCAGAAGGGGGCTGTGGGGGGAAATGGAGGGGCTGCCACTGCTGCTGCCCTCCCCCTCCAGGCTGTGCCCAGCACAGCTAAGGGCCTCTGAGCTGCCCCGCAGAACAGGCAGCCTGGCTACAAGGCACTATAGACACCGGTACGCATCCCCATAGGCACCCCGATATCTCTATAGGACCCACTTCCAGCTTTCTATACATCACCTGGTGGGCAAGGGGCACTAAACCTCACCCAGGGAGCTCTGGTTCAAAAGCTGGCACCCAGCCTGTGCCAGCACCGCACTGACACTAAAACATGTGCCTGATCCTCTGCTGTAGGTGAGTCCACTCACAAAACACTCACATCCGAAATGCGCCACGTTCTCATGCATGAACTGCCACAGAAAGCAAATTTTCACATTCCCTGCAGCTGATATTTGAATTTTCACATAATCCGACTGTGGCACAGCCCAGGGATAGTTGGAAGAACACAGCCAGGCAAGCAGCCATGAGTATTTACGCCATAGGTATTGCATAGGAGCAGTTTGGCCCCTGCAGTGCTCTGGCTTATTGGGCTTCTCCAGGCTGCTGCTCTATCCGTTGTATCATATCCAGCCTAAATGCCTCCGTGGTGAGATACATTTTGCAATTAAAAGCTATTTGCACCTGCACTGATTGCTCCTTTCCCAGGGCAGGGATCTGCCGAGGGAGAAATGATGCATTTGAATCAACAGACTGAGCAGTTGGCGGATTTTGCCCTCCAAATCTGTTTTGGGGATTGGGGGACTGGTTCCGTGCCTTCTCCTGGCTGCACAGGGAGCAGCAGCCCAGCAGCAGGCTGAGGGCACCTCTGCAGGGCAGAGACGGCCACACCAGGAGTGACAAGCTCCCCATTACTTTCTTCCTCACTCATGCCTCCGTGCCCAAAGTGTGGGCACTGGGCTAGGGAAATGCCTCATGGGCGGTCCCAAAGCCCCTAACTAATTGCTGCAAGGACGAAAGGGTTAAACACTGGCTCGACCCCCACAGGGGGAGTGTGAAAGAAAAGCAGAGCTGAAATGAGGAGAGGGTGAGAAAGTCGGGACTTTGGGAAAGGAAAAAAAAGTGCGGGGGGGCTGATGGCAGGCAGTGAGACTTCTGTTCTCCATCCGCCCCACAGAGGCCAACCACTGTGTACCATGTACCAGGGCTTTTATTTTAAAGGATTCCCGGCTGCATTCAGATCTTACTTTCCCCACAGTGTCCGGACTAAGCCCACCTCATGCCAGGCTCAGGTGGGAAGCTGGACTTGTCCTTCCCTTCATGTGGCAAACCAAGTGGGAAGAGGCAGCCACATGCCATGGGGGGGTCCTGGCGTGGCTGGTTGGGACCTCAGACCTCAGTGTCCAGCAGGAAACCCTGTCATGGCACGTCGAGGCTTCCTGCAGCCCCACACTGAGTGCTCTCATAGCACAGCACGGAATAAAACACACGCAGGTTCTCAGGCTGCCATTTGCTCCCCAGGGTGGGCAAAGGCTTTGCTCCCAAAACAAGACCAACCCAGTCGAGCTGTGGGCTTCACCCCCACAACACAAACCCACAAGATACAACCTCATAGCAACAGCATGAGGGGCTTAAAAACAGGGCCGGGAGGGGAAGCGGTCGCGGTGCCCCCAGTTGTGGCAGGTAACAGGGAGGCCTTTGAAGGAGGGGGCCATGGAAGGAGGCTGCACGCCAGAGGACACACACGAGCCCTGTGAGGCTGGAGATGGAGGTCCTGGAGCACAGGAGGCTCCTGTGTGGGGAGAGGCCTCTCCCCATCCCTGACCCCATTCCCAAGTGGGCCCAAGGCCCCTTGAGCATACCCAGGGTGTTGTCCCCCCCTGCTCCCACTGCCCCAACTCCCCAGGTAGGCCCTGAGGGGGGAAGAAAGGGTTGGAAATGGGAACTGCTGACAGAAAAGCCTTCAGCTCCCTCCTCCCTGCCCTCACAGCCTGACGGGGCACCCCTAAGGGACCATGCACCTTCCTGCCCTTGGCAGGAGAAGGGAGGTGGGCACGGATCCGGGCTGACAGGGGGATAAGGGAGAAGCAGCCTCTGGCTTCAGGGCGGGACTGAGGAAAGCAGAGAATTGGGGGCTGAGCACTTACCCACACTTTCTGCCACCGTGGAGGAGAAAGGGGCTCGGGAACTGTTCGCTTGCAGCCTCCCAGCAGAGATGCTCTGCCTGAGTGTTTTTCCTCCAGCCATGGTCCTGTTGTGACCTTTGCAGCCCCAGGCGAACCAGGTGCCTGCCCCCAGCAGGTGAGGGCACCGTTCAGCTACCCGGGGCCTTTTATTCCTCCTGACTGCCTTGCTCCTGAGGAGAAGAAAAGAAAAATGTTCAGGGGACTGAGGACTGGGATGTGATGCTCTGCTCACCCTATGAGGGGGGGGCAGGATCTTGGGTGCCTCCAGGACTGGACAGAAGGGTGCTGAGAGCCCACCTTGACCCTGGGTGCTGTGAAGCAGGAGCAGGAGACGTGGATGGAAATGCTGTGTCCAGGAGCTTCCTCCTGCAGCCCCCCTGCCCCTTGGGGACTGGGGTCATCCCGGAGTGTCCCTGGCTGTGATGGGGGCACCGGGGCTTTTCCCCCCCCAGGCCCATTAACCCATACGGGGTTACTGCAGCTGGGCACACAGGGAAGCATTTGCTGGGGAGGGCATTTCAGGGTGGGGGTGCGGGACCCCAGGGTGCTGCCAGACCTCAGCAAGACCCTATCAGAGAAGACCCTTTTTTGGAGGGGTTCCTCACCACAACCAGAAGGATGGGACAGGACGGGGGGGGGGACACGGGGAGCCCCCAAGAGCTCATCCCCTCCCGCTGCCCCCCACAACCCACCCCGGGATGGGGGGGGGCGGCGAGAAGAGCTGTGCAGCCCCCGCTGCCCCCAAATCCTACTGGGGGGGGGGGGGATCGGGACCGGGGGCGCCGCGCCGCGGGGTCACGGCGCCACCTGGCGGCCAAGGAGGGGGGGGCTCCCGCCGGCGGCTGCGGGGACCCGGTGCCGTGAGCTCCGGGAGGAGGCGGCTCGGGCTCTCCCCTCCCCGAAATCCAAGCAGGCAGCGGGGTTAGGGCCAGAACCGCTACAAGTCCCTGCAAAGGGAGAGTCCCCACCCCACCCCGGACCGGTAGGAGCTGCGGAGGGGGGGGGTTCCGTGCAGCACCCACCCCAGCTTGTGAGGGATTTAATGCAAGCTTCTATTTATTTGCTTGTTCTAGCAGGGACAGGACAGGCTACGGTTATTTTATCGCACAAAAGTTTTGCCGTGATTTTTCTATCGTCAATTCGGCAACACGTGTAAACATCAAGACAGCTGCTATCAGCCCCAGGGGGATGCAAGTGCACGTCTCCCACTCAGCAGGGAAGGGAGAAAGCCAGAGGTATTCACTCCCTGCCTCCGAGAGGGTGAGTTTAAACATGGAATGGATTTAAACAGCTCCCAAACTTGTCACTTACTTTACTGAATCAAGGCTTAATATTACCAAAAGTCCTATAGTGATTCAGGAATCTATATCTGCTTCTAAACACTTACATAGTCTGAGAACTTTACATTTTGGGATCTTGACCTTCTAGGTACACAAGCCCTTTTGAGCCATCTACTCCCAAATCTTAGAATCCTCCTTCACATAGTGGAGGGAGAAGAAACATGTGAACTTGCCGGCTTGGCAGTCATTAAGTTCATTATTTCTAAGACCTGGTCACTCAGGATTTGGCTGCTCATTTCATGCTGACCATTTTGAAACCTCTTTTCTCTGGAGTCCATGTTAACAACAAGAGGCCTCATGAATTCTGCAGGAGCAGAACCGAGTTCATCATCTGGGCTCAGACATTTTGCCTGGAGCTGGATGCACACCTGCGACTACTGAGATTTTGCCAGACTAGAGCATAGAAGCACCTTGCTTGCAAAGAAGTTTAAGATACAAAGAGATACTTACTGTGTGGTTTCCTGGGCTTTGGACAACTCAAAGTTCAAGTTCCTGCTTTGCCAATTTAGAACAGGGAATTTCCTCGTTTTTGCCTGTTTGTGATCTCTGTGAGTTAACACAGACCAAAGGCATCCACATGGGCCTCCCATGCTCCTTCTCAGGAGCTTTTCTCAAAAATACTCAGCCGGTGAGAAAAAGTGAAAAAATAAAAATAAAAAAGTTGTTCTGGTAAAGAGACAACCAGACAGTGCCTATGGCGTGGGGAGGATGCACCACTTCCTTTAGGAATGCTGCATTATCCTGTGTTAGTTACACAGACTGTAGCTATTTCAAAGTCTGCATTTCATCAGAGCTAAAACGGGCTTAAACACTGACCAGAGATCTTTCAGAAGGCGTTCTTCACCACCTACCATAAGCAGAGGGAACAAGACATTGTAGTCCTTATTCAAGCACAACTCCCCGTGACTTCCATAGGAAAAGAGTAGCCTGTGTGAGCAGGCATCTGTGTATTCGTTCCATATGCACACCCATTCATTATGGATGATATACAAATGCTGCTCGTGCTTCCCGAGCAGATTGTTATGGTAAGGCTCACATCCCACTGATCTCACTGCAGGGCTTAGGAAGCATTCAGAAGCCTCCCAAAATGTGTTACAAACGATGTATGGAGAAATTACTTCCTCCAGCCCTGAAACACAGTCATTGTCATGGTGTGATGGAGGAACTGTTAAACAGACACAGCAACAAAACCAGAGCTGGATTCTAGCCAGGGCATTTCAAGCAACTTGTAAAAAGTTCCCTGATTCTTTAATGACTCCACCTGGTTCGAGCAGGACCTCTGTTTTATGTGCCTTCCAGAAGATATGTTGCAAGAGAAGTGTGTCTTAGATGATATGAATCAAACCGGTTCTTCTAACATCATGTTGGTCTGGAATAGCTGTTGACCTGATGGAGTGTTAATGGGAACATTTATTTGTTTCTTTATCACTACAAAGATGTCATATATACTTACCCCGCTGCTGCCACTGTTCCCAAAGGGCTGTCAGCACAAGAACCATTATAACATGACTGCCGGAGGTAAATTTTTTTTTTTTTCCACGCATTATTTCTTCAAATGATTCTGTAAAGAGAGAAAGAACTTGGATATAAAAATTGCTGGTAAAAGGACAGTGCAGCGCAACGTGAGCCAGAGAAGCTTTTCTAAATGCCTCTCGGTCTCCTCTGCTGCTGCTTTTGGTGTGCATGCTGCATGGGGCAGGAGGATGCAGTCTGCCACCGGGATGTCCTGAGCAAGGACAGTGCCTGGTGAACAACCAGGTTGATTTCACGTGGTGCTGCCGGAGGGCGAGCTGCCCTGCGGGTGACACGCTCTGCTTCTGTATTGCCCTGCATTCCCGGATTATGTGAGAGCACAAACAGTTTAAAACTGTTTTGGTAACACAGACATTAGTAAATAAAAAATAGACAGAAGCCGCTGCTTTTACCTGTGGACAAAAATTTCCCGTTGCATTTCATTTGTGTTATGCAACGACTTGACAGTTTAAGGAAATTGCTAATGGGACCTTTTACTGCTAGGTCACTGGTTCAAATCTGGCTCTGTCAGTAATGACCAAGAGTATCTGATGAATGTTTGATGACGTGAGATTAAAATATGGGTCTCAATCAATTTATCAGTAGAAAAACCCTTCAACAAGTTAATGCTAATCTCGATAGCAAAGCCTGCAACAGTGGAGCACGACTGAGCCCTCTGCAGCCCTATGGTAGATCAAGGTCAGGGTGGGGGCATGCAGATGGAAAAGTTTACAGCACTGATGTCTGGGCCGAACCTTTCTGCGCAAGAACAAATCTACTATTTAATGCACTGAACTCCCCCAGTAACGGTACGGTGCGAGAGAGCCAAATCCGGTATTGTTCTCCAAGGGAAAATGATCCTGGCGTATGGAGGAAGATGCAAACATTAGGAAATCCAGGATCAAGAACTGGTTTTAACTAGTGCCAAAACTGAGAAATTCACAGTTTTGCAAGCCGAAAAGCTGTCTGGATTTCTCAATATTATAGCACTAACAAAGTTGAAACACGAATGTCAAAGTAATGGGTAAGTTACTAAATGAAGTCTTTTTTTTTTCTTTTTTTTCTTTTTTTTTTTCTTTTTTTTCTTTTTTTTTCTTTTTTTTTTCTTTTTTTTTTGAGACAAACTGATCCAACAGAAAAATAAGTTATTGCCTAAGACAGTGCCTTCCAAACCATCCCGTGCACTGAGAAAGCCTAAAGCACTGGCAGAATTGGGCAGCTGCTGACAGGCAAAGACAGGGGGCTGGTGTGTGACCGAGAGCCAGCTGCCTGCCCTGCTGAGCCCAGCCTGCTCCCAAACCAGTGTGGGACCAGGTGCACGCACTGGACAGGGTCTGTAGCACACATGTGCGAGGGGCAGCCCCACAACACCTTCAGGACCAGCTCTGCACCCTGCTGACACCCACCAGCACCCTGCTTTCAAGGCTCGACCCAGCAAACAGGGGCACCACCGCCAGAGGCAGGGGCACAGCCCGGGGGGGGCCGCGCTGCACTTTCTGAAATAAAAAGGCAGGGAAGGCTCGCAGCATCCCTTGCAAACTCACCGAGCGCTCGCAGAGCGCTTTCCAGCAGCGTAGAGAAAAATTTTAAAAGCATGAGAGCCATCTGGTGGGAGCAGGGAGGGGGTTTGATTTCACCTCGTCGTTCACTGCGCTTTTGCCACAAGCTGCAGAGCCCGCGGCAGGGTGCTGAGAAATTGGGGGAGGCTGGGGGGGGGCGTGCTGGCATCCCTTACCTCGGCATTGCAACAAAAAGCACCCTTCTGGGGGGAATTAGGTCTATGACAAGCATGTCAGCACCAGAACACAACACACTTCTGCACAGTGCTTCTGCATAAGAGACAGAGGCAGCTGCTGGGATGGGGCACAGGGGGGACCATGCCTGTGCCAGCACCTGAGTGATGGCTGCAGGGTGATCAGCAGCAGTAAAAGGAATGAAAAAAATCGTGAAAAATCTCCACACCTTCTGCAGGACAGGAGCAGGGCTTTTTCTGCCCGGTAGAGCTCAGCACTCACTCACTGAAGTCAGCAGCACGGCCACTGGAAATCCTGAGGGACTGGGACTCAGCCAGAGGCTGGAGCACTGACCACCACCTGGCATCCTGCCTGCAAAGGCAGATCCAAAAGTTTCGGCGTCATCCAGGAATAGCGTGGCCTGCTGCCAACAGCCCTGATCCTGCTCCGTGAGTGCTACTGCTCACCTCGGGCACCGTGCAGTCATCCGGGGGCACCACCTGAAAGTGGGGAAGCCGGTGCTTTGCTCTGCGCCAGGGGTTCAGACCCTGGTGTTTGTAAGTAGTGGGCTCATCTTTTGTTTGTTTGTTTGTTTTTGACCTCAATACTTTCCAGGTTGAAAATTAAAAAGAAAAACAACTTCTTTCATTATTCCAGGAGTCTCATATACACCAGGGAAGTGCTGGACAAAGCGTGCTGGTCCTGCCGTGGTGAGGGTCAGCCCCGCAGCATCCCTACACCAGGAGCAGGCAGCACAACGCAGAACATATCTTATTGCATACACCACTTCTGCTGCACTATAGGGAATATTTTGTCCAGCTCTGCAAAGTGCACTCACCCAAATCACAGCCCACCACTTTCCCAGCCACAGCCTCAGAATGAATCAAAACCCAGAGTAAAAGAAAATCAAAATGTTGCCCTGACCTTCCAACTACACCCTGTTGCTTCCTCAGTCTGCCAGGCCCTTGGGTTGCAAGTATAACTACATTTTAATTATAATTTAAATTTTAATATTTTCCTAGTTACATAACTTATTTTTCCCCCCACAAAACTCTCAGTTTCTGTGCACCTTTTCACTTTCTGGGATTTGATCCATATTAATCCACACGTGCTTCTTCTAGAATCTTTGAAGACTGCAGAAATGACAATTTCCACACTAGTTACAAAATAATTACCCATGATAATTTAATAATGAGCTTTCCCTTTAAATTATTAACACAGGTAGCCAAGAAAATTGACAATTTTAGCAAGTTTAAATTCAAATGATAAATGCCAAATCTGTGTTAAATGACACCAGCAAATTAGCAATTAAAATATTTATGCAAGGCGGCAAAAAGATATTGTATGCAAGGGGCTGCAGAGCAGTCTCCCATTGGAGTATTTGACAATGCCTGTGTTTGCATATCTCAGCTTTAAGCCCTGTGCAAAGGGAAGAGGAAGAACTATCTCAAGCTATAATTGAAGCTGGACAGTGTTGATTGGCACCCAGTGGGATTTCAGCAGAATCCCAGCAATTCTCAAAACACCCCTGGGTTATATTCAGGAGAAATCCTGACCCCAATCAAATTATTTCTATCACATAAGTCTTTATCTGGGGGAAGGTCCAACGAAAGAAATTGCTTCGTGGCCTCTAATTGCTTTGTCACTGAGAACAGACTTCCCTTTGCTGTCTGGCTTTTAAGGAAAAAAATCTTTCAAGCTGAAAGAAAAATACCAGTGTCAGAGCAGATCTCCCATCCCTGCTAAATGTAAATCCCGTTTTTCGCAGAAAACTTCGTGGACGTGAACTGTTAACGGAGCATCAGCATCATGGGGAACGTGCTGGAACAGAGCTTTACTTGCTGTTGAGCTGCTGAATTGAAACAGAGGATTTTATTCCTGTTATTTCTCCTCCCCTCCATGGTGTTCCCTGCCTGCAGATGCAGCCCCGCCGTGCCCCCCGCTTGCCTCTGCACCTCCCCGCTTCTCCCACTGTTTTGTAGCCCTTTTTTCCATCCTCCCACCTCTGTCCTGCCCAACCTGGCTGTATCTGTAGCTGAAAAGGGGGAAGCTCAGCCCTTTGGGATGAGGTTTTGCAGCCATCCCTGTGCTTTTGGGAAGTTCGGAGTCAGCGCTGTTGCGCAGGACCCTGAGGGGCGAAGTCTAAGCATGGGGCATAATTTCATCCAGATGCTTATGCATCTTTGGGACATGTGTTAAAGGGCTGGAACCTCAGGAGCAGCAAAGCACAGGTTTGGTGCTGGTTTCTGCCAAGGGAAAAATTTGGTGCCAGCCTGACCAAGAGCAGCACTGACATAGGAGCATGAGACTGCTGCAGATGCCAAGCAGCCAGGGCCACCTTCTCCGTCAGATAGATACAGAGCCCACTTGTGCCTGAAACCAGTGGGAACAATTCAGGGCCCATCCATGCACAATTAATAAAACCCCAAAAGAGTAGCACCTGTATTTTGTGTCAAGAACAATCCTGGGGCGATGACTATGGCACAACAATGACCCAACACCTGCCATCACAGCCAGGCAGTTCTCAGAGCCCAGCTTATTTTCATCTATACCAAGAGGAAAAGTGACCCAGCAGCTGCCTTTAATTGTTCTCTCCAGCTCCAAATCTTTGGAAGAAAATCAGGAACACGTCCAGAGCAGAATGCCCCGTGAGCCACCTGCACCAGGGAGCTCACACATATGGTCACATCTTTGGCTGTGCTCAAGGAATCAAAGCCCGAAGCCTAGCGAACAGCTCCAGCACTGTTCAACAGTTCGGTCTGGGTTTCCCCCACTGGTTGCTTCTCGCCACCTGTGCAAATAAAGGTCATTTCCAGCCTCTTTTTTTAGCAAGATGATCCGATCGGCTGTGCCCGACACGCGGACACATGCATGCAAAGATTTTATCTTGAGGACAAGTTGTATCTTAGCAGGCTGCAATTCCTGATTTCTCTTTACCTCTCAACACGCACTTTCTAACACGGAGGGCCTTTGAGAAATTAATTTCCATCTGAAAACAAACAAGGGCTGAAGCAGTTTACAGAGGAACCCATCTTTCAAGGACGTTTCCTTTTAAATTGCACAATATGGCTCTTAGCAAGGAAAATAAATAAAACTTAATCCCTCCGCATTCCAGCTGGCATTTTTTCCCCAAGCTAGCAGCAAACAATCAATTTAAAGAAAACTCAGACTATGGTCAATTAAGGAACTGTATATCATGTCATTTATAAATAGCAGATACCTATTCCGTTGATTATTTTTATCCAATTAAGCCAGTTTTACATTTTAAATTCCTCTGAATTAAGTCATTTATCTGCTTCCCAGTCCTGGGCTTTTCACATCTGTTGCTGCAAAATTTTGCAGATCTTCTGGTCTTTGGCTGTTGGTAGCTGAAACCCTCCCAGCTAAAACAGATTTACTTAAGGACTTGGGTTATAAGCCTCCAGGAAATGGCAACCACTGGGAAAATATGGTGCCTAACTGCTTGCAACGCGAAGATTTTTTATTTGTTTTAATTTGGGTTGGTTGCTTATGCATGCAAATTGTTTCCTTTTACAGCTTGCCTATTTAGTCAAGACAGTCATCCTTAGGTTTGTGTGTGCAGACACACACTTCAGCATTGTATAGGACACTTACTCCAAGTTGTAGAGACCTCCAAGTTTTGCAGGTTACCTGTTTCTCTAAAAGCCAGCTGGTGCATTTTTCGAGAGAATACCTAAGAGCCACAAAATACATTGAGCAAATTGTTTATCAACTAAATGACAATTTCCTTTATGAAAACACACGCAGCTCGCCTGGACAGAGTCTCTGCATCAGCACCGAGCTGCAGGCAGGAGAGAAGTCCCCACACCTTTTCCCCTGGGCTCTAGGAGGATGCTAATCAGTAAAATAGCCATAGTCGGGTGAAAAACTAGGCATTGTTAGAAAAAAAAAAAAAGATACCTTGGAAAGGGGGAGTAGTAAGGGAGCCATGGTGTTTAACACAATTGAAGCAATGGCCCAGAGACCATTCCCTTTGGAGGACTCCCACGGCGCTGACTGGCACACTGCGCCGTGTGCCCATGGACCGCCTGCTTCGTGCCAGGCATGCTTCCCATGGGTTGCTCTCCTGACCCACACAAGGTCCAGCACCATCAGCTTCCCTCTAATTTGGTCACTTTCATTCTCAACACAGCCCCCTTCCCCCAAATACGTGTATAAGGTGCTTTGAGCAGCCGGTTGTACTGCCCAAGCATTTTTATTTTAGACACAGCTTTCTTGGCTTTTCTATCTTATTTGCTAGAGATAATTTGAATTTTGAACCAAATGATTTCAAACTCCTTAACTTTACAGGTTTTTCCCCAAACTTGTAAAATGTTACAAGTTTGTTTTCAAGCCTTCAGGTAGTTTAAGCCCAAACTCTGGTCTATTTTAAGAAAAGGGTTAAGGTAACTTAGAAACTGAAAATAAAACGAATCAGTAAAGGTTACTTGGAATAAAGAGCTTTTCCCACGCTGGAAAACCTTCTGCATTTCAAGAACTGTCTGCCTGGGCATAAAATGAAGGAACAAGGAAAGAAACATTCTTCAGCTGCAGAATAACCAATAGCCGAGGGAGCTGGGAGCTCTGCCATCCAAACCAAGGCTCTCAGTGAAAATTTCTAGCCACAGACTCCTTTGCTCTTCTCACGGAGTCACCTCACCTTGTGTAAATACATTTCCCTGAGCCCAGAGCAATAGAGTCCATAAATCAGTGGCACTAGGATGCTCCGTGAGGTTGACTAGGCACACACTATCACACCATGCAATCCATGCTCCCATCTCCAACAAAAACCACCCAGCCATGAAATTCCCACCTGCTCCCATTATATCACCTAGCTGGAAGCATCTTCTGGAGTCTAAACATTCGTCAATCACACCACCATCAGGAGGAAGTCCACATGAAGACAATTTCAAGCCTCAGCCTACAGTTATACCCCCGAATTTGCATTTATTCATGCACAGCTGCAGACAGAAGAAAATCAAGTCAAAGCAAGCGGTGTCCAGGAGGGAGCTCTGCCCCAGATGCACCCCAGACACCAGGAGTCTTTGCCCAGGTGCTCTACAACATCATGGCAGAGGGAACGTTTCATTCCTTACCTCCCTGCTCCCCCATCACAGCTTTCCCCCTTTTTCTCCTGTTTTTTTTTTTTCAAGCTGCATGGTTTATTTCTTCTGCAAGATCCAGCTCAGCTCAAGTTTTGGCTGTTTTCACGTCATCCCTGCACTTCCCAGCCCGCAGGACGCAGCTCGCCTGGCTTATCAGTGTTTCTTTCCTACCTACCCTCATTCCTTGCAAGCTGATTTCTAAGTTATTCCTAGAGCTAGCCGTGCACCTGGTTTGGTCCAGAGCAGTTTCTGAGTTGGGGAAAGATTAAAAATAAAATTAAAAAAAAAAAAAAGAGAGAAAAGTGAAGTGAGCCCTCCTTAAACTCTGTAGCTCAGCTGATGTCACCAAGCAGTTGCCTCCACCCTGCAGTACTGCACACACTCCCCCTCAGCTTGCTCTCTGCAGCCAACTCTTCGTAACGGTGTTGGTATCTAACAAAGGTAAGTTTGAAGTGGTACCATCGGTTCCACAAGTACCATAGGTTCAATGACTACCTGAAGAAGTGAGGTCTCATCTGTGGTTCTCTCTGAATGTTTTCTTTGACCCGTGCCATCTCTCCATCACGTTATGCCTGGAAGTTAAACCAGGCGTCTTTCATGAGTATTCTTGGTTGCTTCACTGCCCACAGCTCAACCAAATCAAGCACCGTCCTTGCACCCTTGAATGCTCTTCCACTTGTCAGTGCTTCCCATTGCTACTCATGGCATTCACTCACAATTCCTCATGTTTTCAACAGCCTCCCTAGACTGTTAAAAGCCCACGTATCCACATGTTCCTCAGTTTAAAACTCCTTTGACCAGCTGCGCCAGGCTCAATCACTAAAGATTACATCCCAGATACTCCAGCTTAATTCATCTTTCAGGAGTCCTTTCTTTTCCAATGTACTCTTCAAGCTAGCAGCATCCTCTCCTTCCCCTCCTCTCCCTCTCACAAACAACACTTGTTACAGTAAAAAGAAAAAAAAATGCATCTGAGATGCTTTCATCTCATCATGCCCCTCTTACCAGGATGCAGAAACTCTGCAATTGCCTGAACTCCCACATCTCTGAGCGCCTTCTCCAGAGGATAATTGGTTTTGGTCCGCTCCAGTGGGAATCGTGCAGCATCATTTCTCCTAAAAGACAGCACACACCTTCCTAGCTCTTCAGGCTCCTTTCCAGTGCCACATCCGTGGCTCCGACCTGCGTTCCTGGCACAGTGCATTTGTTGAATGTACTGCAGGCCTGCTGCTTCTTAATGAGCACTCCCTAGGCACACTTACCTCTTACTGATGTTGGTGCGAATCCATAGTTCTTTCCTCTAGCTTTTGCATTACCAATTAGCAATGAATAATTTATTGGAGAAATTAAAAGGTTCATTGCCAGGAGATCAGTCAGGCTGAGAAACAGCTTCTCAGCGTAAGCAGTGAAGGCAAACTTTTTTTCTTGTTATTTTTAAACATCTCCTATACTCATGGAAGTGATGACATGACACACACTTTGGGACAGCAGCAGTGAGCTGGAGCTGATGATGCCTGTGCTTCCCTTCTGCCCTGCTGCTCTTGTGAGAATATTGTAAGCAAGAACAAGTTCCCCTCCTCCCTTCCTTGCATTTACCCGGAGGTATTTGTGTAGCAGCCCCAGCCTCCCCAGCCTTCATTTCACAAGGCTGACCAAGTCCAGCTCTTCTCACCTCCTCTTCCCAACGCTTGTGGTACCACTTGCTCCCTACCATGGAAGGGAGGTGACCTTACACAAAGGAAAAATTTCACATCACTGTCATCTTTCAGCACCCGGGGGACAGCAAAACAGGGTTACCAGAATATCCTTCAAGAACAAACTGTGAACTAAGGGAAAGTCTTTGTTTCACAGCACCAAGCAGCACCCCATAACAGTGCTGCCCCAAAATAACCACCTCCTGCCTCCACAGGCTTTTAATTAAGAATGTGGCTAGAAATGAAAACAGTATAAATTATATAAGTTAAAAGCTTGGGTACATACAGAACATCTTTTTGAGAGAGATTCGATTCCAGGGAAAAGCAGGTGTGGAGGAGCAATACCCAGACCACTGCAGCAGTGAAAAGAGTTCAAAGAGAATTTTCTCACAATTTTCCCTTGCCAACGCTCCCAGCTTTTACCAGCAGCTTTGCAATGGTCACTGAAGCACGTGGCAAACCTAAATTTCTAAAGATGCAGAGAAACAAGACTGAAATACAGAATAAAGCAACTGATACTCCACCCTGTTGGGTTTTGCACGAGGCTCAGTCACAGCAGGCAGCCTGCATGGCTTGCAGGAGCAAATGTGCCTTAGCATTCTTCTACTGTTTTCAGCTGCCCAAGATCTGGTGGCAAGGACAGGCTTTAGAGACCAGATGGTGCCGCTGCAACACACAGCAACGGAATGGAAATAGGGGGGAGAGAGAGAGGGAGTGCACTGGAAGGTCCACTGATCTCCAAGGGGAATTGAGTGCTATTATTGCATAAGAGCCTCTCAACACATTCTTAATTCTCGGAATTTCAGAACAAGAATCACATAACCAGGTGTAAAAATCTTCAAATGTAATTTATTAAGACATTCAGCTATGTCTGTCAGTCTACATCCAAAGTTACTACTAAAAATAAAATAGTATCACATTTCACATTAGGAATACCGACTTTGAAAAACACTTGAGTCAAGCCTATCGTATAAATAAGTGACTAATTTCTCTTCATATCAAAATTCACATAAAAAAATTGCCTGCCCCCCTACTCCCACCTATTTCCCCACCCTAGTCCCTAGTTCTACTTGAAGCCATGATGAATGTAAAAATTTAGGTATGGACATGTCCTTGTCAAAGAAAAAAGGTGCAAACCTATTAACAGCTTTAAAAGTGGCATTTGCGGAGTCTGATCATACACAATAATGTACTCATTCCCAAAGTGCAAATATCGCCAGAGTTTAATACTGTTTTAATTCAGCTGCAAGAATTAAACATTGCACAGCACAGTACTGCGAGGCTTCTCTCTGTGCCCTAAAACTCATCCCACTTTCCTCCTGCACATGGTGGCAGAGGCCAAAGTGTTCATTAGAGCTTTAGTTTACTTCATGCAGCCCAGACTGTGCCATTATTAGCAAAAGTTTCATATACATCAAAATATTGAAGACTCCGTCATAAAAGTCAAGAGTCACTATAGATTACATGAATTCAAATGCAATTGCCCCACCAAGAACACCCAAAGCATACACATAACGTATTAAGAGTGCTTCCATCTTCTAGTACAATCACTGATGTTATATCTTTGATTTTTTGCTTACGTGCCATAAAAAATTGTCAGAAACCAAAGCTGCACCTCGGTCAGTGACTGGCAAGTCACTGCATTTAACACCTCTCTGGTACCCTGGGACATGGCTGTATTCGATGCCCTCCTCCTGGCCAAAACAAAAGCCAGCGTTTTGTCTATCTGTCTACAACCTCTCACAGACCTCCCGTTCTTCTTATCCCTCCCCTACGTCTTGAAAACACTCTTCCATTTCAATCTATTTCCAGACATCCTTCCTATGCCCACAGTTCAGAGAGCTTCTGGAGTCATTTTTTTACTACATCTCACTGGAATTACCGCTACCAAGCAGCCCACGGAAATCAGCATGGGATATTACATTTTGACCAGCATTAATAGCTAAACTTCTTTCACAGATGCGGAAGGACAGGTTTTCTTCTGAGTCAAACTTGAATCTCTGAAATGTGTTTGTTCCCGCGTCGTCCTCTGACACCTTAGAGCTGGATGCTAACCCTCGGGTCTCGAGCGGGGCACCCCTCTGGGGCTGCCATTAGTTCTGCAGCACAGGCTGCTCCCTGGCTGGCCTCGCACGGGCTTGTGCCCCTGTCCATGCCCCGGGACCCCTCAGTCTCAGCAGAGGCCTCCAGGCTGTCCTGTCCATCAGCAACCTGTCCGCTGCTCTGGCTAGGGTTGTCGTCTGTGTTTGGCCCAGTGTCATGTTCAACACCGGGGGGCTCAGCTGCATCTCCAGGTCTGGTATTTTGCTCTGCACCAGGATTTGGCTGTTGAACTGGCTCCGGTCCCAGTCCTGGTAGCTGCGAAGGGCTCTTGAGTTGGCAGTGGCACAGAGGGCAGGTTTCTTGCACATACAGCCATTTCTTAAGACAGCCCGCATGAAAAAAATGGCTACATGGTGTGATTACAGCAGTTTTCATGTCCTGAAAGACACACAAAGAAGACAGAACATATTATTCACAGTCCCATTTCTCTCCTCTCCTCCTGTATCTGCCTTGCCTCACCTAATGGGAGCAGTAGCCACAGAGCTGATGGAAGCAGTCCACAGGCAAGTAGGAGGAATGTTTCTTCCTTCGTACTTACAAGCCTCCAAATTCAAGTACACACACACACACACACAAAGTACAGGCCAGGACTGGCTGTTTATACTACAGGGATTAGAAATTAGGCTAGAGCCTTGTTTACAAGATATTACTACACTTAAATAAAAAGGTTTTGTAGGATGAGTGTTGCAGGATTAGTCGGCTTAGGAAAATTGTGCAAGTCAAAAACAGCACGCTTGCAGGTATAACATGTACCAAACAAGAAATTAAACAACACTTTCTCTCCGATGAGACACCTGTATTACCTGTCTGGTGTTTTAAACACTGCCATTCATCGTGGCAACAGCAGTTTTACTCCTCAAAGAATTTGCATCAAGTTTGGAGTCAATCCAATTGTACCCTATTAATCCTAGGGTGGTTCTTTCTTTGTCATACATAACTACAATTTCTATCCAAGAGAAAGAGACTTTGAAGCTGGAGGTGTGATAAAGATATTACTTTCAGCATTAATTTCTAAGGTCCTTCTGCTGTCTTATGTTAGACAGACCCTTAACCTTTTGGTAATTAGGTTTCTGTTATAAAACTGACATTGTACATGAAGTGGAAGTAGCAGTGCCTGTGGAGACTGAGCTGCTTCTAAGGATGAATAAGAAATCAGCTACTGAGCACACATTGTCTTTCAGAATCATCCACTAATGAAGAAAGGGCACCCTTGCTATTGCTATTGATACCAGCTCAACCTGAACACAAAAAGTTTCAAAGAAAGTCAAGGGCAGTTTGGTGCACATAACTGGAGAGAAAAATGAAAGATTGAACATACCCAAATAGTTTTTATAAATAAAAAAAATCCCAATGCCAGCATTCTAAATCAATTTACATAAAGCAGAAAACCGGATAATTCAAGTACCTTATTAAGCACAAACATTACTCATTAAACATAAATCAAGTAACTTATTTTACTAGATGCAGATTGAGCTTGACAGACAGTCCGGAGCTATTTAAATTCAAGTCAATCTTTTGACATTTCTATTCCTACCTGGTAGCAGATGGCACAGATATCATTGTGTTGCTCCAGCTGCTCTTTTGTGGCAATGGGCAGCGATTTGATCTTATTCACTGCATCTCTGCGAAGAAGGAAACTTTTCCACCCCAGCTGGGCCCGCAACCACACGTTGTAATAGGAGTGAATGAAGATGATCACAGAACCCATCACAGTCCATTCGCCAAAGACAGTTTCTGAGACACCGTATGCCACCACACAGAGAGCGACAAGGAATTCCAGCAGCCGGTAAGTGCCATTTACGTAATAAATCACATCATCCATATTTTCTACTGGTTCTTTTCTGAACTCTTCCACCATAAACAAAACATAAATGAAGAGCGTCCCAAGCACCTGTAACACAAAACAAGGGCATTAGCTTAACATGCAGTTCTGAATTGGAGCTTAAGGTGTTCGGCATTGTCCATCAAGCTCTGTACACATCATGCTTCTAAATTAGACAGAGGCAGGCAAGCCCCAAAGCAGCAAAACTGTTGCTGAACCTCAAGACAAATAAAAATCACTTATCACAAAGCATTTGAGCTTTTTTTGAAAGTGCTTCCTCTTCCAAGTACTTTCCTGAGTTGAAAACATAGTTAAGTTGATTAAACAAAAGTGCTAAGTACTACGAGGGGAGGGGGTTAGAAATTAATTATAAAAAAAGTTATAACAAATACTCATAGTGCAAAACATTTCCTGTATTTACACTACAATGGTTTGAGCATCAAGTTACTTCCAAATAACCATAGCTAGACTTTTTTTTACTGTGATACTTAAGCCCTCAAAAGCCTCCTAGCCTTACAATTTGAAATAAACTTCCATTCACCTATGCTCTCAGCCCACCCTTAGGAGCTCCTTAGCCACAGATACAAGATAAAGAAAGAAATTTGACATCAGATCTTGTACTTCTGCCCTTCTGTCATCCTCGTTCTATTCTGATCATGCATTCCCCCCCTCTCGAGAAACAGATCACAGTTAAAGCAGGGATTCACAGTCACTACAGGGCTAATGTTCTTACCTGAAGAGAGGTTAGAATACTGCTGGAGATAATGATCAACAGCCAGAAATCCATGTGGAAAAATTGACAAATCATGTAGGCCATGTACGCGGGGAACACAAGTAAAAACAAACAGAGGCTGACTGCTCGGAAGTGCTTCCACAGACTCCTGCAAACAACACAACAGGTTTTTAGTTTTTAAGTCAGATGTGAGTGTCAGAATAAGCAGCGGTTCACTGCTGGACGTAAGCATGTTAGATCTTTGCTCGAGGCTTTAACTTCTTGAAAGGAGTTTCTCTTTTACTTGGGCACAAACTCATCCCCAGCACGCATGTCTAGAATATCCATACTCTGAAAAAGTTCCCTCACATCTGACCTTTGCTGTTTTCAACACAAAGATTATGGGCAAAAATCAGCTACAGTAATTGTTTTAATTAGACAAATTAAGTACCTAAGATGCTGGATTTCTCAAATGAAAGTCCATTAACCTGAAGAAAACTATTAAATAACGTATTTATTTGTTTATTCACTTTCCTATATAAATGGGGTTCTCCCAGATTAGAAGTTTATTACAATGATTCTACATCTTTTCACCAACATACATGAGGCAAAGGTATTTCCTTTCATTGCCAGACTTAGCCCTCCTGCCTTTAGAAGTATATTCCCCAATTTGGAGATCACAAGAAAAGAATCTAGTGGGACTTGAACATTTATCTCTGCCACTTCTTCCTCTGCTCCTCTATCACTTACTTCCTCCTAATCTCCCTCCCAACCTAAACACGCCATCAATCTCTTACACTCACCCCTGTGCAAAAGCTTTCAGAGCATCTCCAACAATTACTACACTACTCTTGTATGTTCTTCAGGTTGTATTTTAACTTCATTTCTCTCTGGCAATGAGGTACAGAGAAAGTGAAAGAACTGGGGGGAACAGTAGCAGAAACTGAGTAATTTAATACAATCTGAAGAAACATCAGAATGCTACTGTAAGGTCTGCAATTCTGTCTGTGGGCGAGGGAGAATGGGAGAGCTGAAGTGGAACTTATCCTGATTCTAGTTAATTTAGAACTGCCTGAAAAATTTGGCAGAAGAGAGTTAAAAATTGCTGTCCTCACAGGCTGCTTGTTTAAGCTGGGCAGATGGTCATATCCTGGCTCTACTCCTCTTCCCTCTGTTAGCATATTTAAAGTTAACATTGCTGCAGGACGCTGGGTACAAGTATCCTCTAAGCCAAACAACCTCTCTGCCTCCTTTTATTTTCCCACTTACAGGCTACAGAAAGGGAAAAAAACATAAGCAACTAACAACGATGCAAATGGGTTAATACAAGAAAACCAGATACCAATAAAGTTCTTTGAAACACAAATTAAACTTAACAACAATCCCACATGATCAAAACATCTGGTACACTAATGCAAAGCCTTCCACCTCTTATTTCTTGCCAGCAAACCATCATTTGAGGATCACAGTGTCACAAAAAATGGGTTTCCCAATATCTAAGGTCACCCCTAGACAGATCCCATCTTCAATAGCTGTCCAAGACCACTGCATGAGGGGGAATCCCACCCAACTGCAGAAGAGGTTAAGCAAAACCTGCAGATTCTGCAAATCCACACAACAGAGTGTGGTGGGAGCAAGCACAGGCACTGGAGTCCTGGATTTGCTTAACCGAGACCCACAGGTGGAGTAACCACACCACACAGTGCAGTACTCAGGAGTAGGCAGCCAGCAGCTGCAGATCAGCATGGCCTTGCACAGGCTGGATGGACACACTCCTGAGCAAGAGCAGGTGACTCGAGTCATCCTCATTTGGCAGCATACAACATGCTGAAAAGCACTGCTGTGTGCACTAGAGGGAGCAGGATGGCAAGAGGAAAAACTAGAGAATTGACTAGAGACCTGCAAAGATCAGATGCAATAGCTTTACAAGCTACTAAAATCCAAATCAGGCCGTTAATTACCAGTTCACCACTTCCTAAAACGGCATTGAATAACTTTCAGTTTAGGACACCAGTCTCTTACTTGTCTCTTGAGGCTCCCAATGCCAAGACAATGGGATCAGCAATTTCCAGCATAGACTGAAGGATGGATGCCACCACAATGAAAAGAATAATACTGAGCAGGAATGCCCGATGCACAACTTGGAGCTCAATCAAACCCGTTTGCACAGCTAGGATCAGGAGTGTGACTCCTTCAGTCATTCCCCTGCAGATCAACAAAGAGAAGAGTAAAAGAAATGCATTTTTCTGTGTGTCACTGTTAGTTCAAAAATATATCTAGGAATTGCCAGGAAATAAGCTGTTTCTTCCATAACCCTGCACTGCCACTGGTTTGACTTTTATTGATGTAACCATTCAAGCCTTAACCAGACAGGATTGTTTTCAGAAACACTGAACTGCTGGGGATTAGGAACTAGCAGATTCCAGAATCTTGCTCCTGAACCAGCAGCATGTAGGTTACACCCAGCCCAGCACACACCACTCCTTGACAGAGTTCCCCCTGCACTGCATTGGCCCAGAGGCTGTCTCAGAGGAGGAACTGCCAGCCTCAGTGCTGCCTACACAAGCCCAAAGCAGCACTGCTAGGTCTACAGCTGGGTACAGCCAGCCTAATTCCTAGATTACCATGAAGCCCCTCTCCACCTGTTACATTTCCCCATCACCACACTCCTGTCTGCCCTTTGGTCCTGGGGAAACATCCTCAGCTCACGTCCCCACCAACCCCCAAGCTTTAGGAAAATCAGCAGTTTGTTCATTTTCCAGTTTATTCTCTCTGTGCCTGTGTTGAATACAGGAGGAAACACTGAATTTCTCCAAACACAGCTGTCCGTTTCACTTCTTTTTGGTTAGGAAAAACCAGACTGCATTTCATGCTTCCAGACAGTGCATTTCAGCACCGCTACTCGAAGCGACCATAGTACAGACCACCTGGAACCACGCACTTCCCCAGAGGAAGCTTTTATGTAGGCTACTCTCAAGCAAGCCAGGTTTATACCCATTCTCACTTCCACATTTTGGAATCCAAAATGTAAAACATTCTTTTGCATGCGGTCTGACCTTTGGCCCTAAGGTAATGGCTGGAATAACTAAAAAACACACAAGATTCCAACCTCATATTAGAAAAGCTGAAACGAGCATTAGGAAAGAATCAGCTCATTTATTCCAGTTATTTCTCATAGTTACTTATAGGTGATCCATACAATGTTGTGTTATAAGACTCTAAGATTAGTCATGTTTCACACATGACTACAGGGTAAATGAGGAAATATGAATGTGAAGTGTTTATATTATCCAAGCAAGTGACAATTTTCCAGTGACTCATATTGATCGTCCTCAGTACCATCGTTAAACTCTGTAATTTTAAATCCCAAATAACAGCCCTGAACTTCTTACAAAAATTAACCATCTCCCAAGAAGTCTGTGACAAGCTGCTTTTTACCTCTTATCCTTCCAATGCACACATAGACTGGCAAAGAAAAAGCCTTTTAAAGATACCCAAGAGTTCATAAGGTTTTTATTTTATTTTTTTTTAAGGAATATATACAAGCAGTATCATTTCTGTATAAATACTTTTTGTCTGCTTTTTTTTTTTTTTTTGACCCTAGACACAGCAAGGCACTCACCTGTTCATTGCAGGGTCATTCATGAATGCTCGGTAACCCTGCAAGTAAAACTTGCAGAGAGTCAGAACTCCCAGAGCAACGAAGGAGACTGTGAAGACCAAGCCCAGCAACGAGTATGGAGTGCTACAGCATTCTGCAATACTGGGAGGAGAAAGAGGGAAAGAGGCAAAAAGAAAAGAACCATTAATCAAAAGCAATATGAGGAACTCTCCCCTTGTTCCATTAATGATGCAAGCTGGTTTTAAAGCACAATTACACTGGCTTAACCTCTACACCACCATGGAACCCTCCTCGTAGTGTTGTTATTGTTTCCTTTTTGTTTTAACACTTCTTTTCAAGCCAAATCTACAGTTCAACTCCACAGCTAGCAAAGCCTTCAGGCTGGAGCTATGGCCACGCAGTGTGGTCTTCCCCCTGATCCCTCCTGTCCTTCTCCGCTGCTGTGCCACACGGTGGCACTGTCCTGCCTGCATACAGTTTTCTCAGCCCAATTGCCAGCCAGAACACGCTTAGGTTATTTGCTGAAATTTCAGCCAGCTACCAGAACCACAGAGTTAAAGCAGCTGGATCCACTAAGGCACTTTCCACGCAGACCTGCAATAGTGAAAACAAATGTCAAACTGATAAACACTGCTAGAAGACTGGAATTTTTTTGGTAGTGTTCCCATCAAGTTGAGGTAGGCAACACCTGTCTTTCAAAAAGCTGAGTCAGAAGCAGCAAGACAATGAAGAATGCTCTCCCTCAGCTGGGTTTTTCCTTTCTTTTTCTACAGCTGTAAAGAATCAAAAAGATTGAGACTTCAGAGTACATTTGATGACGCTGAGAACAGCTGAGTTACTACAGCTCCCTTACCCTAGGACTGCTCTTGTGCTGATCCTGGCACCGTGTTATTTGGAGCAGCCTAAGCCTCGGATGCCTCGGGCACCTGAGGAACAAGGCTGCCCGCACAAGGGGAGGACTGCACAAGGTAACACGTGTGCCAACACTCGGTAAAGAACTAGCTGTCAGCCAGGGATTACACACCTGGAAATCCTCAGATACATAATCCAACCTAATACATTGGCACCTCCATTCATTAAAAAAAAAAAAATCTTAGCTTGTCTAACAGGACAGTAGTCTTTTGTGAGAGAAATGATAGTGGTCAAAAATGTGTCACGCTAATTAACCAACTAAGAGTGCACCAGGCTAGCAGTCTGAAAAGACAAGCGTTTTGAGGAAGCAAATCCTTCAAAAATAAACAAAGCACAACCAAGATACATTTACTTTGTCTCTTCTGATGACTACCTGAACAGGAAAACTCCTTTGAAAGCAATTCACAACTAAATTCTGAAGTGTTTATGTATATGTACTATTGGCAGTGTTTCCAGTAAACCTTCAAATTCAGCCTATTTACTAACCTGAGCAGGGCTGATAAAGCTTTCAAGTGTTCCTGCCAGTCAAGGTAGCAAAAAAATATATATATATTATTTAAATAAGCTACTTCTGTAGAATCTTTGAGGAACTCTAATTCAAAATAAGTTACCTTGGCCTTCCAACTGATGTCCAACCTTTCTTTCCTTATCAGTTATTATAGGATTCTTCTTAAACTTAGTTCCCTATAATCTGCCATGCAAAGGTCCCAGAGGAACAAGCCTAAGAGCTCCAAGAGGCTCCTGAAGAGCTCTGAGTGTTATGTTTATGTCTCAAACACAAGTTTACAAATTGTCCTGAAGAGCTGAACACTTCAACACATCTCAAAAATCACAGCAGTTATGTACTCGAGGAAGAGATTTTGAGAGGAACAGTAAGGACAATAAATGTACAGAACAGTTTTTAAACAGCAAGTCAGCAAGCAAGAGCCCTCCAGCCCATGAAGAGCAGACCTGTTGCCTCTCCCAATTTTACAGAAAAGATAAGAACTGTTCACTCTTTTCTTTCCCCAATACAAGAACTGGGGTGCACTGAATGAGGCTACATGGATTCAAACAACCAAAGTGTTGTTTTCATTATACAAACCAAGCTGAGCTGTGGAACTACTTGTGTAGGATCTTTTAAACAACACAAGCACATGTGGGTTCACAGGCAGACAGCAACAACTGATGGAAGAGAAGTCTTTTGAGGATTACTGAGCAGTTATTAACCATACTCCGCTAACGCAGCTTTACTTCTGAAGCCAGATGCAGGATTGGCAGAGTACTAGAAAGTGTCCCATTAGTCAAGTGACGGGTGGGTGTCTTTCCAGGCACTCTTTGTGACCACTGCTGGAAACAGGATCCAGGGCTAGATCAGTATTTGGGCTGACTCAGTGCAGCCACTCCGGTGTTCTTGTCAAAATCCGACACTGCTATAAAGCACACTCCAACTGCTCTCACCTGAATTCCAGCTACACTATTTTAAGTCATCAGTACACTCAAAGGACACAGGTGCAGAAATCGCTCACTTTCATGGAAGAGCACATCTTTTCCATTTTGGTGAGCAGCCAGCACTACGGTTGCTGTTGTGGTTGAACTGGGAATTTTCATGAACTGTCATGACCTGGTACTTCAGCTCCCTCCTGAGGAGGGAGAGGCTGTCAGTGGTACTACTCGAGTTCATGTTTTTAAGGTGACTTTTTTCCTACTGTGACAAACACAAAGACCATTTTCACAGTTTTTCTGTGCTTTTGCAATTACAGAAAGAACTTCAGAGATCAACTTGCACTTATTCACTCATGGAACAAGCTAATACAAGTCTACAAGGCAAGCTTCTTGTTTTGGCATAAATAAGATTAGTCTAATGATTTTGGCACAGGAATAAACTTAGCTACTAGGAAAAGGATAGCTTGCCTCACCTCTGCTAACTGCTAAACGCAGTACTGTGTTGCAGTAAAATTTAAATTGCAGCAGAGATGAACAAGAGGAACAAACTTCAGACACCATTAGTTCAGCTGACAATCAGATAACACAGTTGGTGCTTCTACATAATGCAGTATGACAATGTAAGCAATTTTAACAGTACAGGCAGTAAGATCTCCGGCTTTTCTCCTTAATGACAATGAATTTTGAGAGCTTAACACTATGACACCATATATGCACGCACAAAGGCAGGCAAAAATTAAGCAGCTGGAAAGCCTGATTGGAAAAATGTAGTAATGAGTAAGTGACTCAAGCAAGTTGCTACCCAAACAGCAGAACTAATGATGTATGGCCTCTAAAGGACATGTCCTGTTACCTGCGTGTTCAGACACCATCCTTTTCTCCCCATCCCAGTATTACACAATGTAATTTGCCTCACCCACCTTCTCCTGCAATATACCCAGTTCCTCTCTGCCCTACATGCCCCCTCCCTTTTGTATGCGGTAATGTCTAGTTAGACAGGAGTCAGCACAGGCACGTACAGCCCGGCCAGAATCCCTCAAATGCTGCCTTCTCTCAGTGACAGCACAAACACAGGCTTCTCTCCCCATAGCCAGTTTTTACAAGGCTTTTAGGAAATTGTATTTTTAAGAGATTTATACCTCTGCCAGATTAACCACTGGGCTCGGAAGTTACTTTAGGGGTTGGTTACTTCAGCTGACTGGATGAACTCGAGAACACGTCCCACAACAGAATGAAGAAGCAAGACATGCAGGGCTCAGAAAATAACATAATCATGAATAAGGTACTGAACTAAATAACTTCAGCTGAGGTATCTCAGACTTAAAAACGATTTGTAAACTGAAAACAAACTTCTGGACCAAAGCTCTAATTACGGCTATTCCCTCATCAAAGAAATGTTTTGCTTTCTTTGGGAACTCCCCACAGTTGAACTAATGCTGCCTGAATGGAATCTGTGCCTCTGAAGCTTAACAGGGTTTGCACACATGGTTGCTGAGATAAGGACAGGTATTTGCCTGGCACACAAATTCAATAAAAGCTGATCTACCTATTTAGTCTCTAAAAGAGCACACATTTCAGAGCATAGTCAACTATTTGCAGACTAGTAAGTTACCTTGTCAAGAAGAGGAAGAGAAGCCTCTCTCTCGAGGCAGGCTGGTCCCGTGTACTGAAATAGGAATAGATCTGAAGAGCGAACAAGACGAGCCAAAACACCATGAACAGAACTGGGACCACCAGCTGGTTCCACAAAGACATTCCCAGAGCCAGGAGACCATATACTTCCACCACCTGGAAAAGACAAACAAAAACGCAGTTTGTTATTAGTTCATGTCATCCGTGATTTGATAACAAAAGGATGTTCATCAATAAACCACAACAAAGGTAGGGGTAATTCACACGGCATCAGCCATCCCAAGGGAGAAAAGGCGGTACACCCAAACTACGGTCTGACAAAGGGAAAGCCCGGACTCAGCAGTGACGTGCTACCATCTGATCAACTGTTTTACTTGAAGTAAGAAGTACCTGACTGTGCACTGAACGACCAGAACAGCTGAATGTCCCTTCCTGTGAATTATTGGCTCAGAGCTGCTGACTGCAGCCCTCTCACAGTGAGAAGAACAAGGATGCATGCCTCCAGTCCACATACAACCCACTCAGACCTTTTGCACAGCTCAAGTCACAGCAATGTTGTCTTCTCTATTGCTGCTGCCAACTCACCACACATGATAGATAATGAAACGAGCCACACCACTTCAGCATAGAAAATCTGCTTTGCTGATCTGTTTTAAAGGAAAACATAAAACGTCTGAGGTATTTAGTGTTAAGTGCCTCAGAATGAACACGTACCAAACTCCTGACTGCTCCCAATCAACCAAGGGTTTTGAAGTTCACAGCTAAAAGCTATTTCAAAAGACTTTGAAGCTCAATTACATTTTTTGTATCACAAAGACTAAGCTACAATGCAGTGATTTTCAAGAAGCTGGAGCTTCATATAGCTGGACTTAATATAAAATGTCAAAAGGAAATCACTCAGCTACTATTTTTTTTTATTATCTCCTTCCCACAACAATGTAAAATTTGCAATAGCTAGCAAATGTATGAAACAAATCTGTATTTCAACAAAAGGTTAAAGAGTTGTCTACTTAGTCTTTCATGACCAGCATGAGGGATATTAACGTTCACGGGACCTGCTGCATCATCTGCTGTGGCTGATGGACAAGCAGCATGCTGCTGGCAGGGATACAGTGCCAGGCTCCCGCTTTTAGCTTTGCGCAGACTTGTCAAGGAACTGTGTTTGCCCTCAGGAGACTCCCTCGGCCTCTCCCTTGGCCTGGGACCAATCCAAGCAATCCCACGCAGCTCCTGGCACAGCACTCCATCACATCAGAGACAGGTCAGCTATGCTCATAATGTAGGTTCATAACCATGAGGTATTTCTGGCATCTTCTGCAAGTAGGCAGCCAAGCTTCTAGACCTGCTTTTAAATTATACCATCAGCTACAATTTGAAATACACACGCATGCAAAAAGCTGCTTTGGCCCACCTGTTAGGGCCATCTCCCCCGTGGTGCTCCATTCAAGAAACACTCCTGGTGCTTAACATCCTAATGTTCAGTAAGTTTTGCCACTGATATCAAAACAGCAATCAATTCCAGCCTGCAACGGTAGTGAACTCACCTACACATCACTGAAGACTAACCACCATGCAAAGTTACAGCAGTGGGATCACAGAGGAGAACATTCAAGACAAAACAAGACAATATCTTTCTTTGGAATAAACACACTTAGCTTCATTTGTAATCCCCTGCAGTCAGTTATACAAACACACACTGAGCCAACATTTTTTTTTCAGCTGTGTTTCAAGACCATAAGCAAAGAGCAATAAGCTCTTTTAAAACAAAACGTTTGTTATCCCATTTCACCAATGCATAACGAAAAACACTTGTACACAACTTTTCATTCCAATACACTCCCTACAATATGCACTCAAAAAGCATCATACGACTAATCAGTCTATTATAAATCCAGTGGCATTTTACAAAGCCTGTCATTTTCTATGTATTTACAGAGAAGAAAAAAAATGTATGCCCTCTGCATAAACAACTGGGAGAAAGAGTATTATCAGCATCCAAAGGCCATGCACAAGGAATATTTCTTCCTCACGATTACAATCATGTAAGAGTGCCCAGCAAGATTTAAAATACCAGAAGAGGAGAAAAAAAAAAAGGAAAATAAAATCAGAGACAAGTGATCCTAGAGATGAGAAAGCTTGTATAGGAACAGTACTTAGAATACAATTCTGACCCCAAGAAAAAGAGAAACCATTCTCTCCCAAAATGTATTTGCAACTAAGTGTTCTAAAGTGTCTAATAGAAAACACATACATGACTCAAATCCACATCATATTTTAATTTGACTTCAAGAAGCCAAACTGTGTGTGTCCATGCAAATGGAAAGTTGAAGTGTTGGTTTTACCCCGTTGTGAGCCTTCAAACTCTATAGAAGAGGAGGAGCATTTATTTTACACCACGTTAGTGAGCGCTCTCTCTTTTAATGGAAATGGTAAGCATTATTTTTATATTCTCCCTGAAAAACATGGATATTGAAGCTTTGCCAGTCAGCTCCTGAATTTGTTCTTATCAGCAAATCTACAAGCTGGTTATGGGCAAGATCAGACCATGTTAGGTACTGTACAAGCACAGAAGGATAATCTTGCTCCAAAGACCAATTACACGCAAAATAAATAACTACACAATAATGATCAACATGACAGGCTGAGGCCTTGGCACTCCAGACACATACTGCTGCCAAGTTTTTGTTTGTGTATGACAGATATGACAGCAACGAAGAGCTTTAAAGAAGGCTTTGAAAGAGCTTAGCAAGTTAGTTTTCAGGCTGCTTCTGGAATGAAGAAGCAAGTCAGAAAACCAAAGACTTGGTCTGAAAAAAAATCAGCAGCTGGTGAGAGGAGAACTAGCGGGTCGGTCAAAATCCAGTACACATCAATCTTTTATACTGAGACAAAGACATGGAAGAAGACATTATCTGTATAAAAATAATATACGTGTACATGATGTTTCTCTAACATTAACAAAGAGTCTTTTCAAACAAATATACATTAAATGTCAAAGTGTTAACAAAATCGACGTGTGTCAGATCAGTTTTCTCTGTTTCTGGTAACTCAAAGATCCTAGCAATGCTGCTGTTCTAAACCAAATCACCTTTCACATCACAGCCCCAGCCACAGTCAAGATCAGCTTCGCTGTTCCTCCCAATTTAACACTACAATTACAAATGCTTTTTATACAAAACGTATTTCTTAAAATGAACAGCTAATGTAATTAATGCACAGGTAGTACCTTGCTCATTTAATGAGGCACTAGATAAATTCCATTCTACCAAAATCCTGTCTTTTAGCCTGGATTTCAAGGACTAAATGAAATCCAAGCAAAGTGGACATGCTCAGCTAGCCAGGAGCATAATTCAGCATAATGACTTATGCGGAATGCCTGAACTGCTCACCCATACAAATTGTAAGCTAACATAAATTAAGGAAAGTGGATGCTATGGATAGGAACACGTTTGTTTTTCTAAGAAGACATGAGTTAACACACAAAAATATATGCACAAGAAATAGTCAAACTACTTATTTTATTACTACTTTCCTGCAAAAACATTCAGGCCAAGGACAATAAAATTGTTCTATGTTACCTGGACAAGCTCTCTGTATGCAGACTTTGCCAAGTTATAGGGCACCAGAAGGTTTGATGCCAGAAAGTAGAGAACTTCCAAACCAGTGAAAATCATGGCAAATTTGTTGATGATGACGATGGTTTCCAACGGGACGAGGCAGAGCCGTGCCAGCAGAGGGAGCATGTGAGCGGAGAAGAGCCAGATCTGTTTTGTTTTCATGACGCAGGAGCAGAGCGTACATACCACCAGCTGACCTGAAAACGAGACAGAGTCTTTTATAATCAAGCTGATTATCCCCTTCAGGAAAAACGTATTTTAATTCGTTATCTTTCCCTAACACAGTTATCAACATCCAGCATATTATGACAGCTCTAACTAGGACGTATCTGTTATGAAACCGGGCTCCTCTGTGTCTTCTGCTGGGTCATAAAACTTACAATTTTCAAACTATGCGAAGTGTATGCCTTCACTACACAGATTAGTGAGATGTTAGCCCAAAACACGCAGAATCATACCCAGATTAATACCAAGTCCCAGGAATAAATCATGCAGGGGATGATGACTTGACAAGTCACCCCTCTTTTTTTTTCCCCATAACATATTCCCTACCTAAATCCCACCAGTATCTTTGTGCACAGCAGAGGCTTTTCTGAAGCCCAGCTATATGACTGCTTCATTCTGATCTATGCAAAAAAAAATAATCAGAGGTCCCAAATGGCTTTTGGAACAACAATATTTATACTGTCAAGAGGAATTACAGGCCAAGAACACTAACAGGAGACAGCCAGGTCAGCAGCTGAGACTTCAATAATTTCATAATGCCCTGGGGCAGTTGCTCAAAATTATCACTGAAGCTTGCAAGTGACAGATAATTAACAACTAAATTCTCTTTAACAGTTGGTGGGGGCACAAGAATGTCTTTCTCACACACACAGAGATTTGGAGGATGATATTTCTAGAGCAGACCCCTCCTGTATAACTGCTCCCATTACAGTCACTGGAACCTGCACCCTGTGTCTCAGAGGAAGCAGACTGGAGCCAAATTTACATTGTCTGGGTAAGAACAACTCTCACTCATCATTTTGCAATAAGAGAATTTAAAAGCAGAACCTTGTGAACTCACAGGTGTTGAACATCTGGAAGCCACACTACATGGTACCAACCCCAAGTGCTTATGGGCTGCTTTGGAGCCCCCCCCAATCTGTGTGTTTCACAGCTCTTGGTGGAAGCAGGAGCCAGCCTTAGCAAAGCACAGCATAACAAAGCCAAGGCCAGAACATCTCTAGGCCTCAGCTAACTGCATGTGCTCACATAACCTTATGGACCTTGTAAGCCCTTCTGGATGCCCTGGGGAGGGAAGTTGGGAGAGAAGAAATAGTAGAACCAGCGTTTCTCTCATCCTGCCCAACTTCCCCACCCAGGAAAGGCCTTCTGCTTTCAAAATAACTGGAGCCAAACTGAAAGCAAACCTCTACACTCTACCACTTAAACATCCAAAGGTCTTCCTCCTTCACACTGTCCTCTTTCAAGTTTAAATCCTACCCTTAATTTGCTAGGTGTAGTTTTGAATTACCTTGAGTCTTTTCGGAACAAGCACGCTTGCTTTCAGCAAGATATATTACCAGTATTTTGGATCACGAGCCTCTGAGAAAGTTACTCTACTCATCATTCAACAGACTCCATCTCTGAAGCACCTTCTCTGCTCCTTTGCTCTCTGCCCACACGTAGGTTGCTACAACCCCAGTTAAGACACCACCAGCACGCTGCTGTGCCGTAACGTTTAGGGCCTGGCACAGTCGGCCTGCGAGGATTTCTGCATCTCATGGTAACTAAGGCAACCCAGCTTCACACACAAAGGGATACCAACACCAGCTTCTGATATGTTCTTCAGGATTTAGTAAGTGTCGTCATCTGAAATGAAATGCTGCAACCCACCACAATTAACAACCCGGTGTTCCCTGGGACAACTGTGGGGTTCTCCAGTCATGAAATCTGGTTCCAGCCTCACCTCATGAAACAGCAACCCCGGCTTTCCTCCAGGCGTGATGTGCTGAGGGTGCTGGTCATGCCTGCTAAGCTCTCTCTGCTTTCCACCTCTTCAGCCTAAACGCTGCTTGGAAATCACTTGTCAGGGGAAAGAGATCTGCGCACCATCACGCGAAACACACAAAGCACTTGATCCTGAGGCCTTGAGCTCCCTCCTGAAGTCTGCACCTTGCTGATTCTCAGCCCCTTCAGGAAGGGCTCAAACAGATTAACGGAGCTTTTAGTGACAGATACTTCCCATTTTTAACGGGGTAGCAGCACCTTCCTTCAGGACAACCCCTCTGTGCCACACATCATAGCTTATCTCCAAGTAGGGCTGTACACAGTGAGAGATCGCATACATGGCTGCAGTTCCAGTCAAGAAATTACCTTGTAACTCATACCACCTCACCAAGAAACTTAAACCCTCCTCAAGCTACCTGCTGAGACTAGAAAATCCAACTGAACAGTTGCACTCTGGAAACTGCGATGGACTGAAGCCTGCCAGACAGAGCTAATGAGTCCAACATCTGGAACCCTCCTGCAGGACACCAGGCTCCTCTGCTAGGGAATGAAGCAATAAGGAAGAAATCTATTGCCTTAAGTTCCTGCCTGTTCTTTTCCCTTCCCCAAACCTCCACAAATGCATTAAACCCTGCTGACAGCCAGCCAAAGCCTCTCAGCTAGTAAGCTAATGGAAAATGTGCGGTAAGCCAGCCGATGTGGTAGAGTCACTCCCACTTTTAGTAGGGAGCTCTTTACTTCACTCCCCGTTTTAAAAAGCTGATGTTACCAAATTCCCTGGTTACCACATTAACTGCCTGACAAAAAGCAGGATGTCTCCAAGTTAATATATGCTCCCACTACTGTGCACCAAGAACTAAGAACAAAAAATCTTCAGGGTAGCATCACTTCGAAACCACGCAGCTTTGTAACATAACAGCTGATGTTCTCACAAGGTGGAACACTCATCCAAGAGGCAGTCTTCTCAGCTGTTTATTTCTTCCATCCAGCATGATGAGCAACTTCAGAGCATGTTAATAACCCTAGTTAATAGTTATCGGACTGAATTAGATCTGGGGGAAGAACTGACCGAGAGCACCCATCCAAAAAGCACTAATGAATATAACCATTATTAAAGGTTAAATGTAAAGACCCAAGTGGCATACTGTACTTCACCCTTTTAATTCTGACCGCAGCGTTTAGGTAACAGATCAGTACCATGATTATTTCCCCATGCACTTGCCTCAGTGCCTTTGTCAACAATGCTACACAATAATGCTCTGGCAGAGCACGTAAGAAAAATATGGAGCAAAGCACCCATATGTATTAATTTTGCTGCAAAGATGACAGTTCAGTGCAGTACACTCCTGAGACATGGCAGACTGCACTGGAAAAACACTTTTACAAATTTGTTACACACTGAGGTATTTCATATTTACACGCAACACTGTCAAGCCTCAAAGCCCACTGACATAGGACTTCCCCAAAGAAGACCATTTACCATCAAGACTAAAATTAGGCTTTCAAGTTGACTTCAAAAGAACAGGGAAAATTAATAACGAGGATATTAAGTATGTTAACATACACATACTTACTAGTATAGTCAAGCACCTATTTCTGAAGAACAATTTTAATAAGCAGACACTTCATTCTGCCCCCCAGTACAACCCAGAACTGAACTGGACAAACACAGTTGTGTCGTCTTCTTCTAGCTCACAGATAATCCACATGAAACCTGAATGATGCACTCCGCAATACTGATGGGCTATGACTCCTGGTTTAGTTTCTGCATAAATGTTACGTACTGGCATAACACCTCCTGACCTCTTCCTGCCCGGTCCTGCCTGCTGCTTTGTGAAGCTCTCTGAGGGTTCTGCTTCAGCACAGGACCCTGCACCACACCTGAGAGAGATTCAAAGAACTACTTACAAACATTTTCTCGCTGAAACATACTAAAGGCTTTTGCTGTACTTTGGTGTCATTCCACAAGACAGAAAAATTTAGCATACCTAGAAATTCAGAAGAGAGAAGAAGTGATCCCTAAATATTTCCGTTTCTGGGAAAACACCGATGTTATCTTTATATAAAAGTATTAAAAGCAACAACAAATCCCAAATTTAAAAGTGGGGATGCTGGCAGGCAGGGAATATGTATATTCTGCTAGACCTAACATACTGGAAAGAAGTAAGCTCATTTAAATCTCTCAGTAGCAGTTGTGAGCAAACAGGAAGCAGCTGAGTTTTGTCAACAGTCCACAGCTCACTAAATCTGTCAATAATCTGATGAAAACCATAGACCTTAGTGAAAGGAATTAGGGACGGTTTTTCTTCTGACTTTGTCTTTGGCTTATTTTTAAAATACACACGGTGTGCGTGCATTTCAATATCCTCTCTGCAGAGCATATGGTACGGCGTAGCAACCTTAACACTGAATTTATTCTCTTCCAAAATTCATTTGGAGGGGAGGGTAAGCGAAAAGAGTAGAAAGTCCAATTCTTCAGGACTTTACCTAAACATCTCAAAGAAGAAGTAATCTCTGCCTTTCATAAAACACAATTTAAATGTAGTTTTGGGCTGTTACTCCTTAATGCTTTCATTAGAAACAGCCCCGGAAGTTGATTTAAAAATAAACAGAAGTAGCCTGGGGGCCTATACGCACATCCACAAATCTATTGCACCTGTGTTGTTTTTTTTAAGAGCACGAAAACACTTATCTATAAAGACAGTAAAGAATAAATGCCTCTACAACACTTCCAAAGATAAAAATACTATTGATATTTTTACAGGACTTTACAGGAGTTTTCCAGACAGACAATGCAATCATTCTGAACCAGACTGCAAGTCTGCGAAGAACACGGAGGCAGAATGTTGCACTTAGGAAGCATAATTCTAGAAATAGTAAACACAGAAGTACAAAACAATCGCAATACTATTCTTTTGAAAGAAATTATATGCTCTCAGGAAGTGTCCTGCCACTACAAACTGAAGTGACTGCTTACATGAAACCCTTGGATCTTTTTCCTTTCATTCCTTATGCCTTGATAGTATCATAGGGGTAGACAGGGATACAGAGGAAAAAAAAAAATATTTTAAAAATGTGCCCACTTGGGTAAACTAACTCCTTTAAGAACTTCTGGCTGTGAAGCTTTCACCCAAACTCCTGCGCATGAATCTGAAGTGCTTCTATAGTAAGATATACACAATCTCTTTTATCTCTTTTTCCTACTCTATCAATTTATAACACATTTCTAACTTCAGATCCACAGTTAGGAAGGACACAGCACAGACAAGCAGGAATTTCAACAAACTGCACCTTTACAACAGTGTAATGGGTTGATTAGGAAACCCATATGAATCTGAAACACTGAAGTCTAACGCTAAATTTTAAAAATACCAAATCTAGAGAATACTTCCAAAACTGTAAGTAAGGGAGTATTGGTAAATCAGTGGCACATACAGAGCCAAGCAGGACACATCTAGCCTTCCATACCTCCTGCATCTTAATGAGGATCACAGCTACTAAAAGTGACAGAGAAATCTGAAACCAAGAGGTGGAACATGCACAGGTTTCAATGAAGAGAATTAGGCAGAGCTCTCCCCTGCATCACAAATATCTAAAACACTTACCTACTAAAGCAGTCATGAAACGATTCATTGAGAGAGGCTCCAAGTACATTGGCCCTTCATACCCTGATTCCAATTCACTTCTCACGTAATCCCTAAAAAAAATAAAACCACAAAATATTAAGATCCTCCTGACGAGACAAGAAGCAATTCACTCATTCCACACACATGTAACCTCAGTGTATGTTACAGTCAATTAAGTAAATTACGAAAAGCAATATTAGCACTACTGTTACGGCAGCCTCAGCGATCAAAGGATCTAACCGAAGCATGACTTTAGTGAGAGACGTATTATCTGTAATTAGACTCACTGTCACAGCTGTAAAAGTCCTTTGGGACACCCAAGCTGCTCTTCAGAAGGTGGCCTGAAACTGCTTATTGACAAAGCCTCTTAAGCACCATTCCATTTTTAAGTTCCCTTCTTAAGTGGTTCTTCTTCCTAATCTTAATTTCTTTTCCCACCAGCTTCATGTGAAAAGGTCTTCCAATGTAATGGTCATGGTGTTTTGCACCAATCTCTTTGCACTGTAAAATAGCTATGAAGGCAAAGTGACAATCACGGAAGACCAGGGACAGGGCTGCTTCATAATCCTCTTATCCAATAAGATCTCAAAAATTTAGCTGTATCCTGGAGAAACCAGGGGGACCAACTGGATGCCCTCAAAACAAGGGACCACAAGTGGTAGACGAAGTCTGAAAATCTGACTGGACAGCTGTAACTTCTCTCAGAAAAGGTGGGCTAGGAGGGGGGGCTCAGGCAATCAAAGAAACAAGTAAGAACCATGGGAGAGCAAGCATTTTGCCTGCTGTTGGTGATCATCTATCACCTCCACCTTCGAGCAGGCTAACCTGTGTAACAGCAATGCGAGTCAAACATGAACTTCACACAAAGAGCAAACATTTTGCACTTTCAGAAGATAATCCTGGAACAGCAGGGCAGTAATTCTCCAGTGGCTTGTTAATCCCCTGCCATGAGACAGCAGGCGATCCTCGTGACCCTTCGGATCCGCATCTTCAGCCCCTTTTTCTGCCTCATCTTGAGACCCTCTGATGCCCACTGCATGGCTGCTGCTGTACCCTCGTTGTGACACTGCCAACTCCACCATCAGCAGCACCACAGCCCCTGCTCCACGTCCACGTCCAGCTGCAGCACGTCCCGGGAATGCCAGGCACACACACTCAGCTGACCCCGCGCAGAGCTAGCAGAGTCTGTTTGCTCGAGGGGCACGGCACGACAGTATTACGTATTTATTTACATCAGTCAGGCAAGCCACACCTGCTGCAAGCAGATGCAGGCAAAGCAAGCAAGCAAGACTGGAAACCACAACGTATGAATTTATATTTCGAGTGAAGAAAAACATGCAATGCAATGCTACTGGAAGCATTCGCTTTTCCCCAGAAACGTGGAAAAATACTCTGGTTCTAGCACCATCTCGCTACTCCAAGCTAAGGTATTCGCATTTTCATTTGCAAAAACTCTCTGGAATTCAAGACATAAATCTCAAAGTACTAAAACAAACACTTCAAAGCCTGTTCTTCATAGCTGACAACGCTGCCTACTCACAGCAGCTTTTCAAGTGTCATAGTATATGCGAGGTATGTCGACATGGGCTCTTTAGACTGTAACCTACAATTAAAAACACATGGAGATGGAAAAGGCAGCTGAGATGACTGATTCCGCATAGAACATCTCCCCTTGTTATCAAGCCACAGATTAGCACAAGTTTTTTTTTTTTTTGTTTTTTTTTCAACCTTCAAACACGCACAAGGATGTAATCTTTGGGGCCAAGTTGTGTATTTTTGTTTATGCGAACCTGCAGAAAACACTTTCTGACAGCATTTGCAGAGCAGACAGGATAATCCATCAGAGTTAGAAAGAGGGGGAAAAAAAGCACCACCGCAGATTTCCTCAGAATTTGCAACATGCTGAAGATGGCTTTTTGTATTAGAGATATCATGCTCCATCCTCAAATTGAAGGTGAAAATGCTGGCTATTTCTAAACTGCTAGAAGGAAAGCAGTGAAGACATCAAGCTTTTTCTACATCTGTCAGGAAACAGGTTACAAAATCATCCAGAATACCAACTGTAGCGAGAAAACCTTGCACAACTTAGCCAAGACGTACCACCAAAGCTGCACGTATAGTTGGTTCATTTACAGCAGGAACGTGTCTGGAGATGACCCAAATCCTCCCAAGCTACATTTCTTGCCCTTGTCTGATTCAGTCATCTGCACCGAGGACTACACTTGGCTTCACTCTTTAAGTACCTTTCTTTAATTGAGAGTTTAAGGCCTGCCAGCTTAGAGCAGCAATGCTTTAAGGTCCCCTAAATTTTTTAAGCAGTATTTGTAGATGATGTCTAAATAAGAAAAGTAAAAGCAATGATTCTCTTATTACGAGTACAAACACAAGGATCTTTTGGCACAGACACCAATCAGAAGATGCCTAGAACAGCTGCAGTGCCATACAAGATGCTGAGAAGAGCAAGTGCACGCACTCAATTTTGATCAATTAAAACTGTATTAAGCTGCAGCTTTTACATCGGGGAATTGTTCACTTTACTGCAGCAATGTAAGAAAACAAGAATGCTAAAATCATTATTTACTAGTTAATGAAATGACTGAAAGTACGTTATTACTTTAGAAAATTAGGGCATAAGAATAAAGCTGAGATCAGATCGCCTGCTGTTTATTCTGTGGATGCACTCCCAGCCTCATTTAATCGAACTGCTGGACTGTTAACATATAATCACGGCCAGCCACGACTAGCATTGCTCTGAAAAGGTAAAGAGATACAGTGCTTCACACATGACCCCTTTTTTGTTATTGGAAGCACAGCAAGGTCTGCTGTTATTAAAGATATGCTTTGTAATCGACAGACATAAGGAACAGTGGTTATCTGACCCAAGTCATATTGCCGACATTTACTGTGGCTGATTAATCTCTGCTGTTAACATCAAACACATACAGCCATAGGTATTGAAAGTCTACAGATATCTTTAAAATTAAAAACATCTTTTAAGATTATCCATAAGTAACGATTCGGTCCCTTGCTCCCTGCCTTCTCCTCCTTCTCCCTCTCCCACTCCTCTCTCCTCTAATCTTCTCACCCCAAGCTCTACCAGGTTCAACATCTGGAACATAATCATAACAAAACAGCAAAACATGAAATAATCTAAGGATGCTTTTTTTTTTTTTTAAGCATCATTTCTTTTCTGCACAATAACTGCGTTTCTTTTCCCCAGTTTTACTGTTGCAACTGGGAAGAAGAAATGTGATCCCTTTAAGCAAGACATTCATGCAGCTACATAAAAGAAAAAAAACAACATACATTTTCCTTGTCAAGAGCGGCAGGATTTTATTTTTTAAAGCTGACTTCTCCTTTTTCCATAAACAGATGGTGAATTATCTCTACCCAAATTGCCAGGCTAACATGTCACACAAACGCAGCGCCGCCTTGGACTCTCCCAAGCGCTCATGAGCATTAGCTAATCAATCTGCACACATTAAGGTAAGTCCCAGTTTTGCAGATGAGGAAGCAAACGCTAAGAAGTTAAGTGATTGTCAAGGTCACACAGACCTGGAAGTCTGAAGTCAGAGCTTAACTATAAAATTCAGATCTTCTTATTCCTAGACGTGCAGCTGAACCACAAGCTATTTCTGGGTGGAAAAACAGCACTGAGAGCTGCAGTCTTTCAACAGCTCAGAATTTCCAGGACACTGCAGAGTCACAAGTGCCAGCTGATTTTGGTCTTGTTCTATAATTTGCATTAACCAAACTGGCCTCAATAAGGGATCTCTTCATCCGTCTTAAATAGCATCCCAACTGGTAGCCTACGAGCAGTGCACTGTGAGTTTTCTGTTCTAAGCAGGTTTTATTAGCAACAAAAAAAAAATCAGGAACAGTTTGCACACGTGATTTCTGTGTGTCTTACCATGATCAGTCTGCTAAATACAGACATCAGTTGGAATTGGATAGCCTCATCAGTAAGAGGTACAGCTCCAGCAGCAGAGTTCATCTGTGTCAGTTACACTTCACTATTTTCAGTATGAAAACTAATTGGATTCAAAAATTCTTTTGAAAAGCTAATTCAAGTGTCGCTCCCTGCATTATACAGAGGCTGGTGCTGAGATCCCCTTGAACAGTGCTTCCTTCCCAACCAAGTCAGTCTCATATCTAGGGAATGGGTAAGCTCGTTCTAAAGTGCTAGAAGCTGCATTTGCTATGCAAAATAGCTAGGGAATACTGCTGGACTATTTGAATCTCAGACATCTTTTAATTAAATATTTTTGTGCCAGTTGATGCAAGATTTAATTAAAGTCTTTATTAACACACTCCAGAAGTATCAAGTATAGAAAGCTTAGTAAGAACACTCCAAACAGTCCAAGCTGTAGTTATCCAACATGTTTCAATGAAGCCTGTAATTCTCAAAGTGATACCAGCTATAATTCACATTATGGAGAAAAACCACCAATAAAGAACTATTAAAATCAAATAACGTTATTCTTTAATGTATCAACTGAAACCCATACCATTTCCCTTTCTTTTGAAAGATTTAAAGATACAAAATGGCTTAAGGATCTCTAGCTATAAATATTCTGGACCAAACCCTGTATCTGATGGGCATCTGTTACCAGCTTTATTTTTATTTCAACACAAGCTCTTAAATAATGTTTAGGCTGCTTTTTCTAATAAGTAAGCCTTTAACTCTAAGAGAAACACCCACAAACTGTATCTATAAAAACTCAGGACTCCCCTGAGGATGATAAAAAAACCCTTTCCTTCCTACCCAGTAAATAAGAGGCCATAATTCCTCTCTTGCATCCTCATCCATTCAAGAAATCATTAACTGAAACTCTGACAGCCACGCCAGTGACATGTCAAGTCACCACAAAGCCTTCCTTAACACTCCCCAGAGCTGCAACGTACTGCATAAGAGATATTCCAGCAAATGCTTTGGAACAACGATTTTGATGCAAAAATAGCAAACCTATTACTTCACTTAAATCAATCAAAAGCACATTTTTAAATGTTTCCCATCAGCAGGCACCAAAATAAATCAGGCTCAAGTCCACATTTGCAAAACTTCCCATGTAAAGACATTAATGTGAGGGCACTCTCTTTGGTTCCAATTAAACATCTTGTCAGTGTGAAAGTTTACATTGGCTTTCAACGGATTTAGCTGGAGCCAAACAAAAGATGATCTACTTTGTCCTGCCTTTCTCACAGTTTTCTAGCCTCTTGCCTTATGTTTTAAATCCAAACACCTTTCTTTTTGTTATGACTGTAAAATATATTACACAAAGATGAATTTAGGAATAAATTCCACCATTACTTTACTTTTACCATCTCCCACAGCTATTTTCTCCCTCCTCCTAGGTGCCAGGAAATTGAAGGTAACGTCCTGTCTGCTTTGTAAAATGTGTTGAAAGCATGTAAACCGAGCCATTGAGTAAGTCAGATTACTACATCAGAGGCAATGTTTTGTCCTGTAGTGCTTTCTCTTCTCAGATTAATGGGCATTACACTCCACACAAAAGCAGCTCAAAACTCCTTTAAGTCAACAAAAAATACACCAGAACTACTTGACAGCACATTTAATTCCATGAACTTTTTCACGATAAACAGCATGATATATTTAGGTGTCTGGCATAGAAAAAAGTGCCTCCATAAAACCAGACCTAACCCACTTGCAGAAGATATTAACAAAACATCAGATTTTTAAATCCCAAGTGAAACGAACAAATGTAACCCATTTATTCCTACCTGGAAATCTGGTGCCCAGCATACAGCAGCAATGCGGTCAGAAAGTACAGGTAAAGCTGAACAAGGTGTTGCCTTGGTAAAGTGAGGAGCACAACACTTAAGATATAACCTGTAACAGAAAGCAGAGGTTGGCATTTCAAAAAAGTTCTCTTGAAATATGAACTAGCATTCAGATCTCTTTAATTGCCTTTGTTTTCATTTGATTTTAAAACTTAGGTACCTGTATTTTCCTCTTACCAAAACAGCACACAAAAAAAAAAAGCCTTTTTTTTTTTTTTTTGTCATGAACAGAAATAGCTCTACCAGCTTCTACAAAATTACATCTAGATACCAAGCACTGGACTTGACCTCCAGTATTTGAAGAAGACAATTATTTTAACCTATGTAACTAGGGAAAAAGGCCTAGGTGTCTCCGTTGCTACTGAAAATAAGCTTCCTTGTAACAGGATTTTTAAAAAAAAAGCCTACCCACCTAACAAACCCGGTCATGTGATGTTAAAAATATTTTTATTATTATTTTTTAAGCAAAGGACACACAGAACACTTATCCATGCTGATTATCATTACATATTTTCATTCTTCCACTGCAGCTTCATGCCCTAAAGACACTTTGCATGCCCATAACTTGAGGTAGACACAGGCTCTTCTCCACAGCAGTAACATCCGAGCACATTTTAAAGCACATTGAAGCCATGAGGATGCTGCAAATCAAGGCACCTTGGCACAACCTATGGCTCATGGGCACTGACACCAGCAGTTCCCTCGCTGCCTGAGAGCATTTAGCAAGATTGTAGAAAAAGACCCAATGCAGATACCGGGCTAGTCTTCAAAAACACAGCCTGGCTGCTCAGCAGCTTTTACAACACACAGAACAATGATCCTTTCTTTCCTACGTGCTCTCATTAGGATACTTTATTAACGCGGTGCTTTGAAGTCCACTTCACAACTGGGCAGTGATGCCCATCCTCTCCAGACTCGGCAGGTCAGAGACCCGTTGCATGGTGCCCTTACTGATCTTTATTTCCGAGCTCACCACCACAATGCAGTGCACTCATGCTCTTTTCTGAAGGTCAACTGAAGTGCCTGGCACTGAAATCCATTTAGAAAAAAAAAAAAAAAAAGCAATGGCTAGCAACTTCCCTGCAGCTAAGAACAAAACACCAAAGGACTTGGACTGTCACTTAAAGCTGTGCTATACACATTGAACTTCAAGTATCATCCATCCATTCAGCAACTCTGGGCGCAGCCTTCTTAACCGAGTTAATTTGTACTTTGAACTTTTTTAAAACATTTAAGAAATAATGCGACTCTAGATTAAGCACTCAACCATGGGACAAACAGCTACCATAAAACAACTAAGGAACACAATAGGTTCCCATATTTGATAAAGATATGATTTCAAAGTCAGTATTTATGCAGAAGTATTTCAAGGTTACTTAATATTTCCCACCTTCAATAAACAATCTCTAAAATCCTGTGAAGTTAGGTCTACAAGAAGGTCACTTGCAACATGCTCCCAGAGAAGGCATCAGACCCACAGGATGCCAAGCAAAGTTTGATTCAGATATGATAGATTATGATACATATGACTGATGATAGACAAAAAACATTTGCACTCCTTCTTTCCAAAAGCTACAGTAAGTGATAGTTTCTTTGATTAAAAAGAAGTATCACTGAAGTCACCACTACTAGTTTTTGCACAGCATCTAAACCATTTTTATTTTGATCTTTCTAAAGGGACCTGAAACCTAGCACAAGTTTCTTTCTATCGCTTGTTTTACACAGAATAACATACTTCTGGTTAATTCAATAGAGCCAATGCTCCTATCTTAAGATTTCTTTGCAGACCTGTACGCTGGAGAATTCATCTTCTCTGTTCACCACTTTCCATCAAATACTCAAATGACAAGAGTAGGGATTTCCCAACAGAATCTATTAGACATGTAACTAGTTTGCACCACACCACAGCTTCACCAGCTCTCTAAACAACTGCAGACACTTTTAATATCTAGTCTCCTCTATAATTACCACTTCCCCTTGATTGCTTAGGTAGGGACACCTCTTTGATGCACAGCCATGCACCATTCCAGCCTTTGAGTCAAACCTCTCTAAACCTTTCTTCTCGCTGCAGCCCGTGACTCACCTTCAGGTGGAGGAGAAACAGATGGGGTTTATTATGCAGTCTTTTATTCCTCTTTTACCCTACAAACAGTCCAAGAATACCTGCTCACTGTATCTGCATTCAAGCTCTGCCATCTTCTTCACCTTATTCCATCACATGACAGTCTGCTCCCAGGGCACATGATGATGTAACCTGAACACTGCTAGGATAATTTATGTAAAAGGACGGCACTTCAGAGGGCAGTTACTGCACTGCCACACAGCTACATTACACAGGAGTATTTTAGAAGTGACTGAAGTTCATTCTTCACTATGTGATCGCTAACTGAAATAGAGGATGGACTGAAGGAATGAAAAAAGGTCTAAATGCACATCAGAAGATACAAAGACTACTGCCACATCTGTGCCTTTCAAACAGCCAGCCTCCCAACAGCATGGGGTAGCACCAAGACAGCCAAGGCTGCTGCAGCAGCTTTAAAGACAAACACCACTGCTCATGGGTTTGGGCCAGAATTTAAAGGTTTACTTGGAAACAGGCCTTGTTTGCCCTTACTGCTAGGTTTTGAAGAAGGGGAGAGTGAGAGACGTTTAAGTAGTTCCCTTTCACTCTTATTTACAGTTCCCTCTTATGACTTGGTGAGTGAGTGTTTGACACCCTCGATACTGCAATATTTGCATTTTTGCTGCAGAGGCCCTATTCCCAGAGTGGTACCAGCCTCATTTTTATCTACAAGCCTTCTGCCAAAAAAAGAAAGCAAATAACTCATTACCAAACTGGCTCATTGCAGAAGAAAAGGAAGACAAGCTCAAATTCAGACATACTAACAGTGACATTCTATTCCCTTTCTTTTTCACTTCAGCAAATGATGTAATTAGTACACAGCATAAATGAGATCCTACTTCAAAACAAAGGCCCAGGAAATGAAATTTCTCACAGCAGCTTTCTCATCTAAATCATTACATTCTGTTTCCATTTGCACCTCCTCTGTCAGAAGCAAGCACGGTACTGAAACTCCCTTTTGGAGAGATTCTCCATGCACGGGGATTTACAGTTTGAAAAACATCTTAGTGGACAATCTTTAGCCATGGGTTAACAGCAACTAACTGTGCCAGCCTTACAAACACACACTGCTCAGCACCCATTCAGGAGCACAAGGAAGCAGAGAGCTTCTACTGCCTTTTACTGGGGCTGATTTAGGCCCCACTGGGGAAAATAAAGAAAAACTGGGGGGGGGAAATCAGCAGAAAAGCTAAGTTAAACATTGCTGGATGAGAACATGAGTATTAACTGGCTCATGACCTCATTTCTAACTTGTTGATTCAGCTAGATGAAAACCTCTCACCGTGCAGTGCTCATTGTCAGAGCAAGCAGCAGCTCACGCTCAGATTGCCTTTCAGCACTCTCTATCTGCATCCCACCAAGGTGTTTCCCAGCTGCTCTCACCCCGTCTTACCTCTTTGCCCACTCAGGTGCCTGAGTTTTATTGGCATGCTGCAGGCAGCGGAGGCTTCTAGAGCACGATCAAAGTTGCAACTCATCCTCTTTACGAGCCATTTTAGTGCTCATTTGCATGATTACAGATCCCTCGTGTCCACTTCACATTATTAATCAAAGTTTCCTACAGGTTTAGTCAAAAAATGAGAACTCAGCACATGAAAGCCAATTCAAGAGTTCATAACATTTCTTAATAAACCAAACCATCTCTTGGATGCTGCTTCTGCAGAGGCTTGCCAAGGGAACGCTGTGCTCAGAAGAAAAGCAGCTCCTTAAGCTGGATGCTACAAAGTGAGGAATTCAAATCTACAAGCACCAGAAAGTAATAGCACAATTGCTTGGATTGTACCAGAAATTTAATTTGTGAGGGCCTATCTGCCCACTCAACCACACCCTCTGAGGATAAAGGGCACATCTTACAGTGCCCAGTAAAGCAGCAAGCCGTGACCACAGAACGTCATCAAGACTCGTGTCTGTCCTGGCTCTGAGTAGGAACCCTGCACCACGGAGTCAGTTACTGCATTTTAGCTAACCCCTGGCTATCCTCATTTCAGTTTATTCAGAAGATTATCTGGCAACAACATACAAGTACCCAAAACATGGGACAGACTTCTCAAAGACTGTATTTGATATGACAGAAGCGGTACAACAGCAGCTTGCACCTTTATTTCCAGTGAGTCTACTTCTTGGGGTAACCAGTCACCAGAACAATTTACATAGAGATTTAATATATCGTGTGTGCCTAAAACATCTATTTCAAAAAAAAAAAAGGATGGCTTTCAAAAGACCGGTTTTATAGCTCCCAGTAGGTAAAGGCAAGATGCAGAAGTTACCAAGGGAGATTCCACGGCCTCTCTGGTTCAGGTTGGCTCAAGACCAGAAGGAACCACAACAGCCACTCGTTTTTAAGTCACATAACAAGAGAGAAGTTCTTGTACATCCTCAGCTTGTATTAAGAATCTTTGAAGAATAACCCAGCCAAATGGGGTCTTCTGAATTGTCTGAGACAGCTATCCTGAGAGTGAGACTAGTTCTTCATCTGTTGTTAAAAAACAGTCAGAGAAGCACCACGCACAAGGACCTCTCCTGCATCAGAAGTGGCTCCAACACAAAAAATCGTGCAAAATGTATTCAACCTACAAGCCAGGCACTAAGTGCTCTCCAAATGGCTTAAGCCTGTACCAATCTCACGCAGTCACTGGGGCACCAGTGCTAGCACCACCAAGTGCATCTTCCATCTAGCCTCATGGGTGCTAGCTGAGCAGCTGTCCGAGGCAGCAGAAGCACGGTGGGCTTTAAGAGGTGTTGCTTTTTTTGAGGAGTGATGTCTTTGTGTGGCAAGCCGTGGCACTCCTCTCCCTCACCCTCCCACTCAGCCAGAGCTGCCCAAACAAACGTTACACGCTTCAAGAAGTTTCGTGCTTTGAGCTAACACTGTAAATATTTTTGCCTTTCTGAAAATATGTTGAATAATTAGTTCTACATTGAGAAAACACAAATCTAAACCTACTTGTGCACAAGCAAATTAGTATTTACCCAGTCATGGTACAGCGTAACAATAAACAGAGATCTGAAACCATCACCAGTATCTTCACATCTCAGTGAAAAGAATTCCAACAGCACAATCTGCTTGTTACTGGGGCACTGCCATCGGTTTCAACAGATGTTTCTTGAATTATTAAATGTGTAACAGATTCAGCATTCTGAGTATAAACAATCCAAGACCAGGGTTCTCTACAGATTTACAGTTTTGTTTGAACAAAGCGATGGACTTTATGCTCTAGTTCTGCTGTACAAGTCAGGGGCTGTTCCTATAATACAGCACAAGTAACAATCAGAGCTCTGGCACTAACCACAAACATGAAGAACCCGAAGGGTACTGCAAAAGAACACAGAACTGGAAGTGGAGCCATAAGAATACGAGCACTCACATCATATTCCAAATTCTGAACACAAATTGCCAAGTTGTCATTAGACTGGTGCTCAGAAAAATACAATAGCCAACAGAACCTCATCAAATTTTAATAATCTCCTTTCAAGCAAGATACTATTGACTTCTTTTTAATAAAAAAATATACAAGTTGCCTAAAAGAGTTACCAGCTTTGTACAGAAAAGTTACTTTAAAGTATTTGTATACTGAGCAAGCTGCTTAATAAAAGCCTGAGACACTATGGCAGCAGCATGTGAACCAGCAGTCTCTAGAGCTGGAAAGAGAAAAAAGGGCATGCTGTACTTTGACCATGGCATACCCTCTGCTCTCTTCTTTGTCTACCATCTGTAGCACACACCACATTTAATCCAAAAGGATAAAAACATAGCAAGTTTATTTTGGTTTGGTTTTTGGTAAGAAATAAAGATCAAGTCCATGCCATCAAATTGCGTTTACTTAGAAATAGCTACAGTTTAAAATAGTAACACTCAAAAAAATAGTTCTACTACCCAATTACCTAAGTGGTGCTGGAAGGAGGGTGACAGAAGATACAGGACAGCAAACTCAGATGCTGAATCTGAGCAGCACCTTTGTCTTCGTATACATTTGCACATTTAGTCACGCACCCTCATCTCATGATTTTGGGAAATTAGTTTCTGGAATGAACCAGCTGCTTCCTTCTTCTCACACCGAAGCTTCACATGGCACTTTTTATTGTGTTTGTATCAGACAGCTCAATCTTTCCTCTTAAGAGAAGAAGCACCACAAAAAGCTGTACAAATAAAAGATCGAATTAACCCATGAGAGCTCTAAGAAAGTGGGCATACCACAGCAATCAGCTGCCATCAGATGGCTGCATGTTCAGGTTTCTCCTTCCACAAGCCCCTTCTCAAAAGGCATCATTCATAACAAGTAGTTCACACCTAGCCTGCGAGGTGACCAAACGATTAAGGTAACCACACGGTTTAAGAAACTGCAATTACACACAGCGTTGTGAAAGATGATGCATGTTCCAATTATTCCAAGTGTTTAGTTTCTTTCCTTTCCCTGATTTTTTTTTGGTTGTTGTTACAAGGAATACAGTTTAAGATAGAAAACTGCTCTCATTTTTATTCTTAGGTAAGAAAACAGTCTGTGTTTAGTGCACTTCTATGCCTTTAGCACAATGGTGATGTTAAGTTCCAAGTCTGACCATGATTACAGGTTAAGCACGACTCTTCTCTTCCCATTTAGTTCAGAGTACTTAAGAGTTAGAACAAATAGCATCACTTTGGCCTTCACAGGAGGAAATTATGTGGTTGCAAATGTTTCCACCTTTATAAAAAGAATAAAAAAAGAAGCGACGGTCCCCAAAGAGCTGCTCTACAGCATAGAAGCAAGCACTGAAGTCTAGCTGTAGCAGTGTGCACTAGCCTACACCACATAAAAGTCAGAGGAAGTAAGCCATTTTTAGCTAGCACACATCCTAAAGAGGATGCTTTAATTTATATAAAGCAATTTTAAGAAAATGTTAATGAAACCACATTTTACCTTCTATATTTGTAGACAAAGAAGTTGATTTGTTTTCTAATGCTTTTCCTCTGGTATCTCTCTACCCAGTAACAGCGTGTCAACCTGCTACAGCACCCTACCTGCACATTTATCACAAGCTCTTCGTGTTGAAGCCTACTGCAGGCCATTCAGCAGCCTTTTCCCCCTGCTGGAACAGTAACCACAGTGCCATTTGATAAACAAAACTACTTTGTCATTTTCCAATGCTGAATTAATCTGTTTACATTCAACAGTTCTAACCAGAAATTTATCTCTGCTATTTGCATTGCTTTGCACAATTACAGTTAAATTTCATCCAGTTGAACTTGCGGCAGAGAGGTTATCAGGACGGAATATTTTTCCTTCCACTAAAGCAGATAAGGGCTCTTTCATGAAAAGATATGAAAGGGAAAAGCCGTAACAGAGAACAAATTGCATCCGAGAGGCTTTTATTACATTCTCAGTACTGCTAACTGGAACATGAATCACACCTTAACATATATCACCTCACCCAGCCAACTCTTGATTGCCTTTTCAAACTTTGAGTCAAATGGATGAAAGAAAGAGTGCCTTTAAACAGAAAAGATATTCTTAGTAATGTCCAGATTGATCCTTAGTTCCGGGAAAAGATTCACTATATCAAGACTAGTAGATGTTATTGATTTTGATGGCTCTCTAATCAAATCATTCCTTAAGCATCTACCTGAGATAGATGCACCTGATCTCCTAAGCAGTTAAAAGCACTTCTATGATAGGGTATCTTTTAAGAAATTCAGTGACTGATTGATATTGCAAAGCTGCTGCAGCATTTGCTGTGTTTGCTTACCGCAAATGTGAAGAGGACTTTTTTTTTTTAAATAAATTAGCATGCTAAAAAATATCCACAGTAAATTGTCATCCAAATTACATGCTAGCAGTTAATTTCCCCAAAAATATCTTCAAAGAAGCTTTATTTCCCGAAGTGGAGGAAGAATACTTGGTTTCCCTTACAAATCCAATGTATATGTATGTTCTGATACACTATTTTAATTAAGGTGATTCTCTTAACTGTTGCAATTAAATCTACAGAAAAACTCACGCAAGTTGACTTAGCCAAGCCTCACACTGATGTAGCTTTAAGAAAAAAAACACAACAACCAAGGAATAAACACAAATCAACTTTATTTAAAGAGTACTATAGCACAAGTTTTGTCACTGAAAATAGTCTTAATATCTTTTAGAACAAGCAACTTGCTTGATTATTTAGAAGTCCTTGATCCCAGCAACTACCAGCTGGAAAAGTGGAAGTATAGACACAATGCTGTAAAAGCAAAAAGTACTGCTGAGTGATTGTATGATGAGCACAGAATCAGAATCCACTGGTTTAGTACTAAAATAACCTCCAGGTGAGAAATACTTTGAAGTAATCTACTAATAAAAAGCATTACAGAGATAAGTAATATCTCAACACACTTAAGGGAGGACAAGGCTATCAAATTGCTATAAGAAAGGGCTGTGTCACAACTGGAATTTGCCTTCTGATAACCTGCTACACAACTGTTAGTTTTGTATTAGAAACCGATTTGATGAACCAATTCCTAAAATGTACAAGTCACAGAAAAGGCAAAGCAAGAGAAGGCCAGATATAGCTACATGCCTCCATGGTCCTGCATCCCTTTCACCAGCAACAAACAAGTGCTGTCTTCCACAAACCTATAAAAACCCCATAAAACAGTAACACCAGCTGTTTGCACTGGAAGTAGATACACTGCTATCCCTAGCAAAGTAGAATGGAGCCAAAACAAAGAAAGCCACGTGATTTTAATGACAGTAAATAACTTCCAAACAGCAGACATTTAGTAGATTAAAACCAAAAAGTCACATGCCAGCACTTCTGCAGTCTGGATTAAAAACCTGGACATGCCACTTCAAAAAACCACACTCCTCTAACAACTTAACTAAAGGGCGTTTCCTTGAGCTGACTGCAGTACATCGTTATCCTCCAAGCCATCTAAAAGGAAGAAACACTGCAGAATGGCATAATTACATGCTAGCCATTTTCTCTCAAAGCTAGGCAGTACTCATGCAGGTCCTCATTGGCTATCAACCTCATCAGTCCGGATCCAATCCCTAATTAACCCCATGTGCACTCACTAGATGAATCACATACCCACCTGGAGAGCAGGTCCCAGAACAACAATCCTTTCATCTCCTAAAACCAGACTTCTAGCATTTCAGCACTAGACTTGCAGGCCAAGGTTGAAACCTCAGCCCCCTGAACTGTGTTTGTAATTTTGTCCATTTATCTGCAACACAAGCCGTAGTTATGTGCTCTAATCAACTCAGAGCGTATATGCAGTTCATAGAGTTGTAAACTGAAGAGCCACGTCCACACAGCAGTGAAAGCCAACTTTCTGGTGCTGTGGTCACAGTACAGAATAGGCAACCTTTTCCCGAGTCTTTTTTTTAATGCCAACGACATAAGTTACAATACTTTTGTCTGCACAGCATTTCCAAGCAGCTTTTCTACTAGTCAAATGTTTCCAATGTCACTGTGCTATTCTTTCAGGGCATCAATATTGTTTCCAGACATCAACTTTGACTCTGTTTACGTATCAAAGCTAAATAACAAAGCTCCAGACCCTAGGCAGGATTTATTTACAGCTTACATAAACAGAGCCCCATATTAACTACAGTTCCGCTGATTATATTTGTTATTACGCTATTTGTTGAAATCAATATATTGCCATGCTATTAATAATTTCTTAAAATTCTCGTAGCGAGCAGAATGGAATTTACTACAGCAGCGTTTTCTCTTGAATGCACGTACACTTACCCACATAATGCATATTAAGGGCCAAGTACTTGTACTGGAAGAGAGGGTTGTTGTGCAGGCTACTTCTTTGGATCTGCTGGAAGAATGAGCTGACGTCCCATCTGTACAAGACATCTAACAGCATGATGCTCGGGACCCTCAGGGCCACATTTAATATTGCCTCCAACTTCTCCTTCGCAGCCATTCTCTTCCCTTTCCGTGAATTGGCAGCAGACTGTAAATAGCACAAGACAGAAGAGTAATCAGATCAATCTCCCTGTACAAACAGCTATTACTGATCATCTGAATGGGGCTTCCTGTGCGGCCACAAATTCCTGAATGAATCAACCGAGTTAAAATTCACATCCAGACAGGACAGCTTCTAATGTTGCTATCTGAAGATCAATTTGCTAGCAATTTTCCACAGGGATACTCTAAAAGAGGGGCTGTGGGAGTAGGTTAATGACACAATAAAAATGGTCATAGGGTGTGCACCGAACAAACCTTTATTTTTACTTGCTCTAATTCAGCATCCAAGTCCCCAGCCAAAGGACCACAGCACACGAGATACTACATTGTGGTAAGCTACTGCATAAGCTTTAAAAAACAAACACCACCAAGATTCACGATCTCCAGTGAGCTATGCTATTTCTGTACACTATTTCTATAACTCTCAATGCAAACTGAAATAATTTCCAATACACAAACTTACAAAGAAAAGTTATTTGTGACATTCATTAACCTCTACGATTTTATACTTCATGGAATTGAGGGCTGGTGATTTCAAAGATTAAGATTAGTGACGCAAATATTCTGCTCATTTTAATGTAATTCCCTACAAGGAATCATACAAACAGAAGACTATATCCTCTCTCAGGAGTACCAGAAGGTAATTTAATTGCAGAGCTTGAGAGCAGAGTAGATGGATGATGCAAGACAACACAGGGCTTAAAAAAAAAAAAAAACTTTTTTTTCCTCTTTCAAAATTGTAAGGGAAAAAAAAAGGTCCACAAGTCCACAACAGCATCTCAAAAGCTGTCTAGTCATCAACAGGACCATTTTAAAGAGCAAAAGGATCCGTTTCCACATCCTGTCAGAGCACTGCCTTCAGCTGAGACCCTAAACGAAAAGTGCTGTTTAAGCACTCAGCCTCCCTCCCACCCGAGGCCGAGCATTCACCCCACCCCAGGCTGTATTTGAAAGCCACCAGCTATACACAGCCCATCGGAGCAGTGCAGCTGAAGGCCAAGGTGGGGATGATCCCAGCCCACAAGCAGCCATTCAAACAGATGAAAACGATCACCCCCAGCACCACCAGTCTGCAGCCCAGTTCAGGTTTAGCCTTTTCTTATTAGAGGGATGCTTCGAAAGAACTGCATCCCAGCCACTGAAACAGAAAAATCTACGCTTGGAACTGCACTTCCCAAGTAAGTTTTACAGGATTTCATTCAAATGATCATTGTGAAAATTTTTAAAAAGGTAACATGGAAGCACAGCATGAAAGGAAGTCATGCTCACACACAGAAACCAAGAAACATTTCCTGCTTGTACGGGGACACACACACAGAATTGTCTGAAATTGTATTTGTGCTGCCACAGACAAGACGCTACCAGAAAGGTGCACACCTAAAGCCACTCTGACACTTGTCAAGGCGTGATGACAAAACTAACTCAGCTCAAGAAGCCAGGACAGATCGATAGCGAGATTTGTCTCGGTAAACCACAGGCTACAGGGCTGCTGCTTGCCTTCGTCTAACCCACAGCCACGTTATGCAAACACAGGCACCTTTTCCAAAAGCCCTACAGACCCCAAAGGCAGCACAGCCCTCCCTGGCACACACCACTCCACTGGGCATTTTGCAGTGCTTCCCAAGGGGAATTCAAAGGCCAGCCACAACACTGGAAGATATTTAAAATGAACAACCAAAATCATAATCCTAGTAGCTTAAAGAACACTGGTGCTCAACATTTAGTGTGAACAAAGACGGAGTTTTAATGTATGGTGCTGAACAAGTGCAAGCTGGGACGAACACAAAGCGTTTCAGCTGCATACCAAAATTCAAGCCTATGCTTAGAACAGCTCAGAGGCACGCTTTTTAAAGACAATTCATATATAGACATTTTGAGTGTCCTGTACTTTTTTTCCCCAAAAAACTCCTTGGTTTTGCCAAGCATGCAAAATTAATTACAGTGAATTAATTGAACCAAGCTGCCTCCTGCTTTTCGCTAGGTCCCTGTTCCAAGTAGATCAGGGCTTAGGGGTGGGCAGGTGCTGCCGTACAGGTTTTCACGCTGTCATGAAATTCCCCACATAAAGTGCCAACAAGCACCTGATTTCAAGTTATTCTCCTGTAACCATCAAACCTCCTCTAGCCAACAGCAACAACCAGACACGAGACAAGAAGGAAGTTTCCACTTTCCCCAAGCACTCTGAATGCAGATTTCCGTGGACTTCTCCCTACACTCAAAATTAACTGAGGTTCTGCACATCCAAATTAAACAATCTTCTACATTCATACGTGCACACTTGAGAATATAAGAAAACTGGGAAGTACAGCATTTGTCACCTACAACAAACTCCAATTGCAAACTTGTTAAAAGCAAAACAAACTCAGAAAATCACATTCTCTAGCAATTGATGGGTATTAACGGAAATTAATTCATGTATTACAAGAAGCAGCCACTGAAACACTGCAGCATATTCTGTCACTGCCTAACAAAGCACCCAATGCTAATAAGAAACTCTTTAAAATTAACTTCAGTGGCAATGTGGATGTGTTAAATAAAGCCTCAGTTGTAATTGCTGCCAAGTTCTAACAGAACGTAATGCAGGCAAGCAACAAAGTCCGCTGCACTAAGCTCATTATATTGTAAAGAGCTCTCACAATACATTATTTTGATTGGTGTAAAAACAAAAACATTAAGCCTCTAAAACCTTTAGATAAATGATGATGACAAGAGTTGCTGGATGCTCGGACATTAGAGGAACACAGGCCATGCTTTAACATGACCAAAAAATGGACTTCAGAGCAGGACTGGAAAGCTGCGAGTTTGTGCCCCAGAATTTTTTCCTGATGATTTCAAATGTCTTCCTGTTCCAAATCAGGACAAGAAAAAGCACAGTCTTGGGAAGAAATTCTGACTTCACCTCTTCCCTGAGTGCAAGCACAGCTGCGCTATTTGACCACAAACAGCTTTAAGAAGTCTCCCATCATAACTGATTAATGCTCATGGAAACATTCTTATTTTCTAACAACAAGGCACTGCTCAAAAATCCCTTCCTCAGCTGGCACAAACATTTTGTCAAAAACATATTCCTAGCTAGCTTCAAAAACAACAGTAGAATTCACAAAACCTGATTTTATTATTTTTTTAAAATCTATTACAAATTGGTCCCTGCTGATTCCATTAGCAAAACAGATTAGCAGCAAGCTTAAAAAAACCTCAAAGACAACATACATTTATTTTCCCTATAATAGGAATTTCTTTCTGAGGCTCTGCCTTCGCATAAAAATTTGCCACTTCATCTGAGGCTGTGATTTATGCCCCAAACCAATGTAACTGATTTATGCACCGATTCAATATAAAACTATCACATCACAGGAAGCAAATACTAATGAAGTATGAGGGGACACAAAACCTGCATCCATTTATCCAAGCAGGCGCTTCAGGCACATGAACAGAGTTTCTAATATTTAGAAAAGCATTACACAAAAGCTACTTAATGTTTACTAAAACATATTGGCATATTTGCAAACCTAAGAGCTGTTCTGATACTACTGCCACCAAAAATCATCATAGAAAGATTCAGTAGCTCCAGCTGGGATCAGAACTTCACAACTAGACTGGATCCTGCCATGTCTAGTCTAACATCTGCAAACAAACAAGGCGCTCATTCTCCTGCAAGATTAAGACTTAAAACATTTGGAAAGACTGACACCATCACCCCCCTCCAAAAACAAAAAAATGTATATATATATATTTTCAACTTCCATTTTTCACATCTATGAAACTCTAGTGATTTTGCACACATCCATTAACAAGCAGACTTTGATCTGTAATCTAGTTTTGACTTTGAATACTTAAACAGAAGATATTCCTAAATCAGGAATAGTTTGATTTTTCCGAAGGTTAGACACGGCCAGACAGATCTTGAAGAGGGGAAAAAAATCTCAACTTGCAACTATAGAAAGATTCAATGTCACAGTTCAAAAAATTAAAATACTAAAATTAGTCCCAGAAGTGCTATATTCATGCATTTCTCAGAACCCTTCTTCCTAAGTGCCTGTCCTGCTCTTGAGAAAAAAAAAAAAAAAAAAAAAAAGGAACTTGAAGTACAGAAGAATCCCATCCTCCAGAGACTTAAATCATCAGTCTGGGAGAGAGAAAACAGAGAAGGGAAGGAACAGGACAAAAAGGTTTATCAGATATACACTTAGAAAAGAATTTCCCTGTGTGAGCCTGTAAGGAAAAAAAAACTAGAGCTCCGGAGAGTTATGTGAGTCACCGATCCATCAGAACAGCTCTTTCCCATGCAGTCAGCAGCAAGGAAAGCAGAAAGATGCCTCGCTCCTGTACAATTTAAATGAGGCCAAGTTCTGTTTTGGCTAACAAGGACAGCACTCAAAATTTCTGCTGAGAAGGCCAGACACAATGAGCATACCAAGCGCACTAATAAAGTGGTGAAACATTGCAGTCGTGTACAGTAAAGCTGTCATTACGATCCGGTCAGCATCTCCAATAATACTGCGTTTTCGTAGCTCACTACTTTAGTAATTTCAAGTAATAACCCTTGAGTATTTAGCGTTCGATTCAAAGCTTTGGAGAGTGTCAGGTGGCAAACAGAGTACTCAATCTTGCCATGTGAGAAGTTATGAAGAATAAACAAAATTCCCCTCCCCATCTGGTTTGACAATATGGATTGCTGTAGAGCCGGAGCGGCGGTGGGACTGGAGAACTGTTATTTCCATCTAGAAAACAAATGAATTGCTAAATTCCTGCTCAGGCAAGACCCAATCAGCTATCAACTGAGAAATACCTGAATTAATCATTTCAACTAATGCACAATATACTTCAGGAATAAGCAACTTTTACTGTAAAACACGTAGGCACCACCTCATAGCTGTTCGTAGGGACATAACAGAGCACGCATTCATATTAAAGACATGCTAAAAACAGCAAAACAAACTAGAGACAGTTAACTCTATAGCAGAAAAATCTACATTTCCAACTTTCAATATTAGCTAGCTTTATGAGGAAGAAGAAAATCAATTCAGGAAATGAGAATGCGTATCACAGCACTGTGAAGTTAAAGTTGCTTTAAAGATTTATTTCTGGAGTACTTTCATACACTGCGAGCAGTTCCAGCACACTCAATTATATTGCAAGTGGATTATTTATAGGCAGCCTGTAAAACATCCTGCCCCTTTTAGTTTTCATAACGAGCAGGTAAGACCAGGGAACTGAACTCGGGGACCAACGCACGGTAACGAAGGTTAACAAATCCAGCAGGTATGCACAAAAATCTTTCTGTGGTTTCCTACAGGATCAGCTCTCTGCCTGCATGTTATCGGTTCAAACTCGGTCACGCTAAGAGGGGCTGTCTGTTTTTTAGACCACAGCTGTCTAGTTAAGCACCATGAACGACAGCAATCTAATTCATTAAATATATAAATAAATATATTTCAGTAAACTCTTCAGGGGAAAAAAAAATCTAGACTGAATCAACAGAAACCAAACTGCTCTCAGGTCCTTTTCAACTCTCCAGTTTCTTGTCATTCCAAGGTTCAGTTTATTAGCTAGTTATTCAGCTTTCTTTTTTTTTTTTTTTTTTCCTCCCTATCACGGCCATATTTGCAAGTCTACACCTACAAGCCTGCCTAACCACATTTGTATCAGCATATTCTGAGAAAATCTGGGCAGCAATCCCAAAGCGCCTCTGCAGAGGACAGAATACCCGGGGGACCTGCACACGGAGCAGTAATGACAACCCAAGATGATGCAGGCTCTGACAACCTCCCTCAAAGAGCTGGATCACAGAAGACCAGCCACGCAAGTAAAGCTCAGGTACCCCCACAAAAAACCTGCAACCCGAACGTGTTACCAGGATGCAGTTTCATGACAGGATGAAATATATCCCATCCTCCCCAATTGCTCATTTAGTTTTTAGCCATTTCAGATACAGACGCAGCCTACGTTTAGCGCCTGCAATGCCAACAACTAGCTACCCAACTGGTTAGAAGTTAAAATAGAAAATAAGACTTTCAAGATTTTCCTCTGTAAATACTGTAAAAGTTTCCATTGTTGCACCTTATCTGAGTCCTTTAAATAAAGAGCATCAGTTTCCAGGCCTGTCAAATAGGCTGCTTAGCTTCCTGCACTAAGAGACTTGTGCAACAGGAAGATCAAACAAATGGCAAAAACACTTAGAAAAGTCCCTTTTAAAGCATGTTTAAACTCAAGACAGGCAGGCAACTGAACAAAAAAAAATCCAGAAAAACTCCATGAGGTGAACCATCTACTTCTGAATGCTCCTTTCAAGCACGCAATTAATTACAAAGCAATAAGGCTTCTCTAAAATGAAAGGAAATGCTTTAAAAGTAAGTGCAGAGAGAAACCAACGCACAGATGTCTGAATCATATCGAAGGTGCTAGACGTGAATATGCACTTAAAAGGCAAAACTACCATGACCCATCCACTTTATAATCACATCAAACATTCCCAGGTGTGTCTGGAAATAAAAATGGATTCAGAAAGCGAGTAACCAGTAACCACCGAACAATAAGAGAGGCTTCCAGCAAACTGGAATAGAAGCCCTCTGCATGTACTCATGAAGAGGAAGAAAACGACTCTGCAAGTAGCAAATAGAGCAGGTTTTGAAGAGCGCAATGTGAAACACTAAGCAGGCTTATAGAGTTTTCCAAGGCACACCCATTCATTCAGGTCTTGCTGGCATGATGTGCCTCTGCATCTGCACCACGGATTCCAGCAGCTGAAGCTGAGCAGACGCTAAGCTCCTTCCATCACCTCCAAAGGAAGGAATTCCCCAGGATTTCTTCAGACGCACACAGCTCGGTTCACCAGAATTAGGTTGCTCTAACGTCAGCAGTTCCTCCTAAGGCTGACATAAACAAGGTGAGTCCTGCGCTTTGGGCAAGCAGCAGCTCGATGTTGCTAAGGTTTTTGATGATCCTCCTATATAGCGGTGGCCACAGAGATGCCTGTTATTTAATGAGTTTAGGAATTAATAAAATTAAACCCTTTAAAGACGTAAGAACTTGGAAAAGAAACGCAACCGACTGCCATAGTTATCAGAGGTAGCTGGAAACAAAAAGATAGCCCTGCACGGCCAGCTGATCGCTCGAGATAACTGGCACAAACGAGTCCCAAGTCCACCAAACAACTTACCAGAAACTCCTGCGTTAAAACCCGCAGAAGGAACAAACACAGCAACACCTACAGACTCCCAAGAAATATATATATCTATAAATTGACTGCGATCACAAGCAGCTAACACTCAGGAGCCAAACCACTGGAGAACTCCCCCTTTTGCCGCCCAACATGAGGCAGGCGATGCCGGGCTCCCCCCCAGCACCCACCAGGTCCCCAACCCCCTCGGTGCCACCCCGGGGTGCTGCGGGGGGGGGGGGGGGGTCGCTCCTTACCTCAGGCCGCCCCCACCGAGCTGGGGGTCGGACAGACGGCCAGAGGGCCAGACAGACCGACCGAGGGGGCGCCACGAAGCCGGCGCCTCGCTCAGCCGCCGGGCCCGAGCCCAGCGCCACAAGCGGGCCCAGCGCGGCCCCCCCCCCCGCACCCGCAGCCCCCCACCCACCCACACGGCTCGGGCCGCTCCCCGCCCGCCAGGCGCCGCCCTCGCCCCCCACTCGGGGCCGCGCACGGAGGCAGCCGGGTGCCCCCACCACGGGAGCGCGCACAGGCGGAGGGGTGGGCAATCACCTGAAGCGGTGCTGGTGGTGGTCGTGGCCGCCGCCTCTTATTCCTCTTCTCCCCCCTCCTCCTCCTCCTCCTCCTCCTTTTTCTCCTTCTTCTCCTCCTGTCGGTCCCGCGGCGGGGGCTCAGCGCCTCAGAGCGGCGGCTCGGTGCCCGGTGGTGGCGGCAGAGCGGCTCCCTGAGGCACCATGGCCGCGCCGCGCCGCCTCAGGGCGCCGCCAGCGCACGGCCCCGCAGCAGGGCGGCCATGGCCCCGCTGCCTGCGCGCGCCCGACGCCCCGCGCCGCGCATGCGCGCGCCCCGCCTCCGCTGAGGGGAGGGGGGGGAGCGCGGAATGGCGGCGGTCGCCCCCGCGCTGTGAGGGGGCACCGATGGGGGATGCGGAGGGAAGGGGTCGGTGCCGTGCCCTGCCCTGCCCGCCGGGCCCCTCTCGTCCTCGGCAAGGCTCGGGGTCGGATTCCGGTGGGACGTCGAGGCTGCAGCTCCGGCTCGGAGCTCCCCGGTGTCCAGGCTGCTGCCAGCCCCAAAAATGAGTCAGAAAAAGTCACTCTGTAAAATAAGGGTAGCGTCTGGCTGGAGGTTTACAAGGGCAGATCTGCGGTTTTGATAATAGTCGGTGTTGGCCTTGTGTAACACAGCGCTCTATCAATTTAAAATATTAAAGCTGACTCAGACTGCTCCAGCGGTGTGGAATCTGTGGTCACCTTTGGTGTGATCAATCTGAAAATACCAGCTTTTTGTGCTGCTTTTGGTGTTTCTCAGCAGAAGACCTGCACTAAGGGCAGCCCCTCACAGCACAGACCCCATGCCAGAGCTCTTCACAGCCTGAGCTCATGACCCCCAAAACATCCCACCTTGGCTCAGCGCACACAGGTTGCACGGCCAAGCCCTAGCGTGAGCTTTTAAGTGGTAAGGAAAAGGTGAAACCCGAGAAGTAATGGTTTTGCCTTTAATACTTGAAAAAAAAAAATTCAAAGCCACATTGTCTGGGACATGAGAAACTGCTGCTGTGAGGAATGAGGGAATAACGCTGAACTGGAAAATCCTGTAGCTCACAGGGGTTGGGCTAGCCAACCTAGTAATTGCTTTTTTCCTGCCATCTCTAATGAGAACAGGAGCATTCACAGATTATACATATTAAAAACGCTTAGCCTCAGCATAATGTTTTGAACTAAGAGCAACAGATACTAAAATAAAGGCTTTGGATGTCTGTCTACGCTGCTTTGCAAAATGACCCTTCCCTCAGCACCCAGGGGGTTTCCAAACACCAGAAGAAAACAACAGTTTGAACTTGCCCACGTTAGTTTCTGTCAACACTGTGGGTCAACACTGTGGTAGGGCTCGGCCCGACTGCATACACCAATGGTTGCATTTGGTGTTAACACCAGACCCTTCTCCCACATTTCTGTCAGCTCAATAATCATCAGAAAGGAGACCAACCAGCACAACTGACAGCTCTCCCAAACTGAAGCACCACCTCAGCTTACTGATACAATTTTTTACAAGCTTCAGATTTTAATGCTGTTTTTAAAATAAGCTTTATTAAACATATTTAAAGCTTTTAGTTTAAAGCAATCAGAGAATATGGGAAAGCACTGGCTTCACCAGGCTCCATCCATCCCATTGTTCTGCCTGGCTCAGCCTACTCGCTTCTTTGTCACTATTATTCACTAATACTTGTCAGTACTACTACACCACTTCTTATCACAAGGAGTATGAACCAGCAGCTGTCATATAAGGCATAAGAATCTCAGCTCCATTTCTATGGAGTGCTTGTATTCTCATACCGTACATGGGAAAAAAAAAAAAAAAAAAAAAAACCAACACATGAGTCACTTCTGTTCTTTGTGGGCTTGGTTCAATGCTGACTGAAGTCAGGGGCAATGGTGTAAAACGTGGAATCTGTAAATCCTACTGCCTGTTTTCAGTGCTGCTTCTGAAAAAAAAAAATCAAATAGCAGAGAGACTAACAAATTCACAATTGTATACGGCAATAGGTTTTACTAGGAGAAGGAGTGAAAGTTTCTATTATTATTTTCGAAGTATTTATATCACAGAAGTATTGTAGCAAATCACTGAAGTTCTTACTTCAGTTTGCAAGCAGACAATAGGAACTGAATGCCATTTTTGTTCATTTCATCATCTCTCATCATTTCATTCTGAAAATGTGTTACTTCACAAAAGCACAGGTTTTCTAATGGGCAAACCAGGTATGTGGCTTTACTACTGTCCTGTCAGGCACGTCTTAGAAAAAGTACCTCCACTTTGTTTCCTTTCTCTGCACTTTTAAAAGCCTTTTCTGCTTCTGACACTGAGTGGCTAAGAGTTCCAAATTCAATGATTGTTTCTCTCTCATTATTAGCAGAGGCATTTGAACTCCAAATTTTCAGTGATCAGTAGCTGAGGACTGAAGGGAGGTACTTTGGTGACATCTCATTAAAACTTCCAAAAGACCTTCTCAGAGTTCAGACAATGAGGAAATTTGATTTGTCCATGTGGATGGACAACTGCCAGCACCTCAAACTGCTTACAGAGAAAATCTCTCAACAATTCTCAAGAGCAGCCAAATACGCTGACATGGCAGGACACTGCATGCCTAAGGTGGACAATAACATGGGCAGTTTTATTTGAAGCTTCTTTTACAAGCGTTTCAAGAAATATTCACAAATATATATGTTCAAACAAAAGAACATCTTAATAAGCAGTAGGTCAGACAAAAGTTAAATGCAAAAATTAATATTATTTGTGAAACCTGATTTGGTGCCATGTGTACACCTTAATACACCAATGGCAGCCAGCCCCCAAAGTTTGTGTTCTCTTGTTGAAATCTTAGCCCGTTCACTAAATGAACAAATCAACCATATAATTCATGCAGAAACACATACCCAGACTTAAGAAATGGGAACATTACCGGGTCCACAATAGACACATAGCCAATGCATTTCTTTGTGATTTACCTGATCTTATCCCATAGCTCCATCACTGAACTCCTGCTCTTCACTATCTGTGATCCTAAGTCTCTTCCCTTCATATTGTCTCTTATTTTTCCTATCATTCTCACAGCTTTTCAGAGCTCTTTCGAGCAATTCAGCTAGTTCCAGTTTCTCAACTTCATGTTTATTTTCACTCTCTTCAGGAAACCACTTCTGCAGTATCTCTGATAATTACGTATCTCATATAATTACATATATTTTTACCACTTCCTTAACTCTGAAGAGTGCTGACTCCCAACAAATAAACAGCTGCTGCAATTTACAACTTACCTAAGGGAAAGCCATACCAATCTCTGTATTGAGGAGCTAGAGAGCTGGGTGGTGATGTAAGGAAAGTGATGAATCACATTTTGTTCAGTGAACAAAAGAATCACAGTTCTCTCCCAAGATCCCTTGCCAGTGGGGCATAATCTAGAATACAAAGAATTGAAGTAAATAAAATAAAAATAATTGGGCTGAACAGTGGCAGAAGAATAACAGTCACATTCAGAAAATGGAGCATCATATGGTAAACTAGTACAAACCTCTAGTATTTATAGCATCTTGCAGTGCCAACATTAATTAAATAATCCAGAAAAACCTCCTGTGAGGAAGCTATGTAAATATTATTCTAACCTCAACTTTACTGATAAAGCAGCCGAGACAGAGAGTCACTGTATTAGTGATAACTTGAAAATGTGTTTCATTTCAAACTGGAGACGTTGTCGTGTCTCCAGCTGAGCTGCCAGCTACTAAAGCACATCGCATTATTGAACACTGGAAATTCAGCTCTCAGTGTTTTGCCTGGAGTCACACAGTGACTCAGAATCAGAGCTTGCATTCAAATGCTGTGCGTCCTAGGGCACAGTGATGGCAGTGTCCAGAAAACCATGCTTTCTGTTACATATAAGTGGTCGGGAACAGCACAGAAGGCTCACGCACAAAAATATATTGGGCTGGAACCACTTGGACAGTATAGACTTTAAGAGCTTGACCTTCTCAGAAATCATTGCTTTCACCACTGCTTAGTACAAATTACACAACAGGGAAAAGAGACAGGGAAAAAGTAATAAATCAGAAGACGCTGTAGGAAACAGTAAAAAATGCTGAAAGGGGAACCCAAACAGCCTAAAACAGATGAAGAGAAAAACACACAGGTACCAAGCTGTGTTAAGGTTTCCTCTGTTCCAAGGGGAGAATATGGGTTCCCTTCTAGATTTTTTCCTAATGTGACTTTTCCTTCCTCCTTTCTCTGCTGGAATATACCACAGTGTAAACCCAGCGTAGCACTGCAAAACAAGCTTCTCAGTACAAAGAAAAGATTCTGCTGTTTGAGCTCCGAATTGTAATTACATGGTCTTAGTCAAATTACTTTAACACTTTGCACTTATTAACGTTAGGATTGAGCACCACCATGCGTTTTCACAGCTGAGTTAAAGGACATATTTATCTGTGTCACATGAATGCTGTCAGAATCAAAGTATTTCTCTGCAGCACCTAGCACAAAGAAGTCCTAGTCATGGCTCAGGCATCAGGTTACTAAAATATCAGCATCACACCAGAAATAAAATACCATACATGCTTTTTTTTTTTTTTTTTAATATTTCTCAAACTGTGAAAAAACAAAACACAAAAAAAACCACTACTGCCTCCTTTCCACAAGACAGCTTTCTCAAAGCCAACCAGAAAATTATTAAAGGATATTAAAAAGATTAGAAATGGAGAGGTGATCACACTATGTATCATTTTCGGAGCCTGAATTTTTAAAATAGGCCTGGAGGGTGCATAGTTTTATGACAGGGCGTGACTTTAATTACTACTTGCAGCTTTGGAAGCTTTCCAGCACTACTGTACCATGCTGCCTCAGTGCGGAGGACAACCGTGTGTCATAAAAGGAAGAAGAAAACCCTTCGTGACTGGGATACATACATACTAATTGGTTTTACATGCATTGTGCAGTCAGATGCTAAACTTGACATGAGCAGTCACTACAGTAATCTCCCATTTGTACTGTTCTTTTGGAAACCAAGTACTTTTATGCTAAAACCTGAATATAGAACACAACTAAAAGTATGTATCCAGGCAGGAAATACATAAAACTCATACCTAGCCAAGGAAAAAAAAAATTAAAAAAAAGGACTGCAGTAAAACAGGCTTCTACAGTTTTTGTTTCTACAGCACATTGCTGAGGTTTGCCAGGCTAAGAGCAGCTGCTCAGGATCCAGCAGCCCCCAAATAACCCGTACGTGCTGCACAGCGGCTCTCCTCTTCTGGTCCCCAAACATAAAAGAGAGCAGGATTTTGAGAGGTCTCTGTAGGGCGAGGCCTGAGATGAGAAGACTGCAAATTTCACTTACACCTCCCCCCTTAATTCAATTCTCCCCTGGAGCCAACAGAACCGCAGTCTGTATAATCTGCACATGGTTACACACACGTAAGGACCAGGCCGTACCGCTGGTGAGCTTTATTTCAAATTTATTTCTAATTCCGCAGAGCAGCACACCTCGCTGCCCCGTACAAAACGCGTCGCTTCCCCTGCTCCAGCCTCACAGCACCGGGCGGCTGCAGCAGGAGCCGGTTCCCGAGAACCCTCCAGTCACGGGAACAAAAACCTAAAAGCCAAAACGCCAATAAAAATAACAAAAAAGCCGCTTTTCCCTTCGGAAAGCGCCAGGAGCGGCTCCCGCCCGCGCACCGCCTCCCGCCCCCCGTCGCCCTGGCGACGCCGCCGCCCGCCCGCAGCGCGGGAACGCGGCTCCCATCCGGGCGGCCCCGCTTCCGGCGGGCTCCGCTTCCGCTTCCGGTGCGGCGGATCCCGGGCCGGCGCCAGTCCCGTTGCTAGGGTGAGGGCCCGCAGCGCGCTGCCGCGGGTGGGGGGGGGGGGGGGGCGGCGTCACCATCGCGATCATCGCGATCGCCGCTATCGCGATAGCCGGGGCACCTGGGGAGCCGGTGGGGACCGGAGCGACCCGCGCCGGTCGTTGGGGGTCGCGGGCGGGCGCTGCGGGGGGGGCTCGGCTGGGCCCCGCTGCGGCCCGGGGCTGGCAGCGCCCTGGGGGCGGCCCCGCTCCTCCTGCAGCCGCCGCGCAGCCCTGGGGGTGCCGCGGTGCCCGCTGCGCAGGGGGGCGCTCCCCGCGGGTTTTGTTTTTATGTGTTCGCGGTCTGTGTTGCGTGGTGGAATAAGTAGAAGCGGAAAGATGGGGACGGCTCTGCTGAATCTGCCAGGAGGGGTGTCACGAGGCGCTGTCACTGCAACAGCACAACGTTAAGGCGTCCTCGACCCGGTGCCTTGCCGGGCTGCAGGGTGCTCGGTGGGCCGAGGGGCTTAGAAAGGCTCTGACAATGTCACACAACGGCAAAACCCGAGCAAACTTAACCCGAGGATGTTCCAATTTCCTGTCCAGTCCCGATGGTGGAAACTTTGAAAATCCCCGTGACTCTCTCATTGCTCCTAATGTCATTTTTTTTTTTATAACCCTTGATTCTGGGGTTCATAATCGGTCCCATCGGTGTTCAGGCATTGAATAAAGGTGTTTCTGCGTGCTGTTTCTGACAGCGCCCATCTTGACAGGACTGCAATTCCGTGAGGACTGACAGCAGATCAAGTGGTCGGCCTCACGGGGTGAGCTGTTCAGTCCAGCACTGGACAGAGACTTGAGAAGTTTCCTCGCAGTTCTTGCCCTGTGCATTTTCTTGCAGAATCAGTTTAGGTGCATGGTGCAGATGAGAAAGCAGACAATAAACTCTTCTTTCTAAGGCTAGAAAAATTAGCCTGAAATTTATGGACAGCTCATTTATGACAGTGAGCTTATGTATCAACATTGCTGCTATGCCGCCTTAACCTCAGTTGGCTCTCTTAGTGCTTCTAAAACCCACTTTTCACAGAATAATGCTGTTACACTGGATAGTACTATCCCCTATTTGATTTGGGAATATTTCAAAAAAATAGATTTATATTGTCATGTGATAGGAGTCTTCCTTTCAATTTGTTTTTATGGATCATAGAGGAAATAGCGAGGAGGTAGGGCTTTCAGTGTCCTCAGCAAACAGGTCGTGTCTACTCCTCTCTTACCTGCTGTAAGCTTGGTGCATATACTAAAGGATACAGTATAAATGGGAAGTATTTTGGCTGAGAGCAGGTAACTGCATAGAATATGATGTTTGAGGAGAAGAGGAGGCAGATTTTAGTTTGACATCTTTCAGAATTGCTAGACCTGTACTTCTTGAAGGTGGACAGGCTCCCTTTCTTTTTCATAGATCTTTCTCTACTTTTCAGGCATCAATCTTTTAAGGACATTCTTGCTGTTACTGGTGCAGATGCCTTCTGTGCATCTCCTGAGAATATGAAACAGCTTTCAAATACCTTTCTCTGTCTTTGATTTTGTTTCCAAATTTTAACAGAAAAAAACACGTTCTTTCTTCTACCTAAAGCTAAAAATCTTGTTTCTCTGCTGTGTTTAATCTAGGATTAAACTGTTGAATATAATTCACATAAATGATTGTGTAAATTAAAGATAGTGTAATTATGGTTACTTTTTCAGCACTGCAATGAAAGTGCCGTTCTTACAGAGTAATTGCATTGTGTAGGTGTTGTGTTTTGGCTTTGTTTTCAAACTCCTGCTTTGATATTGCTACAGTGAGACGTGACCTGGGGTGTGTATTACTGCAGGTATTGCACAGGTCTCAGTGAAAGCAAGCAGAGAAAGCCAATGCTTAAAATAAGCTGCTGGTTCAGACCTATTTTTATATATTTTAGGTCTTTTAGACTTGTGGTTTAGTAGCTACGTATGTAAAGTTATCCATGACTGGTTTGATTGCGTAATTATTGCAGAGGACGTTTCTGAGATTTGAAATGACTTCTCTGATGCTGCAGTACTCTGCTCGGGTACCGGTTGTGCAGCGAACAAGCTGTACCTGTGCAGAACATGCAGCAAGCAAGCATATGCTGGATCAAACAGGGAATGTGACATTGCTAAGTACATTGAAGCACAACTCAGAGCCCCAGTTTAAGGGATGTTCTTTCTGCCTTATCTCCAACATTTTATCAACATGTTTGTTATCTGTGCATGCAAAACAAACAGCTCTTTGGTATACAGTATAATAAAAATGTAAAAATACTATATCGCTTGTCTTAAAAAAAAAAAGGCAATTCTATTTCTTCCTTACGTGATCATCACATTTTCCTCATCCAGCAGATTTTTCAGGAGCTAATACTGAACATATGCTTCAAGGATGTCTCTCTCTCTTATAATAAAATGGGGTGGACAGGAGTATACGATAACCTCGTTATCGGAAGAGGACACAGTGTTGGATCTGAAGCAATCTCTTAAAGGCCTTACTGGAGTGTTACCAGAGCGGCAAAAACTTCTTGGACTTAAAATGAAGGGTAACTATTCTTATCTATTGTTTATTGTGGACGTGTGTGAGATGTTTAAGGAAGTACATCCTTTTAAGTTATTCAGGATGTGTATACAAAAAGAGCATCTACCTCCCAGATCTAGCTTTCAAAGGAGCACACACAATATCTAGTGATATATAAAATTTCAGTGTTTATTATTGATACATATGTACAGTCATTTTTTAATGGCTGATGTGGAAGTGCAGCAAATGTACCTTAAAAATTAAATTGCTGTTCGCCTGACAAGCAATGTGTTCTTGCATGGAGGATGATGATGCAGCTTGGAGAATTCTGGTGTTTCATGGGTAGCTTGTTTCAATTAAGCATGACATGTATTGACAGTTTGCTAAAATCTTTCTACCCAATTTAGAAATGAATTCTGTTTACATTATAGGAAAACCTGCAGATGATGATGTTAAGCTTGGAGCTCTCAAGCTGAAACCAAATACTAAAATCATGATGATGGGCACTCGTGAAGAGAGTCTGGTAAATAATTTACTCATTAGCTTAAAATGAGAAAAATGTTCGTCTCCTCATTATGATTTTGAATTTTCCAGTAATCATTCAAAAAATAGTACAATAGATTTCAGCTGTTTTTCTGCAGAATGCGGATAGCAGCATAGTCATGAAAATCTGTATTGTTGTGGACTTCAGATACAAAACTACTACTATGATATTCTCACTGACTGCTGAAATCTTAATCAGTATATTTTAGTAACTAGTAAAATGATTTTTTTTTTGTCTGCAACGTGCAATAACAATCTTGATATCCCTTGGTTTTACAGTGATCCTAGTTATCTTTGTTATTATTCGTCTAGGAAGATGTTCTTGGGCCACCTCCTGATAATGACGATGTTGTCAATGACTTTGATATTGAAGAGGAAGTTGTGGAAGTGGAAAACAGGTTAGGAGTTTTAGCTATTAAAAAACACTCCTGTTACCAACTGAACAATATGCATTTTAATTAACTGTAACTTTTTGCACTGTTATATTAGGGAAGAAAATCTACTAAAAATTTCTCGCAGAGTTAAAGAATACAAAGTGGAAATTCTGAATCCTCCCAGGGAAGGAAAAAAGCTGCTGGTGCTAGATGTTGATTATACACTATTTGGTGAGATTTTATGCAACTTGTGGGTTTTAAGAGGGCTGTTCATTTGCCAGTTCACATTTATTGATTTTTGCTTTATGAAGACATTTCCGTAACTTCGGCCTGCATTGTATTGTATAGCTTCAGCTTCATAATATTTTTGGGGTCCTCTGCTCATATCGTAAAAAGAATCAGGCTTTTTAAATGTTGTATAACGTTGATTTTAGTGTAACAACTATTTACTTTCTCTAAGTTGATGCAAAAATAGGTTATTTGGATAAAATTCTAAACTCTCTTGGCCAGCTTGTGTGTTAGATATCATGGCGTCAGGACAAGCTATTGCTGTAAATTAATTGTCTTTCTGTACATGATTGATTCCTTTTTTGGGGTGGGAGAATAGCTTCTAATTGTATTTCCAGGTTGTTAAACATGTACAAAACCACGTTTTACCTGAAAATTCTGTCTAACTGGTTTTCTTAGCCAGAATTTCCCTTCTGACTTCATTTTCTGGGATCTGGGTGTGTCATGGCAGTTTGACTATAACCAGTAAATAATAACATGCCTTTTTCCTTTCCTTACTTTTTTGTAAGTTTCATTTATGATCCAAAATGAGAATTCAACCTATTACTCAACATTTTTATTTACACATCTCCTGCTAGAAGAATTTGACAGCAGTTTTCTAATTGGAACGGGCAATGTTTGCACATTTGAAAAAGATTTGATACACATTCACAAGATTAACTGGACAGAGTTTACAAAAATCTCTGTTCAGTATCTGGGCACTTAGAAATTTGCTAAAGTACATAGATGAACTATATGTCCAGACTCTTCAAAGATATTCAGACCCTCAGCTCTCATATATTAAGCAAGCTCTCAAATACCTGAAGATCAACAAATAAATATCCCTTCTACTTTTCTCACCTTTAATGTGGGAATAGTAGTTTGCTGTGAATTCATTCATGATTTCAAATCACCCCAGTGCTTCCCTTAAGAAATGTTTCAGGTCTCTGGGTAGGTAGGAAAGTCATAATTAACATCCTAAATTGAATAATGAATTGCTTCTCTCTCATTCTTTTTAGACCACAGGTCATGTGCTGAAACTGGAGTAGAACTTATGAGGCCATACCTTCATGAATTCCTGACATCTGCATATGAGGATTATGATATTGTAATTTGGTGTAAGTTTTTTAAATCTCAGTACCTAAGACTTCATCGTAAATTGTCATTTAGAGCAGAAACTCCAATTGTGAGGTTATATTGAATTTTAGTGTGAATCAAGATCTAAAACAATACATGAATATTAACCTGTAATATATTCACCGAGAACGTTCACACAGCTATTAGAGCTATTTTACAAAAACAGTAATTCTTAGGTGAGGAAAACCACCACATAGTGTTCTAGTGAATGGATCTAATCACAATATAAAGCTCAACATTGCTTTACTGAATGTTACTTTGTATAAGCAAGCAAGTGCTTGAAAGAACACAATTGTAAAATAGACATTCAAATACTGCTTGGTAGCTATCTTTACAAGTAACTTCAGCCCAGACAATAAGTAGTGAACTGCCATAGCAATAGAAAACTGGAAATAAACCAACCTCTCCTGTGCACAGGGATGGTTGATCATTTGCTTTAGCACAGTTTCTTTTCCTTTCAACAGCTGGAGCCAATACAGGCTTTAAACCATATTCAAATTGTATTAAAATTTGATTTTCATAGTCTGAAACATTATTTACACAATCTTAGATCAGTGGGCAGCGTTGACACTTTGTCCTTTCCATGCCTTACGCGTTATCATTACTTCCAGGAGCAAATCCTGTGAAGGCAACATAGTTCCTCAAACCAGACACAGCCCATTTCTATGGCCCTGCAGACTACAGTTCAGTAACGGCTGATCTAGAAAATGGTTTTAAACAAATGGTTTTAAAGAAACTTAATCAAATTTTCATTTGAAAAGTAGGTTTTTCCAAATAAAAATAATCTTTCATGACCTTCCTTAAGACAGTGAACCCTAAAAACTGTAACAAGGGTGGATCTTTCCAAAATGAAAGTCCATATAAAAATTTGAGAAGTGAAGTTTGTCTTCTTTTTAAACCTGTCAACAATTAATTTTGATAAAGATTTTTTTTCTCCCTTTTTGTTTTCCAGCTGCTACTAACATGAAGTGGATTGAAGCTAAAATGAAAGTAAGTTGTTCTGAAAATGCGTAATTTGTTTCTAGTCTGGCTAGCAGTTCACATAGACTTGTGCTCAGCAGTGGAGAGAGATGTAGCAACTAGGAGGGTTATATGAATCAAAATCCAAGTTTTCTAAACTGTTGTAGTACTTTAAAATATCTTTGCCACAAAACTAGATTAAATCTAATTTTAGAATTCTCAGAGACTATCAGAGCAGTAGGTACTAAATTTAGCAGAACTAAACACAAGTCAGTACTTGCCGACAGTTAGATTAGTCACACAGCCTTCACTGTTGCTTTCATCTTACCTCTAATTATAGAGTTCTAATCTTAAGTGTAAAACATTTTTTTAAGGGAGTGGACAGATGTGGCATGCTGGGCTATTTGTCTTGCACCTCTTGCAGATGTGTGGCTTTGTTGCTTCCTCTGCCTTATTAAAACATCCGTAAAAGCTCTTTCGGTCCTGCTTTCTTCCATACTTAAATTGGGCAACTAGCCAGATTTACACAGCTGACTTAGTTGTAAACATATTTACAGTCCAGGCTTAGCTCGAAAGCTAAGGAGCTTAATAAGATGCACTGTATGTTTGGTTGGTGGGTTTTTTGTTTATAAATCAGAACTTGTTTCCTTTTTAGGGAAAACTGCTCCAAATTTAAGCTCATCTGCCCTCTTTTTTTGTTTATAGACTTTTTTCAGGTTGTATCAGAGCAAAGAACACTTTACATATTCTCTACATCAAAAATAATCTGCAGCAATTTTTGTAAACAAAAATCCTTCAGAATGATCTCAAAAATGAGAGCCTTTAATCAGAACAACGAAGTGTAATTAGCTCAAGTAGAACCAGTGTTGAAACTTGCAAACACTATTTCTGTGCCAGTATTCCATCTCTGTTTATGTTGTGTATGAATTCTTTGCTTTATCTAGAACAATACTATAGCTACAGTTTTGTAGTACAAGACCATGAGTTCAAGTTAGAATGGGTTTGTGACTCAAATATTAGAAGTGTTTGTGGCTGTTACCCATGTGGTTTATTTTCTGGCTATATCAAAACTGTTGTAGCAGATAGAGGTAAGTGCAAGCATGGTGAAATAGGCATACAAAGCTAATCATTAACCTTCTTTTGGCATTGCTTGACTCCCTAATACATGCGCAAGCATCACATCTTGCATGTGAGATTTACCATTTAAAATAACATCTTTGTTTTGCAGCAGAATCCTTTGTAGCACTAGGGTTCAATCTAGCAGAAAACCATTGTTCAAAACTGGGCTGTTTACCCTGCAGTCACCTTTCCACAATTCTGGGTCACCTTTCCAGCCCTTTCATATGTTACTGATTGGCAGCTTTCCCATGCCTATTCCAAACTCCTGATCAGTTGAGATTCCTAGTACTAGAATGACAACTGTTGCTTTTCCTGAAACTGATCACACCTCTGCAAGTTTCACTTTTTGTCTGGTAGCAACAATCCCAGCAATACTTGAAGTGTTTGTTTTAAACTACAGAGCAGAAATAGCATTAAAAGAAGAAAAATCAGTTAACTAAGTTTATTTTCTTATTCTACATCTATTTATGCCCAGAATTCAGACAGTCTAGAAACAGCTACTTTTTTCAGAATAACAGGACATTGACTCAGATACCTAGCACTTTTCATTTATAAGATTCACTTTTTTGTATAAAAGCAAATCAGTTAAGTGCGGCTGGATATTTGCAAGACATTACAGTGGATATTTTATCCTTGTTTTTTAGCTTTGCATATAATTTTTGGTGCATGCAACAGCAATAAAGTCAGCAATGTCTATGTCATGTAGATGTCAGTAGATTTTACTATTGCTTTTCAACTTTGGAAAGGATTGGAAATGGAAGTGATGCCCTCTTATCTAGTTAAAGTTTTACATTAAATTAGATCATTTTTCCTTTAAGACTTTATTTCAGGAGTGATCAAATTTTGAAAGTACAACTGAGAGATTTCTGACTAACACTGACTGTCTAGGACTCACACAGAGGAAAGGGTAACAATGAACTGCTGTTGTATATTTTGTCTTTGGCTGTGGTTGGTTGCAACTTACTGGAATAAACAAATAGCAGAACATACACAGCTGCTATTCCAGCTATAGATACTGAGTAAAGTTGAGGCATGTAGAACTCGTGAAAAATCATGCATGAAGGTAAAGCCGTAAGTTCTATTTTGCCTCTTCTGCGTAGTTGCTTTAAATTTTATGCTGACATCAGATGCTGAATTTCTGACAGTAAACACTACAAAAATAAATTCCTATCAGCTTTTTTTTTTTTTTAGAATGGTGTACTTTTTTGATTCTCATTGAATAGGAAAAATAAAAACAACAACCCCCCTTTAATACATCTCTGCTCATCCTCATCAGCTTACCCTCCAACAATGTATTACATTCATGTTTTCAGCTGTACAGAACTAAAACTTATAATCTGAAATTTTAATAATTCATCTTTGTGATGCAGGAGCTTGGAGTGAGTACTAACGCAAACTACAAGATAACCTTCATGTTGGACAGTGCTGCCATGATAACAGTGCACACTCCTAGAAGAGGACTGATAGATGTAAGTACCATTTTTCCCCCCTGATTCTTTTCTACATTTAGCTGACATGTTACCATACCCCTTTGAAATATTTAACAACAAAGTTATGTTGGAGTTTTCATGCAAGAAAATTGGAAGGATATCTGAAGCATAGATTTTCTACAGAAATCCTCTATTAATTATTAGTATTTAAAGTAGCTCATATGGGTGGCACTGATTTCAAAACAAGTAATAAATAATTTGTGAAAAAAATTAGTACAAAGGTTTTGTTTGCCATTTCACATCCTTTCCCATACTAAAGCCTAACTAACTACCTGGTAACTTCAGTCCATTTGAGTTTGGATTTAAATTTGTATAGACTGGTATTTTCTCCTGCATGTGATCTGATTTACCTGAGGTAACCTTTGATGCATTATTCTTGCAGGTGAAGCCTCTTGGCGTTATCTGGGGAAAATTTTCAGAATATTACAGCAAAAAAAATACTATTATGTTTGATGATATTGGCCGAAACTTCCTAATGAATCCACAAAATGGACTCAAGGTAATTTTAACTGGAGTTTTCATGTATTACTACTTTTACTTATACTTCAAGTAGTACTTTCTCATTTTTTGTTTTATCTTAAAGAAAGACTATTCTTAACTAGCAAAGATGCATATTTTATTGTATTTTTTATTTGAATTGCCATTTGTCTGGACTAACATTTCCCCAACAGTAGTTTTAAATAAGCTTTAATTCCCTATTGAGTTTTTAAGAGACTACCAAAATCACTGAAATTATTTCTGCTTAAATTGTACCTGCAAACTATAACCATGCTAGGCATTGCTGACAGGCACCATTAAAACATGATGTTCAATCTCAAGAGTGATTCTATTCAGAAAATAAGTCAAATAACAAGCTGCCATACTTCATGTTAGCATGCCAACATAATAGCAAACATTCTGTTCCTGGTTAATAATTAATGCCTGGAGCCATTTTGACTGCAGAACAGCAAATATTTCATTTTATAAAACTGTTGACCAGTTCCTGTTCCAAAACTTCTAATCATCAGTGCTTGTTCTGAATAAGAATGGAACTTAAATTTCTACGATGCAACAGTATGGTACTAAAAGAACCCCCACAAGTTTATTTTAAAAAATCAAATGCAGAAATCCAAGATGTTTCTTAGAAAATATCCGTGATTTGAAGATAGCAATTGATGAGATCTATCACCATGACATTAATTGGAACTATACAAATATATGAAACACAGAAATATATTAAAGATATTGCTGGGAGAGGATTAGCCAGAGAGCTCCCTCTAGCTTAGATTTCAAAGATGTTTGTCAAAATACTATTAAGAGAACTGCAGACAAGAATGTTGAATCACTAAAACAAGACACAGGTATAATGTATTCCAAGCTTAAAGCAGTTGTCAGATAAGCTTTATTTCTGACATCTCTTGTCACAGAAGCTATGATCGTAGTCAAATGCTTTTTGTTGAAAAAAATCATCTGGTTCCAGTGATGCCACACAACTCAAAGCAGAGCTGAAAACCCCTCATTTCTCCTGCAAAAATATCTATGAAATCACTTTAGAAAATGTGACAGTCCATTGCAGACCAATCTATCGTCTAACTGGGAGGGAAAGGCCTGAAGAAACGAAAGACTGACAGAACAATTTGCTTCTGGGTGGGCATGCAAGACAAAAATCCAGATTGCATCAATAAAAAACAAATTGGAGGTGGCCAATAATGGAAAGTTTTTCTTGCTCTTACCTAAAAGAAGTCATAACACAACACAGTATTGAAAATGTGCTTTAATTAGGTGATAAGTGCTATAGAATTGGAAGTGTTTTTCCTCACTTGGAGCAAGTGATTATACACAATTTATTTATTTCGTATAGATAAGGCCTTTCATGAAAGCACACTTAAATCGGGATAAAGACAAGGAGCTTCTAAAGCTCACTCAATACCTCAAAGAAATAGCAAAATTAGATGACTTTTTGGAGCTGAATCACAAACATTGGGAAAGGTAAGAACAAAGTCAAAATTTACTTCTTTCTCTCTTACACCACTGCATTTTGCTTAAGGTCAGATGTACGAAGACCAAGAAACAACTGAACTGATGAACTTTGACAGCACTTACAATTATCTTTAGTTTGAGTGCGTTCGTAACAAGGCAGTAGTGTTTAAGCTGCCTCTTTAAGAAGTGAGGATTTTGATAGATTGTACCTTCTTTCTTACTTCTTCAGAGTTAAGGACCAGCAATTGTTTTCACTAAAGTAGTTATGCTTTGTAAAAGGAAAAGAATTTCTGAAGAAGCCAGCTCACTGTGAATCTCTTTCCACTCATACAAAGTTAGACTGGCAGTTCAGATCTTAGGTCCTTTGCAGCCAGGCAGCTTTTCTAGTGGTTACTTCTGAGATTTGGGGTATTACCGTGTGGTGCTCAGGCACTATCCAAGTTGTGGGGTATTTCAGTATTTGTCAACACTGAAACAGTTTACTGCATTACTGAGGTCTCCAAATGCTTAAGGCACCAGTTACTATCCTAGTTCTTGCTGTAGAACAACTAGTTGCAACTGTTTGGGCAAAGTTTTTTGATTTTATGCATCAACCTGAAATTTCAATACATGTGAAAAAGAAGCGTGCATAATGTTATTGGAAAACACTCATACAGTGCTTAAAAGAAAATTATATTCACAAGGCTGTTCTCTTTTGTTTCTGATTAAAAAAGAACGTCAATGCTAGATTTTAAAAGCACTGGAATTTATTGGATGTTTCACAGTTAGTGCCAGTTAAATTAATTGGCTTTTTTTTAGGGTGTTTGCAAAGTCTTCAGTGTCACCACATAGCCAGATTGTTCCAGCTGCGGCAGTAAGAGAACTATGAGATTAGACAACAAACATTTTCTCGAGTAACTTGGTTTTTCTAAAGAAGAGAGTGGAAGACTGTTCTTTTCAGGTTTTACTGGATGACTTTAAAGTCTTAAATTTATTTGAAGGGGTCTGGTATCTAACATACCTTTCTATCTTAAAGGTTATATAGCCACTTTTAACTGGTATTTTTAACCTCTTCATATTGTTTAATTCTAATTTTCTTTCCCCCTTTTGTTTAAAATCTTACACAGTTTAACTAAAAACTTTGAGTTACCGCAAGATGACCAATCATGGAATTAGGAGAAAGTGAACTCAGATAACAAAGCCATTAATTTGATCACATTCTAATTTTATTTTTTTTTGGTGATTAATAACCAGATTTTTAGTGAGAAAAAGTAGATTCACAGTTTGTGCTTATAAAAGGTAAGATATATTTGGGCCTGCCTCTTTCTTTCTGTGAAACTACTTTTGTTTCTTTCAGGTATCTTTCAAAGAAGCAAGGACAATAACACTTAACAAAATTGCGTAGCACTGAATTGAAGGGAACGTAACTAAGATCATTGGACTTTTCCTTGCTTTTACGCTAGAGTATAATAGTGCTGGACACTGGATCCGATGCCAGAATGACTGCTATACTTGGTCTTCCAGTTGGTTGGTTATGGGGTTTTGGGTTTTTGTTTATTTTGTTGTTGTTTCGTTTTTTTTTGTTGTTGTTTTGGTTTGGTTTTTGTTCCCCCCAGCCCAAAAAAAAAAAAAAGATCACAGCAATAAGCTCAAAGTGGGAGAAAGATGTCAGTTACTTTTTCTTGCTTTCAGTTCTGGTGTTACTATTTAAAATATTTTCCTCTCCTTTTCTGCTGAAGTACAACCATAACCATTAAAGACCAAAACCATTCTGAAACTAGAAAAAAATTTAGACCAAAAATGTTGAGTAAGGAGCCAACTTTGGCAGTGTATGAATTGTATAAGCCCTCTATTCCCTCTATCTTTAGAAACAGTCTCCCTCTCCCATTCCAGTATTTAAATCTATAAATTACAAGTTGTCTAAGTTTGGTATGTATTAGTATATCAGTGTTTCTCTGTGCAAGACATTAAGAGGGGAAGGCACCACCTCTGTGGCCAATTTACCCCAATGTGTGAACTTGTACTATAAAGCAGTGTTTACTGGAAAATAGAAGACTGAAGTTTGAGGGAGAGAAACCCACTCTTTTTGGTAACTGAAAAGCAGTCTGCCTGAAAAATTCTCATGTCAGATAAAGGGTTTAAACCTCAGATAGGAAAGTCACATTCCTAACAAAGCATGAACAAAACCCTTGTTCTCTTCTAGCTAAATCTTGTCAAAGTGCAAACACTGTGTTTAAATACAATATTCAGCCATACTGTTCTTAAAATATCATTTACTTGCGCTGCTTATGCCTGCACTATAGAAGTGTGATGTGACTGCTATTTGGCATTACCAACACTTGTGCATTATGCAGTTCATGTATTTGAAAGAAGACTGACCCTTTCAAATAAAAATGGTATATATTGTTCTTAAGGAACTATAGCAGTTGTGTAAATAATAAATACCTTTTTTCATAACTTGTGTCCTGTGCTGTTTTAAATATTTGTTTTCTATATTAGAGAATCCATCAATAATTTTCATCTTGGGTGAAGTTTTTCTTTTTTTAAAGGGGTAGGGGGGGTTCTTCAGACTCCAGAGAACACTGATTTTGCATTAGTTGGTAAGAGAGCAGTATATGCCACTGCAGATTAGAGCAGTGGTATTTAATAGTGAAGCATGTAGCTGCACAAGAAAGGAAGCTTGACAGCAAATGTCAGAATGTCAGGACAGCAGACACAAATGAGCTGTTAAGATGAGCATGTTAGGCTCCAGCTCAGTGACCTGTCAGAAAATATACAGTTTCTTATCTGCTGCTCTTTGTGGTTTAGTGCCAACTCAAGCTGTGTTTTAAACTGGTAAACCTGAACTGTGATGCATAAAAATCTTTGTTTTAGGTAAGTACAGAGGATGAATTTCTGAAGTTTGGTCTCCTAGAGCCAATTTCTGAACTAGAAGGCTGACTCACCCATGTACTTCCAGTGTAGATACACTCCATGGGATTTGAACAGGGAACTTTTACATGGATTTTAAATAGAAAGGCTGCAGTAGTATCAATTTTGAGATATAGGATTGATATACATAGTACTAGAATATATTTCTATTTTAAGAATGTTAAGGCATTGTGCCTGAATTACCTCTAAAACACTCTGAGCCAGCCAGATGGAGAAAACAGAACCAAGGGAATGTATTTAAACGTGCCCATATCTTTTTGCTCAAAGGTGGTCTACAAACAGAAGTTTTATAGTGAATAAGTTGTGCTCCTTTCTTTCGCTTTATACAAGGAACTTTAAAAAAAAGAATCTCAGTTTCTGATTTCAGTAACACCAGGATTTCATCCCAGAATTTCAAAGTACGTGCTAATCTGAAACAGATGTGCAATCCCCTTTTAAATATCTTATAAACTGAACTGGAATATATGAGAATGGTCTGGATGTAGTGGTAACTCATAACGGTTGCTGACAAGTCATTTTGTCTTTTATGACTGATATTGTTTTCCTTATCATATTTTGTTTGAAAACTGGTCTTGCAATTTGAATAGCTTTGCAAAAGAAGCCTGTGTATTTCACTGGCTGTCTTTGGAAAATGCTGCAGCAATTTACTTGGCTTGATTGAGGTATATAAAACTACAAAGCCGTAAATAAGGAGAGCACAAAACTAACATTCACCAAGTCTCACAGTACTAGAGCAAGGGCTTACCCAAATGAATAGGAGAGTGGCTTAAAACTGCTGAGAGTGACAGGTAATGATATGGAATTTGTTGCCAACATTCCCAGTTGAGGCAGGTGGTATCAGCAGGTTTAGAAAGGAATTGGACAACTTGATGAACACAGTCCATAGTCAGGTGCTAAAGGATATAGGCTAGGAAGCCATAATATGCCTTAACACAAATTACAGGTGCCTATGAAATCGGGTAGCACACATGCAGCAGCCAGGCCTACAGAACTCCTTTAGCCACTGCTGGGGACCGGGTGGGACTTCAGCCGAAGCAGCACAGCTCGTGTCTGTACTAGGGGACTTCTCTAGGTTGTGCCTAGATTATAGAACATCATCTGTGGTGCCAAACAACCAAAATTTAACATAGCTGTTAAGATACCTTTCTCACTAGCAACAAAAATGTTTTATGCTCATAGGTTCAGAGGAAAACACCTCTGCTGACATTCTGTCTCTCCATTTCAATAGGGGATATTTCCAAAGCCTTGGCAATAACCATCAACACCAAAAGTTTAAAGCCCTGTTCTCCCTTAATTTCAGTTTCCATTTAGACTATATTAAGCTCCCTGAGATGTATTTGATCAGTGTTTTTCACAATCTGTTAAACAAAAGAGCATTAAAATGATCAAAGAGAAGAAGAGTGTAACTTAATTACAGAGCTCTTCTGTTATGTGAAACTCTGTAGAAGCAATAAATGGACTAGTCTGAGGTATTCCAAATATTTTCATGTGTCAGACTGTACTGGACTCCCAGTACATGTCAAGTATTTTGTATGGTGTTCTTTGTGATTATTCATACCAAAAGAGACAGTCCATTTAAAAATGAAGTTATTTCTGTAAGCTCTGGATATCTGACAAGTCTAATATCTCACTGTGGCATGAATGCTCATCACTGGAGGTACACAGTGACAGCTGAAGCCAAGAACTGAACTGCAAATTCAACTCCACAAATCCTGCTGCATGACTGTGAAATTTACAGCTAGTTGCCAATTTTTATTCCTGACTTGACATGCAACTGACAGCAAGTGGATGCCAAAGGGTTTAAGACAATTTTCCACTCTGTCTCTTCAGGATGTATTTAAGACTGATGTGAGAAGTGCTGAATACTTCCTTTCTTCCAATAAAATGAAGCCTAGGTAAAAACTGTTTCAGAGAGCAAAAAGTGCACAGTTCCCTGATTCATTAAGGCTGTTTAAAAAAACAGAAGTGCTGGATGAAGAGGTGTCAGAGGGCAGAAACCTTTGACATTCCTCTATCATCACTGCAGCAGTCATTATAGACGCTACCCAAAATTAGTGGGCCACCACTGCACCCAGATTAAGGTGGCTGAGAGACTGATGGAGAAAGACTGGAGTGAAAAAGGTGATGTGAGGGAGAAAGCGTGGGACTAGAAGAGAAAAATATTGATCTCTCCCACAGAAGACAATGAGTTTCTTGTATAGGTAATATTAGTGACGTTTTGTGACAGACACAAGTAGCCAAAGTACTGACACTCACGCTCTAAAAGGGCTATGTACTTACTCAGGACATGTTTTACATATAAGCTACTCAAAGGTCTGAAAGAACTGCCTTATAGCTAGAAATGAGTAATTTCAGTTAGGTTTTTAGAGAGAAGGGTGAAAAGTGGCTGTCATGGCTTACAGCACTGTTTGAGTCCCAGACTACACTGCCTACCTTGGACCTTTATTGCCCAGACACATTATCCACTCAAGATCTCCTCTACTAGAACCCTAAATTATCTTTTGGACTCCTGATGAACACAAGAGGCCTCAACCGCACTGCTCAGACACCAGCCCTTTTCTGATGGTGTTGTATAACAGGACTTCAAAATGAACTATTTATACACTGATGAGCTTTCTCAAACATCCCAAACTTCTTTATTTATGCATATTTATGAAATGCGTACAGCTCAGGAGGTTCTTTGATACTGCGAGTAGTTGGATGCTCATTTTATTCTCAGGAGTCTGTGCAGAGCTTGGCACTTTTCCTTGCCACACACAGACACATACAATGCCATGTCATTAATTTCCATGTCTCTCCTAGCAAACAGTTTTCCCACCAATTCATCTTCTGTTAAGAAATAATGGGTACAAGTCAAAGGGAGCTTGTTCTCAAATTGCATAATGCTTTTAGCACTATGGGTGGGGTGGTGGGCACAGCAAAGGAAAGTGCATCATTAACACTTGATTTAAAGGTTTTTATTCCCCCTTTCAACTGCCTAATTAGAATTGCACATCCATTCTGCTCACACACTTTTTTCAAGGTGTTTATATAAAAAAAAGAGCAGCTCTTTCATTTTCAGGGCCCAGTGTCAGCTGTGGCTGCTGCATGCAAGGGAGCTGGGTGACCTGGAGCAGAGCCTGCCCCAGTCACTGCAGCTGGGTGACATCTCCTCCTCCCCTCCATTTCAGCTTCCCTGGAAGATTTGGGCTTCTATGTTAGGAAACACCAAGGTTACTGCATCAGATTTTAGTGACTACATATCTTCACCTGTAGTGCATTTGACATTTAACAGTGAAAACTTTGTTCTCCACTACTGTCCTCTCAAAAAGGAGATTAAGTCAAACCCTGGATCAGAGCACCAGGGAAGTCATAGCTCAGTATAAATGCTTCAGCCAAACACCTCAACCTTCAGATTTAACTGGGATTTTCATGTCAGTGCTAGAACTTTGTTCTATTCATTGAAAAAAAAAAAGAATCCCTGGATTTTGAGTTGGATCCATCATGCTTCCTCTAAACAAAGACTAAAGTCTGACAGTCTGGCAGAAGTGACTGATATGTAGGCAAGTGGCTGTTCTGAAAATCTGTCTAGTATTGGGGGAAATGTCCACAGATGAATAAAAATCAAACAAGTCCAGTTTTGACTGACACCCAGAGTTATGTTTCTGAGCATGTTCTCAGTAACACTTACAAAACCTCCAACATTTTTTTTTGTGCTCTAGGATTTCTCCCTCATTTCTTAAAAGCTTATGGATGTCTTAATCTGTGTATTACTGACACGGTGGACTCTGAAGTGCTCCACAGGAGGCAGTGTGTTGTGGTATTGTCATGACAGAGTGCATTGATTTTCTTTGTACATTATTCATGTTACAAGCTAGTAGCTCCTTTGGGTAAACACCAGACCATTCCTCAGGTGTCTTCCTCAGGTTTGAGACATGTTGGAAGAACAAGCAGTAGTACAGAAAGAATAAATTTAACAAGTTTTTAACAAAATCACAAGATAAAATGTTTCCTAGGAAAAACTGAGAGGGCTCTAGAATTGTTTTTTTTTTTTTTTTCCAGTGTTTACCAGCTCTTTACCTTCCTTTCTATATCCAGTCTGCATTTGTGAGTAGTGAAAACTGCAAGCACAAGGAGAATTTCAAGCACTTTCCAAAAGCACAGCTGATGCCAGTGTGACTTTTGGGTCTCTCTGCTGTCCTAATGATGGATATTGCTTGAAGCAGGACCAAACTGAACACATTTTTTGAAAGTGTATTAAAATTGCCTTGGAGATGAAAATGATAAAGCAATAGCTGTTTTAAAATCTGGTTAGTCCCTTGCAGATGTGTCTAGACATAACAGCTGTGTAGTAAAGCCTTTTTCTATATCAAATAGCAACATATTAAGAAATAAAGGATTTGCGTCTAGCACTTGAAAAGAAAAATTCTGAGCTTCAGATAAAGGTGGGCTTGTAACTAGATCTGAGCAGTACGCCCACTCCCTAGTGAACAATAAATGAGTTGGGACAAACATTTAGAAGCTACTACACTGCTTCATTTTGAATTGAAGCTGGAAGAAAACAGGCAAATAATTAGAAAATATTGCCTTGTACAAAATAAAGTATCTTGTTTTTATCTGAAGGTGCATTTCTGCTTTAAAGTAATCCTAAAATTTAAGAAGTTTGAGTCAACTCAAGTTTTTTTTCCCCCTTAGGCTGATACAACTGGTCTGGTTGGTTCACTAAGAAGTAGTAGACACCTCCCTGAAAAAAATAGCTGCTTTAGATATATGATATGTAGACATATGAAAACTGAGCAAGTTCAGGTACGTTCTGCCACCAATAAACTATACAATAAACTATATGGCTTTATGGAACTGAATTTATGCACCATCTACATGGTACTGTTGCAGCTGATAAAACTGAACTCACGGTTTATTACTCACACCACAGCAATCCCTGACAACATTAACACATTTGCCTGTTTTAAACCTTTGATATGCTCTAAAATACCCACCCAGTTAAACTTACTTTGCTAATGCAGAACCACTCAATACTCTCAGAGGTGCAGGAAGTGGAGCCAAAGTGCCAATGCTGAGAGCCCCAGGGCTCAGTGCCGATCTGGAAGCATCTCCCTGGTGCCAGGAACTGCTCTGGGGTCAGAGAAGAGCGGAGGCAGTGAGTCAGGGGCAGTGCCCGTCCTCACCTCTGCTTGCCCTGCAGCCAGCCCAGCACACTGCTGGCAGAGCTCACAGGCAGGCGGTGAGATGAAAGCACCAAAATGAGCAATACATCTTGTGAGATTAACATATAAAATCCCTTAATGGATATGTAGGCAACACAGATAATTACAAATCCACAGAGCATGACTCAGAGTCAAGCAGAGGGCATGCTTCCAGAAACTGTGGAAAGAGAAGTCAAAGAAACCTGAATCAAGCCAAAGACCAACAGCAGCACCATTATCAGACTATTTAGGCAGCAAGCAGGGCAAATGGAGACTTCAGGGCAGAGCTTCCAGCACTAGCTGATCTTTCACAAGAATCACTTGAGCTTTATACAGCTCCTCCTGCCTTGCTGCTGTTGAAGAGGGTTGAGCAGAGGCCTTGGGCCAGGCACAGAACAAACACTGAAGTAAAGCAGGTCTGTGAAGGAAAACAGATGAGAGCTTTTGAGCTAAAGCTCCTGCCAGAGCCAATTAGCACACAGAGGCAGGATCACACCAGCTTCGCAGGGGTGGGAGGCAGCACGGTGACCTTATCTTTCCTTGCAGTGACAACACCAGGCAGGCTGGTCATGCAGCCAGTGTCACAGCCTTCCACACCCTACAGCAAAGGCCTTGCAGCAGCAGCAAGTGTAGTTACCCAAACTGTCCCTTCACCCACAGATCAATGCTGTTTCCCCTGCTCCCAAGTGGGAATGAAACATGTGCACAACAGGACTTTCTCAAGACAGCGCAGAAGGACCCTGAAAGCAACAGGGCAAGGCTGGAAATGTATCCCCCCCATCCACACTGTCACTAGTCTGCTCGTCTGCCCCAGACACCCTTCCCATTGACCCCATACATGCCTTAAACTCCCCTTTTTTGAGCAGGAAGACCCCACTATGCTTTTCAGTTCTCATATTTCCACCACCAACACAGCAGTGACAGAGCCATGTGAAGGCAGGGAAGCTGAGGTGCCTTTCACTTCATTCTCATTAACGCAGTACCAGCACCAGGGACTATCCATCTGCTAAGAGCTGAGGGTTTAAGGCTCATCTCTAGCTGCACCTTGTCATGCCTTCTGTCCCAACAGCATCGATCTGCTCTCAAGCAGAGGCAAGGTTTGGCTGGTGAAAGCTGAACAAGCTGCCTACAAGCACACAGGTTGGCTCAGATAGCCTTCACCACCCCACAGGAGACAGCTTCCTGAATTTAGCTTTATGCAAGAAGAATCAGGGTTCCCCTATCTGGTAAACAGAAACATTTCAGCAGCATGAAGGTATGTGCAGTTAATGCCACTTCTTTCTCCCACCAGGTTTAGCCAATTTACAGCTTTTCCACCCCAAGGGAGGTCCTGTACACCCACATCAGCAGGTCTCCTCACCATGGGGTGTCTTTATCAGCTCCTCGCAGTCTCCTTTATTCCTGCCCTATGCTGAACTCCACTTTCCAGAAAGGAAATTCATTATTTTTTCCTCCATAATATATTTTCCCACTAAATCACTGTAAAGATCAAACTCCGAAGCAGAACATGGACTGCATATTGCAGGGCACTCACCACTACTCTTTGCTGTGGAGGGTCCCTGCTACTTGCCAGGGGTGCCAGTGGGGAAACAAGCACATACACCTGCTAAAGCCTGTTTTCATTTGTATTTCACCCAGAAAAAAAAGCCCTAGAAGGGGGTACAGCACCCCTTATGCCAAAGACACAAAGCCCACCAAAGCAAAGGCCAGCAAGAGGGCTGAAAACAGAGTGTCGGTTTTAATCCATTGCAAAACAACGCTGTGAGCTCTCACACAACTTTAGGAAACCTTTGGGTTTCCTCAACCTTTAGCCTCACCTGCCCAATGCCCCTGCCCGAGCCCGCAGCAGCAGCCCGGTGCCGCAGTCTGCGGCAGCACCCGGTGCCCGTTGCTGGTACTGCAGCCTCCCTCTGCTGACACCAGGAGCAGCAGCAGCATCTCTCCAGGCCTTGGAGAGATGCCACGAAGCCCTGGGTGATGCTACAGGGCTGGCAGGACCCTGTAGCACCAGCAAAGAGCAGGGCACCATCAGCAGCAGTGTGCTGGGATCCTGCCGGTGCAGAGAACACCAGCACTGCACGATGCCAGGGCTGCTCCCATACAAAGGTATGAAGTGGCGGTCTCATTTGTCACAGAAAGAGCTTCAGAGCCCAAGCCTCAGATGGATTTAGTGAAAAGTGGAGCAAGTGTCACACCTGGGGTCCCACTGCTTGTGGCAAATCTCATCACCTGCAACCAGCAACAACAGAACCGATATATATTACCCACATCAAAGCTTCAAATTCCTGCTAATTTCAGCTTCAACTGACTTTTTTTTTCTCCAATGCCTGCAGTAGAGGTGAGCAGTGCCCTGGGGGAGCAGGCTGAAGACAGCAGGCTGAACCATCTCAGGCCAAGCAAGTCATTGATTATCACCATATTATTTTAACATCAAGGAGACCTTCTGAGACCACATTCTGTCCCTGAGCTCTTTGACAAGAGGCAACAAACTCTGCGGGGGCCCAGGAAACCCAGTCAGAGCACCCTATTCCAACAGCAGCCTCCAAAGAGGGGCCAAAGGACCGTCAGGAGGGAGAGCCAAGGCAGGCAGCAGTCTGCCAGGACAGCTCAGTGCCGTGCCTCCCTGCACCAAGCTGCATAATTCACCAAGAACAACTGTTGTGCTCAGCAAAATAGGAACCCATCCTGAAAAGAGCAGCTGCCTGGTGCAGTAAAACAAAGCCCCGAGTCTCTGCGCCTGAATAAATCTGCTGCAGTTCTCTCACAGCTCGGCTGTCGGCCCCTCCCGTTTTAAGCAAGCTCCCACCTGGGGTCCGACCACCCTCCTGCCCAGCATGAGGACCCCAGGAAGGTGCCGGGGGGACACTGGTGCGCCCAGCAGCCACGAGAGGGAGCCCGGCAGCCGGGAACGAGCCGGGCTCCACCGGCTGCAGCCTCTTGGTGGGGATGCCCTGGGCAGAGCAGTCCCCGCGTGGGGCTGGGAAGCGGCTCCGGAAGCTTTTTGAAGTCCCTTGCAGCTCTTTCTTAATAGGACAGCATCATTTCGAGCACCTGCTTGCTGGATGTGGCTGTGGATAAGAATTCCGGTATGGCTAGATGACAAAAATCCCCGTGTTTGCAGGGCAGGGCCTGGGCAGCAGAGCAGCCGATGCTTTTATCACAGGTGACTCCACAGAAGCCACCCTCCCAGAGAAAGGCACAAAGGGATTTTATTTTTTTTTTGGTGAAGAAAGTCAGAGCCGCTTCAGCCAGCCCTTGCCACAATACCAGCATCTCTGTTCACTCCCAATTAATTGAGCAATTTCGGCTCAGAAGGGGAAGCACCCCATGACGCAGCACCACCACGTTTCTCACCTCCGTGGGAAAGCCTCGCTGCCCGAGCTGGGAACAAAGCCCTGCCACTAACACTGCTCCTTGGCTCTGGCCTTAGGTCAGTCAGGGCAACACCAGCAGAAGTTCAGCTCTGCCAGAGCCCTGCTCTATCCAGTACCCCCCAGAGATGATCCTGTTGAAGGTTTGGCCCCTTGCTGCCCCATGGGTGCTGAGAACCTTAAAGCTAAAGAGTTACCTGTAAGCATCTTATCACTGGAGCTTTAAAACAAGCAGCTTTTTGTGTGTGACACCTGCCTTTCTATGGAAATATATCTTATGCATCCCCCTGGTCTCCCTTTATGTGTTGTGGTAACCCACATGCATCATTAGGAGACTTCTCCAGCACTTTCAGAGCAAATTTGTAAGACACCAACACCAGCCACCATTACCACAGCTACTCCTATGAGAAACTCCTAAACCACACTCCTTATTTTGGGAAAGGGGGAAAACACAAAAACCCTTACCTATCCATCTCACCACCACCACCCAAAGCAAGACACTCACCTTCTCCTTGCTCTGCAATCAGCAAAAAAAAGCCTATCTGTTTCCTCTGGGCCCCTATTTAACTCCCTCAGTGGTGGTGGGGTGGAGGGCACTGATGGCTGATCCACAGCACCTGGGAGCCATGAAGTAGGCTCAGCTGCTCTCTGATCCCCAAAGGACCCAACACACGCTGACCCCTTCATGCTGCTCCTTGCATCTGTCACCACCTACGTGTTTTCAGTCCCCTACAGTACGGTTCTCCCCCCATCTCCTGAGCAATTATTTCTCCTGGCCCCATAGCTCAGCCTTCCCTCCAGTTTTGCCCTCACCTGACACAAGACAGATGATGAAAAATGGGAGTAAGCTCAGTGGAGAGCCACTGTTGCTACTGGTGGCTTGGAGCCCCTGTGAGAAGAGGCTGAGGGTGGTGGGCTGGGTGGTGAGAAGAACATTTTGGGGGTGGTATGGCCCATACCCATCCCTGCGAGGGGTTTACTGGGCACACAGAGCCAGGCTCCTCAGCGGTGCAGGGCTGGGGGACAAGAAGCAGTTGAAAAGAAAGAAGCTCAGAATGGAGACATGACAAGGAAAAATTTCCTCACCGTGATGACAACCAAACCCTGGGACCAAGCCCAGGGAGATCTTGTGTTCTCCACCCTTGGAGGGTTTCAAGGTTAGACAGGACAAAGCCCTGAACAACCTGCTCTAACCTCAGAACTGACCCTGCCGTAACAGGAGGCTGGATTAGAGACTTCCCAAAGTCCCTTCTGACCTATCTTGATCCAGACTGCCTCCTCATGGGGAGAAGAGGGTGAACTGGAAGGACGACCGAGTCCAGAGCTCCCTCCCCAACCCAGCTCTGGGAACCCTGCAGCCAGCACCGTCACCCTCAAATTGACCGTGGCAGCTCAAAAAGCCTCATCAAACGCTGTGAATGTCAAAGAAAGAAGTAGGACAAAGGATTTGACTGAGTTGTGACGGGGCCACGTGCCCATGCTGGGGAGGAGGAGGGAGCGGTGGAGCACACCAGTTAAATGGGCCAAGAGCCCGGGCACACCAAATATCAGCCGCACCACTAGCAGAGCGGAGCTGCGAGATGGAAATGCATCCTTCCCCTCTATCGGGGGCAGCCCGATCACAGCAGGGTGCTCAGCTGCCAGCAGTATCTCTCGTTCAGCTAGAGCAACCATGCAAGGATGTAATTCTTCCTTATTTTAACTGCAGAGGGGGCTGGGTCTGGTGCAGGGAGCATGGGGCTCCCCTGTGAGCAGCAGGGCTTGGCAGCCACCGAGGTGCTGGGGCAGCTCCCACCCCAGCCTCGGCCCCGTGCCCGAGGACCTCCCTCCCCAGGGAGAGGAAAAGCTGCAGAGATGCAGAGATGCTCGTGTTATCTAATAGGGGAGAGATCTCAAGTGTTTCATGACTCACTCATCTTTCAAAGCTGTCAAATAAAACCAAGAAAAAAAAATACACAAACCAAACAAAAAATAATAATCTCACATCTTAAAATGTGGAGGAAGGAAATCAAAGGAAAAATACTGGCTGAACATTTGGTTTCTGGTTGGGTACGTGTCTGGGACCGGGGCCGGACACAGCAGTGAGCTCTGCCCGAACAGCTGCGGCCACAGCTGCAGCCCTGCTCTGTCCCCAGCACCCATCATCCTACGGAGAAAGTAAGTGCCATGCTCCAAAACGGAGAGCAAACAGGGCAGGGACCCTTCGCTCGATGTAGTGCTGCCTCTCCTGGCCTCTCCATGGGGAGGACACCTCCATCAGCCTGGTGTGGAGGCCGGGGCTGTGTCCCCATGGGGCCCGTGGCACCTGCCTGCCCACCCCACTGCTGCCAGCTCCCTCTGCTCCCACTGGCAGCTGCTGAACCCATCACGCCCTGAGCAGCACAGTGTTTTCCTGCATGGACAGGAGCACAGCGCCTGCTCACCGCACTGTCCTGAAAGGGACAGGCCTTGGGTAAGTCCTAAAGGCAGGACAAGCACCCAAGGAATATTTAAAGACCTCCAGGATGGAGGGTTAAATGCAGCCCCCAGGAAATCTCCTCTAGCCAGGTCGGAGGGGTGTCTCACAGCCCCTCTCTTTAGCAAATTACAGCAAAGCAACCTTCGGCACCCTGGGACTGAGGGCTGGGAACAGCTGTCAGGGCTCTCACGTCACGCACCCCTTGACAAAGGCACGCACGCTGCGAGCACCCTCCCCTCCCTTGGCAAGTCGTGCCAAAACCGCACGGCCGGGGCCGTCAGGAGGAACTTCCCGGTATCGCTTTGCCTTTATGCTTCCAGGTGCAATTGTGTTCTGTGATTACAGTTACGAGTAGCTGGGTGATTACCAAGATCTGCTCTGTACGGACATAATGTCACCTGGGTTTGCACAACGCTGTGAATCCCCAAGAACTGAGTCTTCACCCCGAGCTTGTCCTCTGCAGCCAGCAGGTGCCTTTGTGATAGACCAAAGGACAGCGAGCTGTGCCTGCTCCTACCCCAGGCACTTGTAGACCCATATCAGCATGGGGAAATAGTTTCATGACTTCTTGGACCCCTTTTCCACCCTGCCAGCAGAGGTGGTGCAGATGGTGGTTCAGTCTGTAGGGGTGCAGAGGTGTTTCTATTCACTATTTGCACTGACAGCAAAATACAGAATGATTATCGAACAAAGAAGTCTCACAGCTTCTGTTCTCTTGTGCTCTGTCCTTGTTGTTCCAACCTTCAGATTAAAAAGGATTAGGTACGGGGAGATGCTGTGAAGGTTTTGGAGTCACTGAGAGCCACCTCAGGCATAGAGATGTCCCATATCCTCTCTTATTAAAACATCATTTTTTTTCATAAAAACAGTATTTTTGCTCCTGTGACCTGACTACGGTGCTGCTCCAGAGCCCCAATATAGACCACAGGATAGCTCAGGCAGGATAGGACATGGTCATCCAGCTCCAGGCAGGGAGAAGGACGAGGAAGGTCCTTCCAGTCCCCCAGCCGTGTCCTTGGTGACCACCCATCCTTGTGCAGGAGGTGCTTCTCCCTCCCCTCAGCCCTACCCATGCTCTGGACATCTTGCTGTTGAGTTACTAAAGCAACACTTTGGAGCCAAACAAGGGCTTTCTCCCCGGCTATAGAGCGCTATGCCCCAGCTCAGTTCAAAGCCTGCGCTGTGGCACAAGAGGCAAACACTCCAGCTCTGCCCAAACACCATCCAGAGGCTGAGATGCTCAGCGCCCAGCTGCTTGCAAAATATGTTGACCCCTGAGGCTCATGATAAAATCTAAAGCTCCCTTTGAAGGGTAAGTGTTTAACATTAAGAAAGTAGTGTCCGATTGATCTGCTGCCAACGTTTTAACAAGGGGATGCCACAGGTATTTCCCTGTGTGGATATTACACAGTGAATGGGAAGAGACTATAGAATTAATTTTCTCACGTTTGCACAAAGAAGGGTTTTCCAACCAGCATCAAGAAGAGAGAGTGCAGCAGTGTGAAAAGTAAAGAAAGGAGTAAAGTTTGTGTGCCTTCCCCTCCATAAATAAGTACAAATTCTTGTCCCTGAAAAACCAAGGGGTATGCGTGATTCAGGGGGAGTTTATCCTGGAGGTGGTGAGAGAAAACCCACAGCTTCTCTCCTCCAGGGAATTTTCTTTTTAATTATTGACACTTACACAATCTGTGCTCTTCTAAATAAAATTTTATTACCATGAGATGCTACTTGGAACAGGAAGCTAATGCTGGTGGGTTCACAGTTTTCAACTCAAAGTCCCCTCTCAGGACAAAGAAGAAGGAGAAGAAGGACACCCATGGATGCTGACGAAGAGCAAAGGTTCATGATGCCACCCCCAGTGCCCAGCAGGCACGTGTGTGTGTGTCAGGGGGACAGGACCGAGGCTACAGCAGCGCGGGGAGGAGGGCACGGCCGTGGGAATCGCTGCTCCCGCCTGCGTGATGCAACAGCTCAGTGCGGCAAAGCCGCACGTTAAGTGCTGGCACGGCTGCATGGAAGCGCTTTCCTGGGTGCTATGGAAAAAAAAAGATCCAGCCAAATAATTCTGCTGAGTTTTGTTTTATTGAGCAGAGACGGAGGAGACAAGGACAAGCTTCTGCCATGCCCAGGCACTGTGACCGCCGCTGAAGGGGGATCAACGTTCGGTGCTCAGAGATGGTGAGGACTCAGCATTTCCCCATGTGCTTCAACCTTATTTTCCCTCCACTCCTCCTGTAAAAGGAGCAAGACAGACTCAGAGAAAGCAGCATGTGACAGACAGCACGAGCACAGCAGCATGGGACAGGGAGCTCATCCACCCGAACAGGACCATTTGCCTGGTTCATGCTAGAGTACCCCAGGGCCTCACAGGGAGCATCAAGCCATCTTTTCCTCTCCCTGCTCCTCTCTAATTTCCCCTAGGATAAGGCAGCCTTCAGAGTGCACCAAATGTTAAGGACTGATAAGGAGAAACTGATGTTTTGCAAGTCCACTCAGTCCAGAGGTGCTGACTCCTATTACATCTCCTTTAAAAGGAGACAGAGCACAGGAAACAGAGGCTCTCCAGTTCTTCCTTGGAGATTTTGTGCCTTGTTCCACAAAGTCCATTCAAACTTTTAACTCATAATGTGGCACAGCTCGCCCCCTGCATTCCTCCAGACTCTTTTCTGCATCCAGAGGTGTGGACAGGGAGTTTCAGCCTCTGGTACACAGAGGAAGATGTGCACTGATTTAGTCCATGCAGGAGGTATAGGCAGGTGCAATTACCTCCCAGACCCTGTGCTGTTTCTCTGCATTGTAATCAACATCATACAAAGCCTAGAAATGATCTAAAATTAACTTGCATTCATGCAGCTCTGTTCCAAGGAGGAAATATTCCTCCTGGTGAGGATCAGGGGCTGGTCTGTACACGAGGAGCAGCCTGGATGCGGGGCCACCCTCCATGGAGACCAGCATTACAGACATGCAAATCAAGACAGCTCTACCTGTCATTTTGACTCCCTCTGCTTTCACTTACAGAACTGCTTTGCAGAAGGCACACTTGTTCCCGTACGTTACGCCATCCGTGCCACAGTGAGGGTTGGACTCCCTCGTGCAGTACACGCTCCTGTTTACAAACTCTTTACAGATCTGCAAAAGGAATAATAACAATAACCAAAAAAATCTTTTCAGGTCTCCCATACTTTCTCTTTTGCTTTCCAAATAGGAAACAAGATCACTAATGCCTCTTCCCGCCCAGAGGACTAACACAGCAGTGATGACATGGCCCAATTACATGGAAGAAAAAGGCCTGCCAGAACTAGCAGCAGCATCTTTCAGGGGAATTTTTTGCCCTGTTGTTGAGGAGGGAAACTGTAGCCAGCTGGGAGAAACCCTAATGTCCCGAAGACACAAGTGGATTAGCCTAGGCATGTCGGAGAAGAGTCAGCATTGATGCTCTTTCAGGCAGTTGGCCCCAAGTCAGCTCACAGCAAAGTGGCATCACGCGCCTTGTGCAACCACACGCGGCTTTGTGCTCACAGAGCTCCCTGCCTCCCCGGCGGAGGGAGAGGAAAACCATAAGCTGTAGGTCTCCTTTAGATGGGCCCGGTTTGTGGGAATAACCAGCTCTGAATATCCCATTTGTTACACGAGGGGATTGGACAGGGGAGCAAAGTGGAGAGAAGCAGTGCTGCAAACAAACCCAGCCCCATGCATGCACTCTGGACTGAATCACGGGAAGCATTTGCTGAACCAGCTGTCCATTTCCCTGGGCTATTTGCTAGTGTGGCCACACATAAGACCCCCTGTACCATGGGGAATTTCCCGAGGCATTGGAGCATCTTGGAAGGACCAACCTACTCCCAGCTAACAGCAAAACCAGTTTACCACGCACCAAGATCTGTTACAAAACCATTCTTCTATAATCAGGAAAAAAATGCAGATTCAACAAGCAGAGAGCTGCACTAACCTCTTCAATGTCTTGAGCTGCTACATCTGGAATTTAAACAAAAATAAATAAATAAACAATCAGCGATGTTATACATATCAGCATTATTTTCTGAGAGAAGCCGAACCAAAGTCAGAAATCCTTTTGCAAAGCTCAGTGCAACGTACGCCAGGTTTTCCCTGCTCTGCCATCCTGTGCGGTGGAGGAGGGGGTAGGAAATACATTATCTGAATTGCTTTTCGGTATTTTGCTTTTTGAAAAAATGTTACTAAAATACCATGTAATCAGTCATTCAGCTGCTAACTGCACCGCAGACACATAAACCCATCTCCCTGGCAGGCAGCCACTGCCGGGGAAGCAGGCTGCCGTATCGGATTTGAACCACGCTCGGCAGAGATTTTCAAGCTGTATTGACTTGTAAGGCTTTTAGGCTCCTGCACCTCTGAATAACAAAACTGGCTGGTACTGTTAATAAAACCCCACTGTGGAGGTGACAAAGGAGACCCTGCGGTCAGTTTTACAGCCATCCGCAGTACGGCACAGCCCCGAGACGTTCCCGGAACAACTTCATCCCGAGTGAGACACGGAGATGTCACGGCGTGATCCAGAGCAGAACAGGCAGTGCCAGTCAGTGAGAGAGAAGAAACACCCGCTGCAAGCGCAGGCTCTGGTCTTGAGGCTCATCAGCCCATCCTCTTTGCACTTCTTCGCTGCAGAGACCGCAGCCAGGCGCGGAGCTCGAGTCACAGCCACGGGACGGGTGAGCCTGTGGTGTCTATGCCAGGGAGACTGGGGAAGGTCTCATGCAGATGTGCAGGAGCTGGGGCATGACACAGAGAGACGAACAGCCAGCACCAAGCTGGGCAGCTGGGGTTTTGGCCTGGGGGCACTGCAGCAGCGTGTTCAGCACCAGGAGAGAGGGCGGGAGGCCCCTGTGCTACGCCACGCAGGCTGCAAATCCCACCCACAGCCAAACCAGTACTCGTCAGCCCACCTGAATTCCTCTGCTAACTGTCGTGCCTCTCGGTGTTTTATCCCTGCCACCGGTGCATCTGTCACATTTGGGTTAGGCTAGGCTGCTTTGGGAAGCCACCGTTATGGCTATCTGCATATTATTTACAAAATAGCTCATTAGATAGTTTTTATAAATATTACATGCAGCTACGCAAGACTTTGTGAGGATGTCTCTTGACATCTGCTTATTTCATATGAGATCACAGAGTTTGCTGCTATTCTGCCTGGCCTTGGAAGGAAGCTTCAGCACTCTGACGGAACCCAGACCCAATTAAGACTCAATTAGAGACAGATGAATATTTCATTATGAATAATGCGTACAAAGTAATTCACCTCTTTTCTCCATGCACAGCCCACAATTTTCTCCAGTGAATTCTTTATTCAAATTATTCACAGAAAAACAAGTATAAATAATTCTTGGTCTGCACAGTCTTCCATAACTGCCACCACAAGCCTTCCAGATCTGGGTCAGCTGGACACAAGCAATTGATGGCACTGGTGTGCCCTATACATTCAAAAACCATCAGTCAGTTTCCCCAGATCATCAGAGAGACGTGTAAATCTCAAGATAAATAAATGCTGGATCGTTTTAATTTGCCCTCTTTGTTCTGGCTCCTCGAGGACATTTGAATTTAATTTTCAAGCTTTTCTCTGCAATGTTTTTGGAAGCTGAAACTTTCATCTAATTACGTTTCCACATCTCTAAGGAAAACACCAAATACCAAGATGCTTAGGATCAAAACAGGAGCTGATGACCCTGAGGTGTGAGTTTATTCTCTAACTGGTTCAGCAAAACTCTCCAGCGAACATTTGTACCAAAACTCGTAATTACACTCTGCTTTGGTACATTTGCTGAAAGAGCCGCTTACAATTTGCTCATTCTGTCTCCCGGTGACACCTCCACTGTGTTATTCACTGCGGAGGCACACAGGGAGTGGAAATATGTGACACGAGTGAGCAAGTCCCGCAGATATTTTCTACTTGCTCAGCTTTATCTTCAAGCCCGTCATCTGGTGATCAAGGTTCTCTGAAGTTTGCTCTTGTCAGGAAAGTTTCTTTCTAGGCTACAGGAAGGATAACTTACCCGAGAAGAAAGACAGAAGCAGCAGGCTGAGAAGCACTAAGGTGCCTGTTGCCTTCATGCTGCAGGCAGCTAGCTCTTTAGTCCACGGCAAGCAACCTGTTCGGGATGTGTTGTCTCAGCCCCAGAGCCCACAGTGTGCTCACGGACCTGCCTTTCTGTGTATTTATGCACCCATCCATAGCTGTCCTCATTCCTCACCTTAATTGTGAGAACTTCTCCACTTCGTTTCTAAAGCCATTATTGGTCCTGTCCATGTTTATGGTGCTTTAAGAATGCTGCCCTGTCCACATCAAACCTAGAAAGGGCTAATTATATGAGTGATAGACTCGGGCCTGTAATATCTGTTGTGTTTTTTTTTTTTTTTTTTCTTTCTAAATAGTCACAGGATTCTCACAAGGGTGAATTTTCAAAGCGGTGATTCATCGGGGAAGCTGGTAATTTTCATTCTCTGGGTCCTCGCTGAATGCCAGCTCCGAGGCTTTGAGCGCGGCGTGATGACACTCACCAGACATTACGAAATAAATCACAGCATGAGAATGTGTTGTCTGCGAAACCAATTATACGTTGTTCCCTGGCTATTTTTGAGGATGGTTCTAAATTTGTTGAGTTGGGGTGGAGAAGGACACTGATGCTCTCATAGCTTTCTGTAGAGCCCCACATAGGACTGCTGCCTCTCCTCCCTGAACTATTTAAACTATAGCTGTCAATGTTTGCCGGCTTTTCACATTCGCAAACATATGCTAGGGCTCTTCTTCCATGGCAAGTGGCAACGAAGGGAATTTGATGGAGAACTGGGAGACCTGAGCTCCATTTCCAGCTGATTCTGTGCAAAGATTTGTGTTCATCTGCACCATCTGCAAAATTTCTGTTCAGATAGGAATAATCTTTTAAAATTTCAGTATGCATTCCTAAGGAGACAAGGGTTATCAGTGTACCATGCACGGAGAAATCTGCTTATTTGTTTCCCTAGCAAATTTTAAATTCTAATTTTAACTAATTCTAACTAATTCTAACCAAGTTTGGCATAGGAGTGAAAAAAATAAAAAAGAAAGCATTTTATACATTTTTCTAGCAACCAAGAGTTCCAGTAACATCTTCATCTGGCAAGGGAGCGTTTCTGCAAGAGAGCAATGTCATGACTGCCCTGCATCTGGAAAAGCATTAGTTTGCCGCTCGCTAGACATCATAAAACCCACACAGGAGAGGAACCGTGACTGACAGGTGAGTTCTCAGATGTCTATTAAGGGTGAGCTCACAACGCAGCCTCTCGTATAATTTAGTTATCAAGCCCGCCAGCCGCAGCACCGTTCAAAATCACGCTTAGTTCTGCCACTTGCAGAATCACTTGTTTGCCTTTTCTAGCTTCAAACGCCACTGCTCACCACCCCAGCACTAATACCTGAGCTCTTTATCTACCCAAACGTTTTATTTGCTGCAGCATAACTGATTGGGTTAGTTAGAAAATGTACTACAGGGACCAATCCCTAGCGGGCCAAAGAAAGGAAGAGACTAAATTAGCAAACAGGTGATTATCCTGATTACCCCTCTTTCCACTTCTTTATAACGTGTGAAAGAGGCCAACTTGCTGCTGGAGGTGGGGAATTCTGCTGTCCCTCTGACTTCTCTCTTTTTTTTTTTTTTGTCTGGAGGCTCACAAGGCACCTGGGATATGGCCATATACCCCGTACTTGCCCTTTGCCCTCTATTTCCCTTCAGAAGAGCAGCTCTTCTTTGAGCTTCTCCAAAACCTTTTGAGCTCCTACACAAGTGTCCAGCTTCCTCCAGCACAAACTAGTATTATGGAGGAGGCTCACCATAGGATCTTGTTGTTGGAAATACTATCCTGCCAAGGCTATAACCCTTGGCCAACAAGACATTACAGCCAAGCGGTGTCCTTTGCTGAAGGTCCCTGCTCACATCCACCAGCTACGTAGAACATTTCTTCATACATGTATTTTTCCCATAGGCAGGTTAGCAGTGAGCTTATGGCTCTCCAGTTTGTATTTCCTTACCAGCAGGCACACAGGCATGCTTTGGTTTATAGTGCTCATACTAATAGAAAAAAAATAAATCATGTAAGTTCCTTCCCTCTTCCTAGGATGGGGCACTGCTCTGGCCTGTTATTAAGGGAAAGACAGCTTCTTGTCTTCTGGTGGGAAGCGCCTACAACCTTTCTAGGTCAAGAAATGGCCTACTTCAGTAAAAAGAGGCCTAGAGAAAAAGCTTGGAATTCACAGATTTTGTCCTCAATATCAGCCTTAACAGGCAACTGCCTTTGTACATATCAAGAGAATTGGAAGTGGAGAAAGGAAGGGGAAGGGGGTGTGAGTGGGGCACTTGGGACTTTTTGCCTGTGCTGTTTGCATACTCACTCCTTGACTCACCCAGAAAGATGGCACATCGTCATGAACATTCATATACATCACTGTTCTTCCAGCGCACTCTTTAGCCTCCCACAAAGATACTATCTCCATATACCACTTTTTTTTTTTTTTTTTTCCAGACAGAAACCACCTCGGAGCTACCAGCACTTCTTCTGGCTCTTCCTTCCTATGGCTACAAAATCCAAAACCTTTATCCTTAAGGGCCCCTTATCCTTCCTCTGCCTCAAGCACCCCAATTGCAACTTTTCAGATCTCTTCTCCAAGAAGCCAAAAAACCTGAGACCAGTCTAGTTTCTCCTCTGCTCCTCATTAGGCTCATTAAAGCCTTGCCCAGCTTGCTGCAATTTTCTGCTGATCACCACAGTCTCGAGGCACACACCCTTCAAGGAAGCAGCAGTTCCTAATTTTCTTCCCCATGAGATAGTCTCCTCCCTTTGCCATAAGCCTCCTCCTTTTAATGCACTGCCAGACCTGCCCCATGCCCAGGTAGGGCTGGCCCATTGTTTCCCATTCACACTACCCCAGGGCCATTTCCCTCACGCCAAGGCTTCTAAAAGGACCAGTTCCTCCAAGGCTCAGTGCTGTTACAAAGCCAGGCTCTGTCCGTCCAACAAAAATCCATTTATATGCTGTAAAACACAGAACCTGGGAAAGCAGTAGTATTTTATAGCAGCTTGTTTTCTCCTCTGATGGTTTGATATGGAGTGACGTACTCTCGTGAGGGCTTGGGCTGTTGTGTGATGGGCGTTACACTTCAGTCTTTATTGTGGTTTATTTCGAAACTTCTCCTGCCTGACAGATAAGTACCTAAAAGCCTGAAGACCATTACCCCTATCCTGAAGAAGAAAACAAAAAGTGCATGGCAAAGAGGGTGGCTGGTTTTGATTTATTGATGGATCAAAGCAGAAACCAATGTACAACAGGGAGCAGGGAAGAGCACATTGGAGCTGTGGGCTTTGTCAGAGAAAGGCAAGGGTGAAGGTTACGTGCCAACACTCAGCATTCACCGTGGTGCTTGAGGGTCAGGGAACCCCGGCTCTTCCTGGAGAGAAAGAGGGAATCCAGAATTACAGATGTGGAAGGTAGTTTTATAGCCCCAGCAGTGCTGTTGCTAACTTTACCCATGTAAGCCAACCCTCCATGCTATCCATGTGAGTCCCTCACTTACGGTTTCACCTGATTCCCCAGGTTACATGCTTTGTCACAGGAAAGAGATTTGGGACAAAGCCTGTAATTTTGGATACTCATCCTACAGTTAGGGTTTAAATTACCCTCGCAGGGAGCGAGTCAGGAATGCTACAAGCCTGCGAATGGGAATTTGGCTTTAATTGTGAGGGGAGGAGAAGACTCACTTGGGTTTAAGATCTGCAGTGCCTGCAGGGGCACAGGCAAGGGGGCGTCAGGAGAGGGACAGGGAGCGGAGATGGATTTACTGAGGGGCTAACGGGAGCGCTGGGGCTCGGGCACAGCAGTGTTTTCCTGGCTGTGTGCTGAGCGCCGTACTTACAGAACTGCAATGCAGAAGTGGCATTTGTTTCCATATGTTCTGCCGTCAGAGCCACAGAGGGGCATATACTCAGCGGTGCAGAAGACGTCGGTGCTCTTGAATCCACTGCAGTCGATCTTTGTGTTACGGAACTGCAACACATTGTGAAGCTTTTGTTCCCCATATTTTCCTATGTCTGCTTTATGTCTATTTAATGTTTACAATATGGCAAAGCATAAAAACATTTTTCAGGTGCAGGGCGCTGTTGTTCTAACAACTCTGAAAAACCTAACCTGCTCGCCTGACAGGGTACCAAGTGGGAAATTGGGAAAGAAATCTAATAAATACCCTCAGAGCAGTGACATGGCCACACCAGTACTTCCAGGCTGGCCCTCCTGCTGGTTGCTCTGCTCTGGTTCAGCAGCCCAACATAGAGAGGGTGCCAAAAAGTGGGGTGTCACAAAGCACATGGTACAAAGTTCTCCCACATGAGGAATGCCATCTGCTGCTGGTGTTGGCACTGGCTGAGCCCCTGCACTCCCCTGGGAGGGTTAAGTCTGCACCCCTTCCTCAGGCACTTCTCTTCTCCCATTGAATCAAGGTTTCAGCATCATCTGGCTGCTCTGTTCCCAGGTCAGAAGCTGTGCAGGTGGAGACTGCACCTTGGAGATGTGGGTTTTGTTCCTTTGACCCTGGCATACTTCAGCTGTTTTCCTCAAATCCTATTTCCAGGCCAAATACGCCAGCAGAGTGCAGGCATTTCTCTTACGTCGTTATGACTCACTGAATTTTCATCGTGTAGCACATTATAACAAGGGTTCACAGTGCAGACTTCTCAGCTTTACCTTGGGGCATTTTCCAGGCATGAGCAGGTCGATATCCTCTCCATTCCTTTGGGAAGAAAACATATTGAGCATGAACAAGCACATCACAGCCACTTCAGGGGCCAAGCCCCCTCACTACCCTACAGATACCGACACCAGCACCCAACCCAGCACTCACGCCACTGCCGTGCAGAAGCTGCACTTGTTGCTGTAGGTAACCCCATTGGTGGCACACAGTGGGTTGTAATGCCGGGTGCAGAGAGACTCCCGACCGCCTGTCGTTCTCATGTAGCCAGTGCAATCGACCTGAAACAGGCACAGATCAGCATTTTAATCACTCCTGTGTAACGGTGCATGGTGCAAGAGATATTTCCCCTTCTCCCCATGCTCATGGGGAACAGAGATGTATGGGAACTGAGCTTCCAGCCCAACAGCATGAGGTTGAGGGAGCACAAGCAGGCGAAGTTCTGCCTCTGAGGACTCGGCTGCGGCAGATCCTGCAGTATCTAGTTTTTTTGTTTGTTTGTTTGTTTGTTTTTTCTCCTGTCCTCAAATGGGCTTCATCAGTATCATCTTGGGGATTTCCACCCTGAACACAGTCGCACAGGATCTGTGCCTAATGTGCCTTAGGTGGCAGCAACTTCTGCTGTGAAACGTCTGCCCCACTTGAAAATGGAGTTTAGGCTCACCTCAGTGTTCCTGTAATTACTCTGAGTGTACTGAAATGAAAATTGTAGCATTATGGTAAATTGCTCAGCCGGAGTGTTTCTTTACATTATCTCACTAATCTAAAAATAGAGCCAGTTCTCCACTTTATGGTAGCTCTATATATTGATAAACAAATCTTATGATAGATGTTTTGATAGAATCTTTTTTTTTTTTCTGTTACAAATTATCATTTAGTCAAAATCCTGACTTCCTCTGGGAATTTCTGAGTTTCAACAAACTTTTTTTCTAAATCTAAACGGAAATGTTTTGACAATGCTGAAGTGTTATTGAAATCAAAAGCTTCTGTTTTTCCGTCAGGTGTTAGGCATAAGATTACATTTCAAAATTCACAGTTGAAGCAGATTTGCATTTTTCAAAATGGAAATAAAAAAAAAGTGAAGATCTGAAATTCTTCATTTTCATAAAAATTTTAGCAGTTTTGAAGTTTTATTTTAGAGTATCTTAGGATATCTTAAGAGTCAATCTTAGCCCTTACCTTTATACATTTTCCGTCATGCTTTTTGTCAATCACTCTGTTACGACTAGGAGAGAGAAGGAAAGGAAGGATTAACCTGTTGATGCCATGTAGTCATCTCACTCATTAAGTCTCTCCACTCGTAAAGCCCCAGTAATTAATCAAACTTCGGAGTTTTGACACGGAAGAGACACAGCCTGATGAGATCCTGCGCACTAGGGAAGACTGAAACTTATGAAAAACCCCGTCCACCCCACGATTAGTCACAATTCAAAAGGCTTTCATCTGCTACCTGAACCATCATTATGGGCAATCAGGTGATCTTGTACTCACAAGATTTCTCTGCAGAGCGAGCACTCATTGGGGTACGTCACATTGTCGGTGCCACAGACCGGCTGGAAGTCCCTGGGACAGGCGAGATTGCTCCTATCCGCCATCCGGTACACGCTGCAGGAGGCCTGTTAAAAAGGACAGATGTGCAGTTTCTCCAAGGGGAGGGAAGGATCTGCTCATGTTCATCATGTTTTCTAAGCACAGGGATGCTACAGGTGGCCATTTTATTATTTTTTTTTCCTCTGTCATTCCTCCATGGTGAAGGGAAAGAACAAAACATATTGTTTCCTACAGTATGCGTAAACACATTTTCACCATTAAGACATTCAGCACTGTAGATGTGCATGACTGACAAAAATGATCACTCCTCAGGGAATCAGGACAGGGAAGATATTTAGGCAGTTATTCAAAAGTTGTATAGGATTCCTGCTGGCCCTCTGTGCCATGCTGGCTCTCACTCTGCATTATTAATTACCATCTTTTATCACCAATCTGATAAGGTGTCTTTCTCTGACAAAGATGTTTTCTTATTTTGGGGGAAAAGAGGTGGTATAATTCTTGGGGGCACTTTTTCTTCTTCCTTCCTGTCTCTCTCCATTTTCTTTTATTCTTCCTCAAGACTCCCCTGGGATGCAGCGTGAATATGAATTATTTATCTACACTTAGAAATCAAGACTAAATGACAGAGAAGATCTACTACTCACCCATCGCTGACCAGAAACAATATCTACAAAAAAAAAAAAGGGGGATTATAAAATATAAGTGTTACAGTGTCCTTGATTAAAATTTCTCTGCATTATTAATTTCCCAACAGAGTAACTAAATACACTTTCTTACTACTGAGAATTACTTGTTTCGTAAATGTTTTATACAGTCCAAGTAAACAAGAAGTTATATCCTATGATTAAAAATAATAATAGTAATAATAATCAATTACTGGTGAAAGTACAAGCTTTGACTTGCTAAAGAAGGAATAGGATATAAACTTTTCTCCTTTTGCAGCACCATTATCCCAGCTAAGTCTAATAAGTTTAAATCAGACAGAGGCATCCTACTAGACCTGTAGTAATGTTTGCACAGGGATAAAGTTCATTAAAAGAGAGTTTACTAAAGAGAGCATTACTAAATCATCACTTCTTCAGTAAGCTAAGCTCTCTTTTGGATACATATATACATGTATTAAGGCATCCTGAACTATATAGAATTCAGGATGACTAGAGATATAAGGAGAGACTATAATAAAAACAACTTACCAGAAAAGCAGACAAGAAACAGTAGCCCAAGAAGGGCAGCAGCTCTTGTCATCTTCACAGTGGGAAAGGCTGTGTAGTCTGTTACTTACAAATCTGTTGCTGTTGAGTTCTATAGAGATGTTTCTCTGCCTTCATGCTCCAGACTATATAAGTACATCTCCCTGACCTTGTAAAGTCATCCCATAAAGTAATTATCTGCTCTGTAAACTAACAAAACTGTATTGATTATTAAGTTGAGCCCTAAAGAATACTTGTTTGTTAGAGAAATGCCCAGAAGAATTAAACAAAAATGTGAGCTACACCCAGCTTGTTAACAAAGGCGCCCTGCTGTACAATGAGTGATTTGTACTGTCCAAACAAGAGCACTGTCTCAACACTAGATGTTGTGAAATTACATATGGAAGTTGGCAAAGCAAAAAAGCTAATTTGTTGGAAGTGTTTGAACTAGTGCACACCATGTTACATGCACTACGCAGTATTTGGGCTCTGGGAGACTTGCGCAGTACAGCAGAGTGATGAGACGGCAGCGTGGGACACCCTCAGCTTTTACAGAAATAAAATCCGGGGTTTGGCAGGCATCAGTGTCTTTTGAAGATGCTGCACAGTGAACCTCTCCATAGTCTCTTCTGTATTTTCCTGGTACATTGGATCTCTCACTAATGGGATAGAAAGAATCAACACAACAGGAAAACGTGACCTAAAACTCCAGAAGTTTGAGACATGTCTATGTACAAGGAAGAATTATTCATCTGTTGACAATCAGCATGAACCTGATTAAGAAACAATGAGAATAACCAGCCTTAAATCTGGACATTGTTTCCTCTTAATGACAAGCAAGTGGCATTCTGTGCAGGTGAAATGGTCTTATTACCACAGTCATTCATAAAAAATTGCAGCAACTGAAAACAGAAGGTGAGTCCATACATTTCCCCCTTCTCTTCTCTTTACATGGCATTAAATAGAGAGTGTCATCTTCCCTAAAACATGACATTCAGCTAAGTGAAGAATAAAGGCTCTATTGAAGTTTTTTTTCAACTCTGTCATAGATTTATGACAAAACAAATATTGCATAAAATACTTCTTGAGTTGAATATAGTCAGTCACGAAAGGAAGTGAGGGACAGAACACATTTGTGTTTTAGAAGCCTGATACATGCACGTGGCTTAAAAGCAGCCTGGGTTTTAAATAGAAAATCAGAATTGTTTTTCTTATTATCCTGGGAGATGTTCAAGTCTTGGCATGGGCACATAAAATCATAAAAATGTAGCTGAAAGTGCAAGGGAACCGCAATCACAAAATAGAGCTTGCAGGCTTTGGCCTGTTCGTGTCAATGAAATCATTTTCCTGAAAAATAAATGAGTAATGTTCTTTGGATCTCATTCACAAATATCAAGAGTTGAAGGGTTCATTTAAAAGCTGTTTCTGTTGTATTCTTAGCATCCTGAGTGACGTGACTGTCAAATTTCTTGAACTGATCATAAGCATATTTGGAAGGCAAGCAGTAATCACAGAAGCATTAATATTGATTTTTCTCTAGGGAAAAGAACGCCTAAGCTGAAAATGTTTCCTCAGAATCCGTACCAGCCGTCAGAGGAGATAGCACCTGCTGGCTCTGCAGTGCTTGGTGAGGCTGCAAGAACACAGGCTCTTCAGCCCTACAACCCCAGACCCTGCACCACATCTAGGTCTGAAAGCCCAAATTACCAAAAGCCATGCTGTTCCTCTGGTTTCCCCTTCCTTCAGCCTGAAGCAAGAAACCATGCTGACCTCTCAGGGCTTTTTTATATGGTGGGGAATGGTGTCATTCTCTTGTGTGGCAGCACCTGCCCTTTGACTAACAAGCTCCACCTGGGAGACCCCCTTGCTGCTTCTGAGCATCTGGGTAGGCAGATAGGACAGTGCTGGAACTGCTCCTGTCCCCTCTTCCTCCAGCGATCTGTGCGAGGACTGAGTCTTGCTACAGGGTCGATGAGAAAGGATGGGAGCTAATTGGCAGCAGCCAGGGCAGGGCAGCAGGAGCTGCGGGGCGAGGTGTGACATGGGATTGCACAAGGAGCTCGATTAATAAGAAACAGAAGGGAATGGGACAGAAGTAATTGCCGAGCAGCAGATGGGGTGACACAGGCATTAGGAACAGTGAAAAACAACTGTCTCAATACATTTGGAGGAGGGAGCTTCGGGAAATGTCGTACACATGTTGCAAATGGGAAGAGGAGAGTGAAGTCACCTGTCAAAATCCCTGTGGGATATGCAAGTTCCGTGATGCTGGGTTCAATAAAGTGAGTTTGAGTAGAGGATTATTTTTGGCTTTTTTTTTTTTTTTTTTTTTTTTTTTTTTTCCTACAGATATGAAACCCACAGAAAAGGTTAAATAAAACACTTCCTGCTATTTCAAGTTCTTAGATGGTAAAGGTTATTAAAGAAGGTTGTGGCCACATGAATGGGATAAACACTGGTAGTTACGTGACGCATCCCCTTGTGTTACGGTAAATTTCCAACAATTCTGTAAATTCTACCCAACTTCTAGGACAAAATGATGTCATCCCATAACAGTGATATTTCCCAGGAATTTTTTCCTCTGGTCTTGAGATTCCCTACTGCAAACAAGTCCATAATCTACCATGACCTGAAAAAAAAGCTTCATTAAATTTCCCCGCTTCAATTTAAAACTTGTCACAGGCTTCACTTGTCTACAAACAGAAATAATATTTTTCAATTTGGGAAAAAAAAAAAAAAAAAAGAGAGAGAAAAAAAAAAAAAAGCTGGATGTGTGGAGGCGAGCGCTCTGCAGTCCCAAATGCAGAACTGCTGCAGGCCGAATGTAAAGCGCAGTGATCGCACCCACTGCTGCTGTGCCCCACGCAGGATGTACCAAAACAGAGTGCTATTACCGGAGCTGTGCACACGGGGGCAGGACTACATCTCCTATGAGGACGGGAATTCAATTTTGGAGCAAGCAAAGCCCCTGCTCTCAGCCGCACTCTTGTAATATTTCTCCTCGCAGCTCAGCTATCTGATTGCTGCCTGCATATCTCCTGCCGTTTAAGCACAGATGATATCACAGGCAGGAAGGGTGTCTGGAATAATTTGTCTGTCTGGGAGCCGCACGCTTACAGCAGGGTGCTGAGGATCCAGCCCCTCACATCCAAATTCCTCAGTGCGTCCCAGCTCGGTCTCGCTGCAGCAGCTCTGACACAGCCAACCCCCAGACAGCATCACCAGGCAATTTTCTTTCAAAACATTTTATTTTTCCCCACGTTGAGGAAGAACATAGTAAGAAACCGTTTATGCTGATGAAGCCTTGCAGAAAAACTGCGTTATGAGCGAGGTCTAGACTGGCCTGAGGTGTGTTTTGGTCAGAAATAAGTAGGATAATACACTAAAAGAGAAGTGTTGATATAAAATAGAGCAGAACCAAATAACTAAATGCAACGTGTTAATCAGTTTCTAGGGTAATTGAATGGCATTTCCTAAATTCACAAACATCAAATAATGGCACAGAGGGCTGAGGTACCACTCAAAGAATTGTACCATAAAACACCTCTGCAGGCAGACAATGTTTCCTGCCTTGAATTTCCTGGAGGGAGAGTTAGATTAGTAATGGTGAGAGGATATTGTGTTGTTGTGGCAGGATTTTATTGAGCAGCAACAAAAAAATCATTTTCAACAGTGCTCATGGAAGAGTCTCGTCTTGCTTGCTGTCCTGCAGAGCTGCCCATGGTGCGGAGGGTCGGGATGATGCTGGGGTCCTGCTCTGCCCCCTGCCACCTCCTCAGAAGTGCTGCATGCTGGAGCTCAGTGTCAGGGTGGAGGATTTGTCCCCGTTAATTTCTGCTCACAGTTTCCCCTCAATTGCCTAGGTTTTCCTGATTAGTGGGCATGGCCCCTGGAAGATGCTCTCTGAAGACCACTGGGATCCAGAGAGCAGCTGGGAGCTCCCCTTGGCACTGAGAAAGCATAGCTTCTTGGGGGCCCTCTTCATCTTCATCTTCATCTTCATCTTCATCTTCATCTTCATCTTCATCTTCATCTTCCTCCTCCTCTCTGCTGCTCCCTGGGAAGGACGACAAGCAGTGAGGCTGATGATCTCTTACCTGATTACCTTGCACAGCAGAGGGGACAAGCAGGAGCACAGTGCCTGCCACACACACCCCCAGCACTGCCACCACACTTTGTCATGGTCCTCGGCATTGCCCTTGGTCCCGAAATGCCTCCCCACACCCAGACATCCCAACCCCAGGAGGGACGTCCCAGCCCCAGGAAGGGGCTTGGTGCTGAGTGGTTGCGCACACTCACATCTTCTGGAAATAAATAGTCTCCCTCCAGAGAGCCGCTCTCTCTGGTCTCTGGAAAGTGGCACGTTGTCACTTAAGATCATTAACTATTTGGCTGTGAGACGGCTGCCTGTACAGCCCGCTGCACTGCCGGCACTTCACTGGTAATGAATAATAAATTAACGCTATGACTCTGAGCCCTTCCTTTCATCAGCCAAGATTTCCAGAGGCCCAAGAATCTCAAAGGATCCTCTACAAGTGGCAGCTGACGCAATTACCTACAGGCAGCAGCTAAGTGGTGGGTGAGGTGCCGAAACGGGCTGCGGAAGCTCCTGCTCACAGTCCTCTGAACATCACCCGCACCCCGATGAGTGTCACGAGCACAAATGCAGGCAGGCGGGTGCCCCCTGCCTGGGGAAACATCCCGTCCTGCTGCCTGGGGAGGCACAGAAAGTGACTGCTAAAAGACTTCACCCACCTGCAGGTGTGTTTGCTACCCCACTTCCACGGGGGGAGATGCAGCTGGGAAGTGCCCTTCTTCGCCACCTCTCTCCTCACCTGCTAGGGAGGCAGCGAGTGTCTGTTTGGGATCCCCTCAGCAGGATAAATCCACTGGAGCATTGCACCAGGTTGCATCCCCAGCTCTGGTTCTCTTTAGGAAATCTGGGTGAAGGCCCTCAGAGAAACTCATTGCCTTCGGAGATGGAGCTGATTTCTTTGTAGATCAGACAATGCATTCTCTCTCCCTGTAATTTACCCATTAATACCCACACCCCAGGACTGTTGCAGTGAAATAATCACAAAACATCTTAAGAAAAAAAAAAAAAACACATCATGAGACATATCATTAAAACAAGACGTAAATGCTGAAGGGTTGTTGTTGTTTGTTTATTTGTTTTATTGGGTTGAGTTTCATTTCAGGCTTTATCAGGAGCTCTCAAAGTTCAGGATGAGGTTTTAGGGCAGCCTCTGCCATAGGGAATATTGCCAGGGAGGAGTCTCCTGTCTGAGCTGGAGCCTGTTGAGGTGTTAGCACTCTCGAAGGTACAGCAACCTGAGAGTCCGACGGCTTCTCCTGCAGAGAAAGGAAGCAGTACCTTAGAGACAGAACATCTGCACTTCTGCTGTTCATCCCCCCCACTGGGAAAGGATACATCACAGAGGAACTTAACCAAATCTGAACACCCTCAAAGCTATTCCAGCTCTTTCCTCTTATTGCTAACATTCAAAGACAAGATAAAGACTTAATTTAAAAGAAGAACAAATAGTCTGTAGGAAATAGATTTTATTTGTTGCAAGAGAGCTCTTCAGCAAATTACTTAACAGGGAAATGAAGATCTGTGCTAAATGTTACTTATGTTACTTCTATATACCTGAAAGAAGGAAATTCTTGGTAAATTCTCCCACCAAAAAATAAATAAATAGATAAATAAATAAAAAGAATAATACTCTTGCTAGTAGGAGAACAGGAAAACACAAAATAAAACAACTTTACTTCTCCAGCCAGTCCCCAAGACTGATTAGTTAGGTTAAGCTCAGTTGGTTCACCATTTAGTTAGTGAAGAGATTTATTTTCATACATACAGAAATGCATTGCAGAATAAACATTTGTTGGCATATGTTACACCATCAGACCCGCAGTGTGGGATGTACTCCAGCGTGCAGAAATTGCGGGGTACGACGTAGTTACTGCAGTAGCCCTGTAGATAGATGCAGTGTTGTGTTCACAAAAATGCCCTCAACAGCAGATACGTAGGAAGGGTGATGTTATGAGACACCCCCACCGCCCCTGGGCTTCCCCCAGTACCGTCCATCAGCAGATGTCAAAAAAAAAAAAGCCTAGGGACAGGGCAGGAACAGGGTGGTTTGTTCCTGCTGTGCCCTTTCAGTCTCTGCCGATGTAAAGCCTGTGTAAATATCATAAATGCTGCTGCAGTAACCGTGACAATAACTTGGATGCCAACAGAATACTGCACTATTTTTTTTATTTTTTTTATTTTGAAACTATCAGATGAAAATGGCAATTTCACCCAGTAATATCTGTGGCAAATATTGTTCAGACAGCTGGATGACTCAGGATTTTCAAATGCTCGATCACAATGCGATTAGTAATGATTTATATGGAAACTGCTTTCAGGAAAGAAATGATGGAAGAAAAGTAGACAGCTCTGCCCCTTACCTTCAGTGCAACGGTATCTGGAAAAAAGAAAAAAGAAGTTGAAGTATGACACGAATGCAATTCATCTCTTCTGTTAGTGTTGAAAGCTTTGACTGCATGTCCTGAATAAACAACTTTCAATTCAGTGGTTATTAGCAAGTGACTCTTAGACAAAAGGAATTTCAGGCAAAATTTTGTGCCATATTGGATGTTTACCACATTGGTGCTGTACTGTAATTTTTTTCAGGAGGGTTACAGCCCAGATGGAAAAGGGTATACGAAATGAAAGAAAAGAGAAAGTCATTTTCCATGATTCACAGGATGAACAAGGATATGTACTCAAAGACAAGCACATTATTGAGGAAAACAGGGCCATAAAGCTGGCAGGTACATGGAGGCAGCTTCTTATATGTATTTCTATAATACTGCTTAAATAACAGGAGTACTTAGTGAGGTGTAACTCCTCTAAAGCTTCTACAACTGCTCAGGCTCTCAAACTGCGCCTCAGTTCAGGATGACTGCAAGAAACATTCACTGCCATTCAGGAAAATAATTTGTGATTCGGCAACGTTTCAGAGGTTAAACACTGGATGTCTGAGTCGCCGGGTGGTACCACGTACATGTCACCTCCTTCATTATGCATAAACTAGCACCGAGCGCGGAGCTGTTCCCACAGTTGTTCTTACCCACTCAGTTCTGTTGCTAAAATATTACCCCCTAAGTGATAGTCTTTGATGTCAAGTCTTTTCAACACCATCTCTCTAGGAGTAAATAAGTCCTTGTAGAATGAAGCTCCTTCCAGTCTGAGGATGTTTTTGTGTTTTTAAAGGCAGCCAGCACTTAGTGAAGCACAGAGCAGGAGGCAGCAAACCACTCACCTGGGCAGCAGCAAAGGGCGAGAGCCAGCAGCACCACCACGCCTGCCGTCCTCATGGTGGCTGGGGTGTCTGTCCACCTTTTCCTCAGTGAATGCAGCCCTAATGCTGCCCTCAGATCGTAATCATGCACATACGTGTGTGTGTGCGTGCGTTCGCATCTCTCTTATCCACCCTTATTCTGAAATAACATTCCTGGTCTGTTGTCAGAGTGGTAAATCTTGATGATGCCTAGCAGATGTAAGCCATGCTGTAAGCCATAAAGAATGCTTCTTTATCAACAGGAATCACAAGAAGTTTAAATACGTTAGATACGCCCTCTGTGTCATTATTTGAAGTGAAATATATGACAGGTGCTTTCTGAAGGACCATGGAAAATTCCTGTGGGCAGAAGAACAACTGTACAAACCTAAAGAGAGAATGCTGACAGATTTCCTCTATGTGCACGTTATCAGTGCTACACGCAGGGCTTTCTCACGAACAAAATTTTGTTGATCTGAAATGAACGGCTTCCAGAAAGAAAGGTCTTTTATTTTCATGCCTCATCCCATAAAGCATCATTAAACTGCAGTAAATCCAGGAAAACTGTGAACTGGGAGGTCAAGCAAGAGGGTGTCCCAGACACTGAAGGGAGTCCTTGGACTATAGAAGCACATGAGAAACTTTTACAGGCATCTGCAAAGAAGTAACAATTGCTATTTTCCCTAAAAACCATTAGCATCGTTTAGATTTGCAGCAGCAGACTGATAGCCTGATGATGACAGAACAAAGCCTGTAGCCTGGATCCCACAAAATCCAGACTGGAAATGTCTGCTTCATCCATCTGCCCATCTCAACATAAATCCTTTGTTTTACCACCAAAGCATCCTTTTTTTTAAATGACTTCATTCCACCAAGGAAAAAGAACACTTAAGGGAGACATTATTCTTTAGAAGGGATATGCCCAATTTATTTATGTTTCGCTTGTGTGGATCAAAAGCCCACCAATTCAATACACAAACAAAGGACAAAAGCAAAATAATTTTCACAGACAATGCACCAATGACAGAGGTCACACTCTTAAAACCAGAAGTATACTTTGTCCTTGGACTGCAAAAACTTCTTGGACTCACAAGGAGCATGATGCTATTAAGAACTAAGAGAGAAGACAAGCAGACAGGATTAGAAACAAGCTTTAAAAAGATATTTATTTTAAAATATGTGGAATAAAATCCCAAGATGAGGGAAAATCTAGAAACATGTCATTTGGAGGTCCCAGAAAAACAGGCATGGCCCACTCATGACTGAAAAATACGGGCTTTGCTATGCTTTTAGGTAAGGGCTGTGCTCAGGAGGCCAGGCAGCAGCTCTGGGCTTGCTCATCACCAGGCTGAACTGCTTTGCTGATGGTGCCTGCATGGGGAAAGTGCACTAGAAATACCTTAGTAGAGATCTGCTAGCCTCACCAGTTCAGAGCACTATTTCAACTGTCTAAAAGGGTCTGAACACTAATGTAGTCTGAGTATCATTTATGTGCAAAGTCACACAGCTGAGGTTTATGCATCTGTATTTAATTTTCTGCCTTTTATGACAGTGAGGGGAGCAAGATGTTGTTCTTGTTATATCCCAGAGCTATGAGCATGGAACATATTCAGCCTGGCATCATCATTCAACAAATCAGAAGAAAACGTTGCATGAGGCAGAGCATTAAACAAGACAAAGAAATGTTGCTGATTTAGTTTATTGAGAAAGAAAATCAGGAGTGAGCTGAGTTCCCCAGAGAGCGAGATGAACTGAGGTGAGATCTCTAGCTGGGATTTGCCAGTGGGGATCCTGTGGTGAATTCTCTCAGCACTGATATTCAGCATTCTCCAAAATGGCTTAAAGTGAGAGTCCCATTGCTGTCCCTGAAAGTGCGGAGAGAGAAAAATGGATTAGACACGGAGCCCTGTGTGCTGTAATCTGTTCTTTCACTTGGTTTCTAGAGAATTTAGGATCCTGCCCCGAGCCAAAAACTGGGGGACTCGGAGTCTCATTAGCTATTTGATTATGAAGAAATGAGTGAAATCATTTAACCCATTCAGAAAAATATTGGGGGGAACTGTAACGAAATTCCAAATTTAATTTTCTTTGCAATAAGCAAGAAAAACACCATTCAGGTTAATTGTCTTCAAACCCTCCATACTAATAAACCAGACATAGCTCTTTGGACTCTGACGAAAAAAAAAAAAAAAAAACAAAACAAAAACACAAACGAGCGGTTGGTACAATGCCTGCTATTCTTTTCTGCCCCGAATGCCTGGTCAGCAAAGAAAGCAGAAACCGTGCAAATTTGTGCCTGTAGGAGGCAGCCGACAACGCGAACGCGCCCCGCGGTTGTTGCACTTACACGACTGCATTGCAGAAGTTGCACTTGTTGCCGTACGTTTTGTTGTCGGAGCCACAGAGAGGCATGTATTCCATCGTGCAGGCAGGTTTGGGGTAGCCGCTGCAGTCAACCTGCAGAACAAGAAGCCTTAATGCAAAGGGTGGGAAGTGGTCAATAGCAGAAGGGCTTGAACCCCTAACTGCGGCTGCAGTGCTAACGATAGTGATCTAACTAAAAATAATTAACTTCCTTGCACGATCTGATATCGACTGAGGTGTGATTCTCCTATGCCAGAATTTAATAATATAAAAATAGAGCATAATTTCCTGTTTAAGAGATGTATATCACAGCCCGGCTGCTGCATTTCCAAGCTGCAGCAGCAGCTCACTCACTGAACGTGCCGTGCTTACAGTCACATTGCACCATGTTCCCGACCTGGCCAGGAAATTAGATGGAAAAACGCTGGTGTCTGGAGAAGAGACAGCACTGATACCTGTATAATGGTCCCATATCTCTCCCATAGGCTTAAAATATCAGCACTTAGCTAGATGCCATGGGAGTGGGCTTTTGTTTCTTTGTGAAATGGGTACTGCACTCGCTGAGGGGCATTGTAGTACAGGGAAAAAAAAAAAAAGTATATGGTTACAGGAAGAGGCTGGAGAATTTCATGGGAGAGAAAACCATTGAGGCTCACTGACTGCACAGAAATCACACCTAGCTGAGTTCCATCACCTGCAAATAGCTGGAGGTTGGAATAGTGTTCAGGAAGACCTGTATTTACTCACCCTACTTTTACTCTCTCCCGACACAGTCCCTATGGCCCCTAAGAGTGAGCTCTGCATCAAGCCACCATGGGCTTGATGGCCCACTGGTCTGACCCCAGTGATGGCCCTCTGTTCTTACTCTCAGCTCTGCCTTGATGGATTATTTCTGCTGATGATCTTTTACCAATCCTTTCCTGTGCATTCACCCTCTTCTTTTTCTGACATTATCCACATTAATGTGTATTACATGTGCAGAAGGCAAAATCTTCCCTGTGCTGAAACCCAAGTGATGCTCCTGATGCTGTTACAAACACTGGCTGTGTTTCCACTGAAATCAGTAGGACCAGAAGCCAACCCTTCATTAGGCAGCTCACACTTACTGTAGCAACTTCCTTCTTACATTTGCCATCATACTTCTTGCCGACGCTGGTCCCTTGCTCTCTAGGATGAAAAAGATCGATGTTAGGGAACTCTGCCTGCACCCTGCTGTGCCACACTCCATGTCCCAGCAATGCTGATCAGCCACAGGTACAGGAGATGTCCAGCTTCAGCTGCTCACAGTGCCAGAGACACCAGCCCTGGAAGCACCCCTGCCTCTGAGCACATTCAGGGCTGGCCTCCAGGGGAGGCTGCCTTCAGCCACCTCCCCAGGGGGCTTGGCCTGGGTCCCCCCCAGACACAGGATGGTACCCAATGGTCTCAAGTGCTATTGCTCTGTGGCACTGGGCATAGAAGAGGCCTCGGTAGAAATCCCATGCCAGCCTCATGGTTGCCTCCCCAGGCAGCTCTCACCCGCAGTACTCACACGTTGTGGGCACACAGCATGCACTCGTTGTCGTAGGTGACCCCGTCAGTGCCACAGACAGGGCTGAACATCTTGTTGCAGAGTAACGTCATTTTGCCTTCCTCGTTTGTCATGTTGGGATACATGCTGCAGTCAGCCTGTTGAGGGAACATGCAACAAAGCACTGGTGAGGGCTTGCTTGCAGGAAGCAAGTAGACCCGGAGAGTACATGCATCATTTGGCCTTCTGGGATGTCACCACAGCAGGAAAAAAATCTTTTTTTGGGGGGTGTCATTATGATGAAAGTTCACCTGAGGATGACCAATACAAAATTCTGACATATCTTGTGCTCTTATCTAGTGTTTGAATTATTTATTAGGCAAATCAATACACAGCTTTGGCTGCACAGCAAATAAGCCTGCCCCTTGCTTTGCCATTGGTTTCACTTACAGGGACAGCTTCCTTGCATTCTCCATCATGGTCTTTGCTGATATTGGTTCCATATTCTCTGCAGATGGGAAAAAAACAAATATTAGGAAGTCCAGCAAAGACTTCTTGGTGCACCCTAGGTGCTGGGAATAAGTACCTAAGACACGGGAGGGAGGGGAGGACTGACTCTTTGCAATCTATCTGTGTATATATGTATTTGAGAAGGTAGTGCCATCCTCCCTGACCAGCTGGCACTGAGTGGCTGGCAGGAACATAAAGACCCTGAGACCTTTAGAATCATTTTGGATGGTTCAGAGTCGATCATCTCCATCTTTTTGCTCCTTCTTGCTGGGATGAGATGTGCCCTAGGGGCTGTCATCTGGCTCATCCTCGAGATGGAGAAGAAAAGCCTGAATAAATTACACCAGCAAAAGAGACACAGTAACTAAAGTGATGTCTAGGCAACGGAGTGTCACGCAGTGCTACCCAAGCTCATTCCGAAGGAATTGACATAAGTGACACATGACAGATCACTGTTTGTTGGGAGGGGTTGCTGCCAGGAGCCCCAAGCACTGCTGTCTGCTTGCAGGATGAGCTCCCCTACGCAGTACGCACATGTTGTAGGCACACAGCAGGCACTCGTTGCTGTACGTGACTCCATCGGTGCCACAAACGGGGCTGAGTTCCTTGGTGCAGAGCAACACCTCTTTGCCTTCCTCATTCGTAGTGTTGGGAAACCTACTGCAGTCCACCTGTCAAAGGAACGCACAGCAAGAGGATGGAGAAGGCATTTTATGATTATCTCTCATTTTGCATGTGGCAGTGACCGGACCCAACCTCCCCACAGTGGGTTTTTCACTGCCACAGCACAAACGTGTGTTGGTGTCTTTCTAGGAACAGGCAAATCCTTCCTGCCAAGATCTCTCCATGCAGAGAGGGAAGAGGAGGAGGAGCAGCAGGAAGGGAGAGTTACAGCAATGCAGCCCCCCACAGGGATAAACCAGCAGGGATCTCTTACGCTTTCTAGGCATCATTTTGCACAGGCTGAGCATGGGTCCCTCACTCTCATGTTCTCATGGCCCCTCCAGTGCATTTCCATTAATTCTCTTTCTTTCTCAACATACACAGAGTTTTAATCAAAGGAACAAGTCTAAAGACCTGGCGTTTGGAAGCTGGAAAGTCTCACAGTATTTTGTTCTTTCAGTAAGTTGTTTTGGGGTAGTTTCTGATACCATAGTCTATTGCCATCAGTTTAGAACCAGTCACATATGACCAGCTTTAAGCTTAGACCAGTTTAGAGTTTGTCAGAAATTAATTAATCCAACAATTTTATATTACTACTGCATTATTAACATACAGCATAGATGTAGAGCGCAGAACAGCATAATTTAATATTTTACACTGAAGGATCTGATTATAGCAACACTAATTAAGTAAGAAAGGAAGGGAAAAAAAAGAAAAAAAATCTCCTACTCACCTCAACCCCAAAGGCAGCATCTAGGAAAAAAAGAACAGAGGAAAAAAAAAAAAAGTGAAACAAAGCCAATGTGATCAATAATATCTCAGTTAATTGGAAACCTAGATGTAAAATTCCAACACAGAGGACCAAACTGAATGATTTCCACTGACTGGTTTCCTGAAGTAAGTAAACCATGTATGACTTTTTTTAAAATGGTGATAAGTATAATTGTTTCTTATTGCTGGCTGATTAAATGTGTTTTTGAATGGCTTTGTTCTTTTTTTTTTTCTTTTCTTTTAAAGAGATTGGTAGACTTATTAATTGAGAAAAGAATAGCTTTTCCTTCCTTATCTTTTTACATATCCGTTCTGACCCTAGAAAACAGCTATTGCATATCTGAAAAGAAACCTGAATCAATACAGATAAATGCAAATGCAAATAGTCACGTACAGGATAAGCAAACATATACAGCATCTGTTGTCAGGGATATACAATCTAAAGAAGCTGAGTGTTAAAAAAAATAACACTTGTCTTTGATTTTGTAATTTCATGAGATGTAAATACATAAGGAGAACATCAGACTCGGGCTTGTTTGCATCTCTTGTTTCTCCATTAGCAGCAAAAGCATTGCAGGAAAGCTGCCAGGTTTCTATACAGAACTTGCCTGTACCATTACAATATTTTTGTGACTAGTCGCTGGAGGTCTGACCACCTCATTGCGGCCGTGTTTCAAGCAGTTACCCACTCTCTGTAATTGTACAACAAGTGTAAGCATTGTAACAGTGCCAAGAGTGCAAAAACGTGTAACAACACCTGTTAGGAGCACAGAACTCCAGACACCCAGCTACAACATTTAACACCATCACGAAATCTACTCCTGCATCCTGTGAGATGCCAGTGCAGGGAGGCAGCCTGGCTCTTTGTGGGAGAGCCTCTATTAGATGGCTACTACCTTATTCTCTTTGGGATAGCCAGGACACTCAGGTACAAAGCCTCTGTAACACCCTGAGGGTTACTCACCTGGGAAGCAGCAAAGCACTAAAGACAACAGCACAAAGACGCCTGCCATGGTCGTGGTGGAAGTACTGCCCGAGTCCACAGGCTGCCCGCTGGTGCTCTGCTCCTGAGATGGTCTCTCCAAGGCGGGCAGCAAATATATACAAACGCAGTGTCTAAACTGTTCAGCTGTAACACGAAGCAACCAGCTGAATCTGTCACTGGTACAATGAGGCCAGTAATATTTATTGAGGTCTTGACCTCCAGGTAATGGTCTGCGTCTCCTAGGCAATTGATTTTGGCTGGACATTCGGTTAATAGCTTGAGACAAGTGTCACATGCTCTCATTGGTCAAAACCAAACAAACAGCCTTTTAGATCAAAAAAAAAAATTCTTTAAGACTGCAGTAGAAACCTAAGTAGCACAAAATATTGAGGAGAGCAAGCTGCAGTTCTTCCATTCATTTCTATAGTGACATCTCCCAGCACGGAGTAGCGGAGGCTCAGGACCACCCCATCTGCAGCTCAGGCTACGAAGAAGCTCTGCTTCCTACTCAGTATCGGAGGGCCAGCATGAATTTCTGCATTCCTCGATGTTCACCACTAGGTATGAACACAGGTCAGCGAGGCTTTGCCATCAGCAGAACTGATTAAGTATTGCCAGGTGAGGCTGGCAGGACCACATCTATCCTGCGAAGTTAATGGTATTTAACATTGATTTGATAATGGAAAGAGCTTGGCAGTTTCACCACCTAGGAATAGAAGAGCTCAGTAGAAGACTTGAAAGCGGGTTAAATTCTGTGAAACACCACTAAAAATGTCACTTGAACCTTATCAGCAGGGAGCACTTATTTACAGACCTAGTCACAGTTAAATGAATTGATTCAAAGTGTTCTGCCAAGCCATCTTAAGAACAAACGACTCTGAAGTTTGGGGAACTTATTTACACTAGGGCACCAGCTATGCCTGAAAGTACAGTAGATCCTTTCCCTCTACAGACATTTCAGAAAGTAATACTAAAAACATAGAGCCTGTCCCAGTTTTTCTGTCTGTCTCGCATGTCCAGCCTTCACACCACCTTTTTTCAAGTGGCTCCTTCCTGGGAGGAGCTCTGGACCCCTGCTGATTTAGCAGGCTTAGTTTTGCAGCCCTCAACCTCAGGTTTCTCACCATGCTTCCTTTGACAGGTCCAAAACGGCAAGGACACCTGTAGTATTTTGCCACGGGGACTTCAGCATCGTGGGAGATGCAGAGCAAGAGATGCTTTATGGGTGCTCCCTTGAACAAACAAGGCAGCACCCATTAATCTGCCAAAATTCAGCTGAAATCACTGAAAGCAAGCCCAAGGAACCGTGTTGGTGTCTGATGCATTGCAGTAGTCTAAAAGGTATGATTTGATGTTTAAATGTACAAATCACAGTATAGTGCATGCAATCATGTATACTGGGCACTGGCACGTTAAGGATGCCGCAGCACGGATGTGTGAATATATAGATTACATTTCAACATGAAAAGATGGGTTTCCTTAGAGGGAGAAGCATTACATTTTTTTTTCCTGCTGGGCTTGCTTCTATAAATTACAGGAAGCATGCATGAATATTTCAGAGAGATTTGGCACATCTTCAAGATATATTGTCCTTATGTGTCTTGTGGAATACGTCTCTGGAAACCAGAGACTTCTCCCCTTAGCACCTAGAGGAGCATGCCAGGGCTCCTGTTGCTCGTTGCCTGCATAAGCTGATGGTTGCACAGCTGAGGGTTCACCTTTCTGTGCCAAATACGAGTTTTGGCACTGCCTTCTTGAGCAATGCAGTGAGACCACCGTGAGCTGTCCTCACCATCCTTCCTAGCCAGACCTGGCAGCTTCCAGCAGGTTGCCTCATGCCCATGCAGTGCTGTGCTGTGCTCCATCCTGCTCCTTGCCCCAGACAGGCTGCTCCCCAAGGCAGGACTGACCTCTCTCCCAATGGGTGGAGAGCACCTTCCTGCCAAAGGCTGCCGTGCATTGCCTGCACACACCACAGAAAAATTTTCCACTGCAAGTGCCCCAGGCTCAGGGCTGGATCTGGCTCTTCCTGGCCCTGAGCCACCAGCAGGTTTCCTCAGCCCACAGCAATGCCCGTCTGTTTCTCAGCAGATTAATTCCCTCCCTGGCTCACCACGCAGCCCACAGACACACCAGGGAGACTGAAATCTACTGAATTAAGGCTGACTGGGGAGCACTGCTCTCTCTTGAGCCGCTTAGGTACAAGGCACAAAAACACCACCCAGAAACCACCCGCTATCAGCACGTGGAGCAGACTCACAGCCAACATCCGCAGCCTCCCCATCCAGGGCTGCAGCTCCAGCTTGTCCTGCCTTTGGTAAGAGCATGGAAAAAACCCACACTGGTTAAGCTCATTCTGTAGCATGGGTTGTTCATAGCTACCCCCAGAAATACAGACAGAAAGGATTTCATCTGCAATCCTGCCACTAATCTTGTGCTGCAGTCCACTGAATTATGGTCTTTTAGTCCTCAAAGTCAGGTACAGCATATGGCTAATGGCTGTTTGGCTAAAGGGAAATTCTTAGGTGTGCAGAAGCCATCACAAGGGCAGAGAACTGTAAGTAAGTAAAGAGAGGGTTACATTTTAAGGCCATGAGCTCCAGAGGGTCAGCAGATGGCAGGATCTGGCCATTATGCAACATCCTCTCCCTTCTACGCAAGGAATTCTTTGTTTTACATTTCCCATTATAATTTCTTATTAACATTGATGTCATATTCTCTGGAAGGCTCTAACTGAAGTTAGGGCATTTTCTCAGCAATTATGTGACCCCTCAGTGCAAGTAATACGGTAATAGATGAATGACAAATGATTTAACTACACTTTTCTAAACATTCATGGGTTCTGTCACATTATTTTCATCAACAATCCATTGCAAAAAGTAGAAATAACAATGATTAGTTGTAGCTGTTTCATGAACTTGTCTCTAACCACTCCAAAATGTCCGCTAAATACAACTCAAACTGCAGTTTCCATCTTTGTCTTTCTTTTGGCCACAGAGTGGCCAATAACTGTTTGAACTGAGCCACACGTCTGGAGAAATCAATGCAGAACAAATGGAAGATCTGTCTCTCACCTAGTGCCTGAAGGTGCTGTTTGAGCAAACCAATAAAGCAAATAAAATCACTGATATATTTAAAACATATCACTATGAAAATATATTCATGTGATTAAGAACTTACTAAACAGAGTTTGATTCAGGTAACACCACTGAATGTTTTCCTGAACTAAGAGGACCCTGGGCAGAACTTTGTACCCTGCAGATGAAGGCTAACATGGTTTCACGTTACTTATGTGATGAATTAAGTGTACCGGGCCCCACTGCGAGGACAGCTGTTGACAAGTGGGAACACAGCCAGCAGAGGCCACCAGGCTGGTCAGGGGCTGGAGCACACGGGACATGCAGGGGAGGCTGGAGGAGCCGGCTTTCTTCAGCCCAGAGAAGAGGGGGCTGTGGGGATCTCATTGCTATCTGCAGCTCCCTAACAGGGTTACAGAGAAGATGGAGCCAGTCTCCTCAAAGCTGCCCAGAAGAACGACAGCATTCAAACTGAATACAAGGAAACATCCTTCACCACAAGGGTGGTCAAGCAGTGGTGTAGGAACCGGACAGGAGTCTCCTACTTCAGTGATATTCAAGCCACGACTGATCAAGGAAGGTCTTGAGCATCCTGAGCTGACTTTGACCCTGCTTTGAGCAGGGGTCAGGCTAGAGACCTCCAGAGAACCTTTTCAACCTGAATGATTTTATGTGTACAATACTTAAACAAGTGTTCTCTCCTGTGGGTGACTTTTGTTAATGAAGGAACATAAAATTTCTCCCTGGCCCAGGAGAGCAGCCTCAGAGCTTTCCTACAATTTTTGCTAAAGGCCACGTGTAAGAGATACAAAGAGCTCCCAGTGTATTTTTATGGGGAATGGCCAGAAATAGAGTGCATATCAAAAAGAGTAGGTTACAATATTTGTTAAAAAGCAAACAAACAAACCCCACAAAATTATTCAAATTCAAGACTGTTATTAGTTCCCAATGATTCCAAAGTCTCTCTACTGCTGCTATAGCCCAGACCCCCCGCCATCACATTTCTGCAGCGGAGCATCAGCCTTCAAACCTACAGAAAAATTATCTGCACCAAAAAAAAAAAAAAATCATTTGCCAAAATAGCAACTCCTTTGCTGCAGTGCTGCAGCCTGGTGCAGACACAGATCTCAGCACCACCAGCTCTGAGGACATACCTTTATTCCCCGCCAGCTCGTGCTACGCTCCAGTTCTGGGCAGGTTTCTGGATGGCGAGGGCAGCAGGTCAGGGCTCCACGCCCCTGGGCAAGTGTTACTTGTGTGAATGGAGGCAAAACACTAGAACAAGCAGCAGAAAAGGAAGGCAATAAGCAGCAGGACATTTGGCTCGACAATGGCTCAGGCTGTTACTCTTTGGAGCAAATATACTACAGGGAAGGTAGCTTGGAGGTAATGCAGGAGATGTTATCCTGCAGCTGGCCAGAGGAAGTGGAAATCATCGGTTTAATCAGTTTTCGTGACACTTCAGTGATCTCAGCTGTGCACTGCTGAGTGCTTCGTTTCGCTACAGCCCAAGCAGTAATGCAGAGGAGGCAGCTGGGGGGAGCAGCAGCCAGCCTGGGAGCGGTGCTGCCCACCAGGAGACAGCCAGCGTGGCAGCTTCACTGCTCGGGCTGTAAAAGTCTCTTTCAGGAGCTGGGGTTTGGGAAATTTTTTTCCAACGATTATAAAAAAAATAATAAAATTGATTCTTATCTGCATGGAGATGTTATTTATAGCTCAATGCGTAGTTAAAGTAGAGTGAATAAGTGTGTTCTGCCATGAAAGTAAATTGCTCCGAGGTTATGTAAACCAGGGGAATAGTTGAACACATCTCTAAAGGGCAGCAGATGAGGCATTTTTGTGCTACCAGTCATCTAGCAGCATGTGTCCCCAGAATAGCATGCAGCAGGGGGATTGTGGCTGTGTCCCTTGGATTTGAAACAGCTACATAAGTCACCAAAGAGTGGTGTTGCCAAGACAGACTTATAGGCAAAAATAAGATATATTTATTGACTAGCTAGCAGGGCTGGAAGAAGCAATTCAGTATGGTTGGGATGAGTAATTGCTACGTGTTACTGAGCAGCAAAGAGGAATACTAAAGGCCTCAGGGAAGATCTCTTGATCCCTGGACAGCTGCATCCCACAGCTTGCTTGCAGAGGGCTAGGTGTCCTGGGTAGGACTACGACATGAAAGCTGGCTGGGGAGGCAGGTTACAGCCTCCCATGAAGCACAGGGATCATCTCTTCACAGCAATCTGCCAAGTCTCATTAATTTATCATAGGAACATGCCTTCAGTGTTTCTTGCCCTCGGTTCTGTTTCATAAGATTGACAGCAATGTCTATGGACCACAAAGCGTTTCTGACAGGAGGGTAATTAACCTTTGGTGTTTACATCTCCCTCTGCTAGATAAGTTACACACCAAGTCTGTGCATTTTGGGAAGGACCAGCTGCAAACAAGTGATGTTCTTGAGCAGAGGAACAGGAGCGCTAGAATAACTTTTTCTGAGTCCTACCTGGGCTTGTAGGTGACTGAGGAACTTTACTCATTGAGGAAATGGCCAAAGCCTTAGACTCAAGGCTCTGGGATCAGCCCAGTTCTGCTAGCAAGACCCTCCCACCACCTGTGGCCCCTTGGGCCAGGACCCGGGTATTGCTTCAGGCAGGCTCAGCACAGGCGAGCTGAGGCTCTGCCCTCCTTTGGGGAGCTAGAGAGGCCAAAGTTTATACACAGAATAGGCAAAGTTTTCTTTCCAATGGAAGCCACAGGCAGATGCAATGCAGAGCAGGAATAAGGAGAGCATCAAACAGAAACATGTTGCTGGATCTCAGCCAATAAACTAGCAAAAATTCAATGAGTAACAACATCTGAAAAAGACAAATGAAGGTGGTTGCTTTTGTTTGTGGAAAAAAAACCAGGAACCTCTGGATTTGGGATGAATGATGGTTTGCTTTTTAAGAAGGCTCCTGTAAATAAAGAAGCAACAAGGGATTTTCTTTCTGAGAGACAGGGTGCAATATCAATTTCATATCCTCCAGAGTGGCTAAGAATGAAAATACACAGCTCTCCCTGGTGGGTAAGAGAAGGAGATGAGAATGAGAGAGAACATGCTCCATGGTGCTGTAAGCAGGACACTTCTCTGGAACAGGAGGAGCTGGATGGAGAGAGTTTCTATGTCTGGCAGACCATTAGGACCCTAACTTAAGACACTTCTTCCTTCATTGTTAACATCAAAAGAAAGAAGAACAATTTAATTCATTCTGCAGAGCTGGGCCTTAGTGAGACCACTGGCCGAGTCTTTGCAGCTGGACATGGCTGAAGTGCCATTGGTGCTGGCAGAAAGGAGCATGTTGCTGAATTAGAGGCTTTTACTACTGCATGGTTATGAGCAAGAAATAGATAGCAGGTCTTTTACCACCTCTGAATGATTGCATTAGCAAAGTAATGCAGTTACTGACTTAATAGGTGTGCGATGACTGCTGTGCTGTGTGTGATCCTATGGCCCTTGCACCCGCTGGCTTGGCACTGTGCCCCGTTTGCAACCTGACAAAAATTCTCGTATCGGGCCTTGGAAAAGGTACGCTGTGCTCTCCTGATGCTGTCAGAGGAGGCTGTTTGTGCATGCTTCCGTAGCAAAGAAACAGATCTGTGACTTGTCTCATATTTTGCATCTTTTTGCCATCCTTCTCTTCATGTATTTGAACGCAGCCTGTGGAGAATAGCAGTGTTAGGAAGCTAGCATTAAATCACTGCCAAACAAAATGTCAACAGAAGGTATACGCATCGCTTCTGTCCATTCGTACGCTGCCTGCTCAGCATCCGGCTGACATCATTTGGGATGCTGCCACGGATGGCAATGGGAGTTCGGGCCGCCTCGTGCTTTGCGTCCGTTCTTATTCACTGGGATTACTGCTGTGCCCGAGCCCCCTGATGCTTCTTGTCACTGCACGTCCCGCATTCTCTGAAGGAGGGAAAGTCTGCCATTAGAGACCCAGTGTGCCCATTTACCCAAAGGGAGGTGGATGCTGGGAATGTAAATAAACCCCCAAATGATGCAAGTGGAGGAGAGTTCATTTGAGTTAACCACTGACAATGAAGTCGTTTGAGCATTTCTGCTATAATCCTATCAGTCAACAAAACTATGACAGCTGAATAAGCTGCATCACTTGGATTACCACTCCGGCTATTTTGTTTTCTCTTCTAAATCTTCATGATATCCCCCTGAGCACAAACAGCAAGTGGAGATGAAGGAGAATGAATTGGAAAAGCACGGGGAGAAGCCAGGGGCTAGGGGACTGTCACTCGGAAGGCATGCTCTTTCTGTCAGGCTGACACATTATAGGCACAGATCCCACATTCATTGATGTAAGTGAAACCATCTGTGCCACAGATCTGGTCCTGGTCTGGCGCTTGGCCAGGGGGCCCCGACTGCCATCCTCCGCAGTGCCCTTGTGGCTAAGCCTTAAAGGAAACAGACAACAAGTTTCAAGCAATACGTTTCCAAATACTCCTCATCCTTCAGAGGAGTTGAAGGGAATTAAAGTTTTGCTTCTACGAATGAAAAATAGGCAGAAAAGAATATGCTATGCAAACTCTCTTTGTTTGCAAATTCACAGTATGTTTAAACTTATGGGGCTGCACCTCAGCTGGTGGAAATCTGGAAAGCCCTCCCAGGCTGGGTGGCTGTGTGCCAGCTGGAGATCAGCTCCCTCCCTGGGCTGCTTTTTTCTTATCTACATCTTGATCAGTGGAGAGCACGCAACCAGAGTCCAGAACATGGCAAGGAATCAAATACAGTTGTATCAAATGATAACAGGAAGAGAACGGATGGTTCTGAGTATCAACATGGTGATGGACAAAATAAATGGGTGCCAGAATTATGTACTCTTAAGTATAAAGGGCTGAGGAAATATTTTTTTAGTCCCCCAAATTATTTCCTTTGCTAGCAGACAGTTAAATAGACCTTTGCAACTGATGCACTGAGTTTGTATAATTATTTCTGTATTTCCTTTACCTGAGCAACATCTAGTTATAGAAGTGGTAAAAACAATATCATTGAAACATTTTTGTGCCAGGAGAACAGTTTAAAAAATCAGTGGGATGAGCTGCGTCATTCTCAAGCACCCCTCAAGATCAGCAACAGAGAATTTAGGCCCATCCACACGCCTCTAGCAAATGCAACATATGGAAGAAAAGCTAAAACAAGGCAGATTATCAGCAAACAGTTTTGAAACCTATAGCTTTTTTTGGTAAAGAGTTTGAATGATGTTTAGGTACAGAGGCTGTCAGTGAAAAGGGTTTTTTTCAAGTCAGATGGGTGAGTGCTGATATACACCATGCTGATAAATGATCAAAAAAATCTTACAGCTCAATATAAAAAGACTATGTTAAGTACTGTTTTCTAAATCCCACTTATCAATCAAGAAATTAAATGATTCCCCTCATTCTTCCTCCTCGTTTTTTGTTGTAAGAAAAATGACTACAGTCTCTGAAAACATTGATAAGGCTGTAAAGACAACTTTGACAAATAAGGAAGGGGAGAAAACATTTATAATTTTACAATATCTCTGCAATATGCATTTACAAGTCACGATTCCTGAGGCTGGACCATTCTCAGTGTGAAATACATGGGAGTTCATCAGCTCCAGTGCTGCTCAGGAGCTTGGTCCCCAGAGCCAGAGCAGCTGCGAGGCGCTGTGCAGAGCCAGACCTGCTGTGGTTTAGCAGCAAATTTTAGGTGCCTGATGTTGCACTTGCAAAAGGCACTGGGGAGTCAGTGTTGTTTTTTTTCCTTCACTGTATTCTTGCCTGAGCACATGAGGCTGCACCTGCAACTATTGCTGTTCATGGAAAGAGTGCAAAAATAATAGTCCACTAAACCCTGCCCTTGCATCCGATCCTTTAGCACCTCTTTCCAAGTTTAATAAATACATAAATAAATAAAAGCTTAGCTTGACAATTGAAAGGTCTTTGAGAGTAACCTGACCGCTCTGAAACTGCCCAGGCTTTTGCCCCAGGTGAGTAAGAAAGTCAGCCTTTCAGACCTGAAGGTCTGCAGCATCGTGCATCTGAGAAGCAAGGGGCAGGAGGCTGGAGCAGCTCAGCACCCTCATTGCTCCTTCCTATCTCACAGGCTGCCAAGCACTGAGCTCAGGAGATGATCTCTTGGTGCTCTCCAGCACAGGAACCTCTGGCTATCTATGGCCAAGCAGGCATCCAGCCAAGTCAACTGTACCTTAAAACCATCTTTCAGGTCTCTTCGTGACTCTGTTGACCTGGTATTGTTCTACCTCTCTCCCGTGCCAACAGGATTCAGTGCTTCCTCTTGAATGTGCTCATCTCTGCCTGGCCGTTGCTTCTGTATCACCATGAAACAAAAAGAAATCGTTTAACTAACAGACCCTCAGTAAGTGACCCTGGAACAGCTGAAAAACAGCAGTGCAGCACAGCAAATATCTCTGTCCATGAGACGGCAGCTGCCCTACTTTTATAGAGTGATATTGCTTCATGAAACACCCCCTGAGCCTGGGTGAATATTTAAACTCCAATATCAGGCTTTTGCCATTTTTTGTGGTTTATTCCATTTTGTACTTTTACACGAAACCTACTGGCAAATACTGCATGGCAACTGCGTCTAATGACCGCTTTGGCTTCTGCCCTGGATTGCCCCGACTTCTTCCCGACTTTGTGCCTGTCTGAGTTCATGTTTGCCTTTGGTGTCATCAAACAATGAGTTCCACAGAGAAGGATTTGGCACGTCTGTGCCTGACTAATGTCATTCGGTTGGATCCTGACAGCTTTACTGAACAGGCCTGCAAAAGCCAGTATCGGAGCTAAGTCCAAGTGAAAGCCTGCCAAATCCACGAAAACTTTGTTCAGGTCTTATCCCTCAGGATAACCAAGTAACAGTTAAACTAGATTAAAGCAACATATGTTCTGCAAAAACACTTTAACAGCAAATGGCAAGAAGGTTATATAAACCAAAGGAACGTTTACATTAGGACACAGACTCAAGAAAAGCACAATAAGCCATTGTTAGTTACAAATCATCTTGAAAAGTACATGCCAGCCATGGAATCTAATAGCATGGAGGTACTATGGCCTCGTTCCCTGATACAATACCCACAGTATCTCCAAGTCAGGAACATTTGCCTTCAGCCTATTAATCTAGCCTGACAATTCAAAGAGCCACTTTCTGAACTGGTCCAAATAATTGTGTTTCTCTGGTAAACTACAATGGGGCATTGAAGGAGGGAGGCTTTAGCTATAGCCCAAAATAAATCCTTTAACCCCAAAACATTGGAATTTCAATAGCCCTAGGCTGGGGGAACCAGAGTGGAGCTGGTTGGGGGTGGCCCCCAGGTCTTCCTACCCCCCTGACATCCACACAGACACAAGTGACAGCAATTGTATCACTGCATACCAAGCTCCTTGGGCTGAAAACAAGTAGATGAAAAAATTGTCGTGCAGAAATATTGCTACATACTCAGTTAAATCTGGTCACAGGCAATCCCCTGCATCCTTTTCCTTTGCAAATGGCTTTAGAAGGCAGGTGGCTGCAGTGATTTACTGTGACCTGTCCCCCACTGCATGGGCGATTCCTGCCCATCAGGGACCAGGACTGAAGCTGTCCTGTAGCATTAATAAATCAAGGTATTTACTTCATGCATGGACACTCCTGCTCTGCGACCCTGACAGAAGCTTGATATTCCCCTCCTGGAGCTTATATCTTACACAGCACATGGCACGAAGGTCAGTTCAGTGGAGACAGGCTGGGATCACCTCCTGTGACAGCAGTTGCTGCCTCTTCCACAGGACAGGCTGCACAGGCAGTGAAGGCAGCAGGAGCCAGGTCAGGGGCACCTGTCAGCTACTCCGTGAGTTTCCCTTTCTAGCCAACATCAAGAGAATACTCTTTGTGAGAGCAAACCATCCACCCCACCTTAGACATTGCCCTGTGGAGGAGAAGGACCACGCCACCCTTGAGGTGAATGTCTCCCTCCAACGACTACAGAGAGGGAGACCACGATCAGGTCACACCAGGATGTTAAAACTTGGGTGAAAGGAGACTGTGAGGCATAAGGAAATGCCAGAGAGCTCCAAAGGGAGCCCAGGCCCCTCTTTGGAGGGGGAATGGCATGGACACCTGGCAGGAAAGTCTTTACCCACATTGTTTGGTAGAGCAGAACATCAATAGGTGAATCAATGAGCACCAGTACAAGTACCATGCTGGGGAGAAGGGTGAAAAGGTATGAAACGTGACACGGAGACATATAAATGTTGCCAAGTGAGTTTATTGACCAAAACGTGTTTCAGGAGCTTAAGGAGACAAAACAAGCTGAAGGAAAGCTGTTGGGGAAGATCAGCCCACGAAAAGTCACATACAAGGCAGTTTGTCTTCCTGTGCTGGACTCCACTGCAGAGTTAGCATGAGGACCTGCTCATGAGGTTGAGAGTCCTGTTGCTCTTCCTGGTGAAAAGAGGAGAGAAGGATTAGATAAAGACTATATTTGGTGCTGAAGCCCTATTTCTCTCGTCACTAGCCCAAATGTTGGCTTAACGTTGACAGAAGGTAAAGAACAGTCTCAAAAGCCCAAATATTTACTTTCATTATTATCATTAAAGGAACGATGACAGGTTTTAAACATTTGATACAATTCAGCTAGTTTGGTGAAGTACTTCTCTCATGCTCTGATGAGCTTGTGGGACAAACTGCACGCTGGTGAAACTAAGCAAACTGTCTTTGAAGTTAAAAAAAAAAAAAAAAAAAAGACACCACACCACCACACAACAGGAAGCCACACACAGATTGGCAGAAGTGAGCGCTTTGCATTTTCCATTAAATAGCAAACACCCCACCTCCCTGCAGAAGTCATGGTGCACCAGAAATGTCCTCCACACACCCAGAAACACTTAGTCAAAAATGCCTTACAAAAACAGCCCTACATTTGTAGCAGGTACAGGAATTAAATGCGGAGAGGAAGGGTTTTACTTCTATACGTACAGGTATGCATTGCAGAAAGTGCATTTGTTGCTGTATGTTACGCCATCAGAGCCGCAGTGGGGCATGTATTCCATGGTGCAGATGGGAGAGATTTCTGTGACGCCACGGCAAAAATCCTGCACACACAAAGAGGACATGAGGCTCTGCCTGAGAGCAAACCATGGCCCCCCCACCATGAGCAAGGACACCCCACTGAGAAATGAAAACTGCCTGGAAAATTATGACAATAACCAACTCAGCTCCCTCCTGGTGGCAGATGTGACCTCATACTATTCCTACCCACTGCCACATCCTTTCCCCACACTGTTACAGAGCGATGGGATGGAGAGCAGCTGTTCTATGGCCAATGTGAAATTCCCAAAGGCTGCATGCTGCTTCTCCGGTTTGTGACCCAGAGCAGGGCACAGCTCCCCATGGCTGTAGCAGATACTGGACCTTGCTCTTTGTCCCCATCTTTTCCCACTCACCCTTGTAACATCCTCTTCACAGCGTCCATTCTTTCTTTTGCCAAGGTTGGTCCGATGCTCCCTGGAAGAATGAAGGAAAACATTAGAGGCAACCTTTACTGTTAGAACCATGGTGTAAGAACACAGCCTCGTTTCTGCATAGCACACAGATCTTCAGAAATATTAGCTTAGCATTGGCTGCATAGCATTAGCAAGTGTGCCTTTACGGAGTGGGGATGTATCTTTTGGAATAATGGTCTCCCAGTCAATGAACACTCTTTGTGGAGTTCTGGGGGCAATGGGCCTTGCTAAATGCCCGTCTCAAATGCCAACCATGGCAAACAGGGCAACAGGGTTGAAAGAGGGGACCCATCCAGAAGAGTGTTTCAGATAGAGTTCGTGTGCGTTATTCAGCCCTCAAGGACATGGTCCAACTATAGCCACCGTGGGTTCCCCAAAGGAGAAGGGCAAGTACTTACAGGTTGTGGGAACACAGTGTGCACTCGCTGGCATAAGTGACGCCGTTGGTAGCACAGACGGGATCGTAGATCATGGTGCAGGCCATCAGCTGTCTGCCATCCTTCAGCGTGGAAGTTGGGTACTTGCTGCAGTCAAGCTGTGAAACAAAGACAGCAAATGCTCTGTGCCATGGTGCCCAGACACAAACCCCTGTTTATGCCTCTGCCTTTTAGGATCTGCCACAGGACAGATTATGGTTATTTATTAACTCATTCTTCATTGAAAGCTAGCAATTTCATTTCATAGCCTTATGCTGGAGAAGACTGAATCAAGGCTTGAAGGTGCACATCACTCATTCAGCTCTGTATTTATCATGATGCCCTTATACCTTGCTGAACCTACTGGGATATTGCAAAATGAAGCTCATAAATAATCAACAAATCAAAATGGCATGATTTATGCACTTCCTGCAAGAGAAGCTGAATGTGACCAAGGAGTGTTTCACGGCCCACAAGAATTGAGGGGAGATGTGCTGACAGGCCTTTTGTTGCAAGGGGCTGGCTCCGAGTGTTGAAATCTGCCAGAAGGACTGACAGCAGTTGAAAATGATTTACACCGGTTGAAGAACTGGCCTTGTGTTTCAGCAGTCCCAGTTTCTCCAGTGTGAGCTCTTCCTCGCTGATTTATGTATCTCACCCGGCCTGAGCATAGAGCGTACCCAGGAAACAAAGGAATGACATTTCATAGTCTGTTTGTATAGAAATGAAATATCTGACTCAGGATGTTGACTCTTTCAAACACATGATAATGAGATGGCTTTGTTTTTCTATTCCCCAGTGACTGTAAATAGTTTATAGCTGGCCAAATATATTTAATCCAGCATTTTTACAAAATTCATTGTTGGTATACACTGGATTATATTGTTTTTACAAACATGCACAAAAAAAAAAAAGGAAAGAAGAGAAAAAAAACACAGAGGAGTTTGAATCCTCTGGTACATTAGGTATGGGAATTCAAAAAGTAGGTAATTTCCTAATTTTTGCAGCACATCCTTTTGCAAAGCACAAGTATCTAGAAGGCACCAGGTAGCTGGGGTCACCTGCGTCCCCTTCCCATACTGCCAAAACAGGCTGCTAAGTTCCTGCGGCGGCTATGATAGACTGCTGTGGTAAAGCAAATTTTTCCTTGTAATGCTTTAAATCATTTATGCTACCTGTTTCATAAATCATTCCTCACCTGTTCTCTTCTCTTTCATTCCATGACCGACTGCAGGAAGTTCCTGCTGCCGGGGGGTGATGTCCACCCGCAAGAAAAAGGGCAGCAAGAGCTGCATGACCCAGTGGAGGCTATGCCACGAAAACCAACCAGCACTCCTACAATTAGGCAACAAGCACCACCTCAAGCTCTTATTTTTCTTTGGGTCCCACTTACCTGAGGAACTTCCTCTACACACCTTCCATCATGCTTCTTGGCAACGCTGGTTCCAAATTCACTGGAAAAAAAAAAAAAAAGAGAGAGAGAAAGTAGTTTTAAAAGCTCAACAAGCAACTTTGGTGATCTCTGAGTGGGTGACCTGCAGGGCTTACATGTTGTGGGCACACAGTGCGCAGTCGTTGCTGTAGGTGACACCGTCAGAACCACAGACCTCCTGCAGGATGAAGGGGCAGGCTGCGATGGCTTCGCCGCTTGGGGTCTCTCTCAGGTATGCGGAGCAATCAAGCTGGGGAGAAAAAGTAACAATGCTGGGCCAGCTGCTGGGAGCTGGGAACATGCCTCAGCTACAGTCTGTCTGCTCTCGTCCTCCAGATTTTGAAAGCTTCTGCCAGAGGAAAATCAGGGTCTGTTTTAAGTTTGGTCTTCCATTAGAAATGAATTACGTAATTCTAGTTGGGTTTGGTATTGCCTGCTAACAGAGGGAAGAAAGGAATAGTGGACCAAAAAGTTAGTTTTCCTGGATTAGGAAGTGTATAAGATTCAAAACAAGCATTTGACCAAAGGAATCTGATTTAAGGAGTTTGACATTAGGTCCAGCCTGAATTAACTAAACCTGAGGTTTTGTTTCAGAATTTTCAAACCAGCAACAATAAACTGTTCACCAGCTCCTGTTGCAAAAATCTTTACAACTGGTTCAAATATTTGAGGATAAATAGGCAAATATCTATTGATGGCTGTGGAAGTCAGTCTACACTAGCTAAACATCTGACACTTCACAGTCATTTTGCATATTTTCCCCAGTGTAGTCTCTCTTATTACCCATATTTCCTACACAGTCCAAGAGCAAATTATAGCAAAGACAGCACTGTAACATCATGTCTTTACTACAGAAAATATATCTCATTCCCTGGGGATGCATGAAGTTATTTCCAGTGTTTTAGAGCTGCTCTGCATAAGCAGAATAAATGTGCTGAGATGTTATCAGCACATATTGTTACTGTGCATGTTTATACAGCTATTTCTGTATGCATACCTGGAAGCAGATTTTTCTTGGCTGACCACAGCACAAGGATTTTTTAGCCTGTCTACTGCAATGGAAATCCTAGCACTGAATGAAAACACAGACATCTAGCACAGCTTTCCGTCCTCTCCTACTGTGCTAAAATGGGCTGCATGGTTCTTGGGCTGCCTTTGGTAGCTTCTGTTCAGAGAAATTTTGTTTCCCAAGCCCTAGCCTATTTCCCTCCCCTGTTGCCCAAATGTACAGCCCCTTGGCTGCAGCTGCTGCAAGTGGATAGGGAGCACAAGGCACCAGCACAAGGCACAAGCACCCCCCGGCTCCTCCTGGAGACTGGGGAGTGCAGCAGAAAGCACTCGTTTTACATCTATTTACACTTACTGCAACGCTCTTCTCCTTGCATCTTCCATCGTGGCTCTTCCTAACGTCAGTCCCAAATTGCCTGAAAAGAAGAGGCCGGCATTAGCTTGCTCACCAGCTGAACCCTGTGACACCCAGCAGTCACAGAGCAGATCAAAATCTTAACCAGCGCATATGTTAGAGGAGGCATCTGACAGCTTAATTAACCAGCTTCTACCTGTCATTACCAAACATAATCCTAAGCAGTAACAGACCATTAAGGTCTACTCATAGCAGTCCCATCCACTTTTTCCTCTGCCCAAAACCCACAGCCCTCACAGGGTGCTCAGGCTGGTGGCTGGCTCCCCCACAGCTCCCTGATGAACACATCAGGAAAGGAAATGGAGGTGACAGAGCTTCAGGAGTTTGAAAAAGGAACAGAAAGAGACACACAGACTTGCCAGTATCAAAAGGGAAGCCACCTGGAGTACTAACCATGGCTAGTCACTCCAAAAGTAAGTCCTATCTGCAGTACTTACACGTTATGGGCACAGATGCCACACTCGTTGTCATAAGTAAATCCGTCTGTGCCGCAGACTGGGAGCAGGATCCGTGGGCAGCGCACCATACGTTTACCACCACTAAATGTTCTTGCTGGGTATTGACTGCAGTCGACCTGCAAAAAGCAGAAGTGTTGGCCCTGGGGAAACCTTTGTTCTCCAAGACAAACCCTAGCATCATCTCATGCTTGTCTCCATATCTTTTATACTGGGATGCTGGAACAACACTTGTGCTGTACTTCAGTTCTCTCAGAACCAGCATGAGTCAGTTCTGCATGAATCCTCTCATTCCCAGAAGGAACTACACAGCACTGTACAGTCTGCAAGATGCCAAATCACTAGGGCAATTAGCTCAGTCAGTCCCAAATGCCATCCAACTCCACTTCTGACCCAAGGAGTTTACATTTTGACTGAAAATGTTTGCAAGATATGCCAGAAAAGAAAAGAAAAAAAAAAAGTATCTTTTTCATTCTGCACTATCGAAACAAACAAAGGCAAACAAAATAGTAAAGCAAGTTGGACTTTGCTGGTGATGAATCTGGAGGTCATCTTCAAAGGAAGCTCTAAATCCCCCACTGACCACGTTTCATTTTGTTTGCATATTGTACATATGTTGGCATGTCCTAGATGCCAGGTCTGGGACTTATTGTCTCAGTCCAGAACTTCAGGTGTGTTCCATAGTCTAGAATACATCCTCAGCCCAAAGGTTGGTGTAGGTACAAATTTACATAATGTAAACTCTGTGTCTAGCTCTCATACACCAGGGTTGTGCAAGCAAGGAGGACCCAAAGGACACATGCACCAGGATGGATTGGAATATGTAGGCATCCTTACACGGGGGGGACTGACAAGACTTAAAGGACTTGTAAAGAGAACCAGGCTTCAAGTATGCTCACTTTCAGAGTAGATGTAGCCTCAGGAAATATTTCAGTAGGTAGAGACAAGGGGAGAAATATGCCTGATATTGTATACTCACCTCAGGAGCCTCCTGCTTGCATTTTCCACTGTGCTTCTTGCTGACATGGGTCCTCTGCTCACTGGAAGAGGGAGACAATCGAGTTGAGTAAGTAAATGCTTAAACTCTTGGTCCCACTCACTTGCAAAATGAACCAGACATAGCTTAAAGCAGGTACCTAAAAAAACAGGGCTTCAGCCTCTCTACAAGGTTGTATCAAGATAGCTGCATTACTCTGCACATTAACAAGCTCCTCACGTCTTCTCATAACATCTAATTTAAAGCAATACTCTGAACTATTCCTTCCTCTGCTCAGTCACTGCCCAGCCTACAGACTAATCCAAGGAGCCATGTTCTGACTCTTGCAGGTTTCCTCTCATGAGCATGAAGATGGGGTCACAGAAGGAAACTCACTATGAACCCCCAAATAATCCGTTTTTTAAACACACTTTAAGACATAGGCATAAGCAGCAACATAGAAGGGAAGTTCCCAGGACTGTGAAGCACTGCTGGCTACTTTGAAAGAGTGAGGTATGTATGGCACTTACACGTTGTGGGCGCAGATCCCGCACTCGTTATCATAGGTGAAGCCATCTGTGCCGCAAACTGGATTCAGGATCCTGGGACAGGCTATTAATTTTCTGCCATCTTCAGCGACTCTTGTTGGGTATTTACTGCAGTCAATCTGCCAAAATAAGGAGAGTTAGCCCCGGTGGAGCCCTAGGAATGTGAGAAAAGTCAATGCAAAACCTTTTCATTTGGTATCCCACCTGAATGGGAAAAAAACAAACAAACAAACAAACAAACAAACAAAAAAAACAACACAGCCATTGTAGTTTCTATGACAGAACAAAGCCCTGACATACTTAAATTAAACTATATCAGAAATAGGCTGAATATTATCCTAATTCTTTAGGAGCTGGGAAAAAGGACCTATCTTGGAGAATGAATTCTTCAGGCAGAGGAACATATATAAAATTGTAGGATCCCTTCTCATCAACAAAATGGTTGTGAAAATATTTTTCACTCACAAGAAATCCAACTAATTTTGTTTTGGTTTGTGTTAGTTTTCTCTCCAGTTCTCCAGCACCGTGATTATTTATTAATTCTAATTCCCTGTAGTTAAGCATGGGATTTGAAGGGCTAAAGAATGGCTATCTGTCAGTTGGAGAATGAACTTTCTGCATCTCCAAATTTTTTTGCTGAAATATATAAGATTTTCTTCCTGAGGCACTGGGCTCTTGGCCCTGTATAAATACAAAATGAGCTATACCCTATAAATATGTATGCTCATTGCTCTTCTGAATCTCACTATGTCTGTGAAAGCAACCAGGATGGGAATTTTGAATGCTTGTTGCAAAGGGTGAAAATGCAAAGGGAGGAATCTTCAGAGAGAAAGCTGCCAACCTGTACAGCACAATATCAGGAAAATCTTGGGCCTCCTCTTTTGTCCCTTTGGTGTGGAATGTATGGAATGACCCTCTCTTTGGGACAGGGAAGATGCAAAAAATACCCTCACTGGACAGAAAGCCAGAGGATGGACCGCGACCCTTGCAAGTCCTGTCATATCATCCTCTTGCAGTTTCCTAGAAAAACCACTGGGATTTTCTCTGTTATACAGCCCTAAGAGAGAGATTTTGATTTCTATTGCACTTACTGAGACAACATCCAGCTTGCATTCTCCATCATGCATTTTGGTAATGTTGGTGTGATGTTCTCTGGAAGAAAGAGGTTCTTTGGTTAGGGAGCCTTGAGAATAACTTTTCCTATCTCCCTCTGGCCACTGGGGACAAGAAAGGCCCCACCCGCCATGTAGGGCACAGCACCTGGCTGAGTTGTCTGGATGCACCCCACAGATAGTAGCAACCCTTACTGAGCAAAAAATGCACGGTATTTCCATATCACATGGTATTAGGAGCAACAGTTTGATCCGTTCATGGTTCTGCTCTGGCTCTTTTGTGATCCCCCTCACGAGCACAGAGAGAGAATGGGGAAGAAAACTGAAGTTGGCTGGAGAATTACAAGTAGCCAGCTTCAAAGAGACCCACCGAGACACCTGCTTTAAGAAATCCTGGTGTTTTACAGAAGTGTTTCCAAGAGCCTTAGCTATTACTAATTATCCAGAAGGATGTTCTGCAGAAAAGACTTACGCGTTATAGGCACAGATCCCACATTCGTTGTCATAAGTGAAGCTATCTGAGCCACAGACTGGTTTCAGAATCCTTGGGCAGGCTACCAGAACACCACCACCTTTTGCAGTTCGCTGGAATTTGCTGCAATCAATCTGTAAAAAGAGTAGGAATAGAGAAAAAAAAATAAAAAAAGAATTAAATAAAATTAAGTCTTTATGGACAACAGCAGAGCAAGACATTGTCTTACTGTCATGCCTACCGTAACGTGCTCTGGCCTGCACTCTCCATCGTAGTCCTTCTCTACATTTGTCCTGTGCTCCCTAGAAGAAAGTAGACCTGTGTCAGGAATTGTGCAGAGCAGTCACCACCTCCCTGCTGGCAGTGTCAACACCTTGGTGCTAATTCATGTTCCTCTGCACAGCCCAGCTCTGGGGGACAAAGCTGCCACCCTTACCGCAAGTCCCCTACCTTGCTGCTTCTGCAGGGTTTCCAGCAAAGCTCACCTGTTGTGGAGGCAGATCCCACACTCGTTGCTGTATGTGGAGCCATCGGTGCCGCAGACTGGCTGCAGGTTCCTTGGGCAGGCCACCCAGAGGGTCCCATCCTTGCCGATGCCGCTGGAATACTGGCTGCAATCAACCTGGGAAAGCAGCACAACATCGGCCCCAAGGTCAGCTCCTGCCCAGAAAGGACAAACCACGCAGCCTCCCACCCCCCGCAGCAGTGCCCGCAGCTCCAGCCGGGAGGAAACCCAGAGGTATCATTTTGAATCTGCTCAGGCTGTCAGGAGCAGGGAAACTTCTCTACAGAAGTTTTTGATTACGCCTTCCTGCTGGGGGCCGGGGGAGGCACGACACGGAGGAAGGATAGCTGTGGGAGAGATGGTGCCTAATGAAGGCATCTGATAATTGGGAGCCTGGCCGTACGCCAGAGTCCCTCAGCTCAAATCTGATCGTTTCCAATCATGCTACACTCTCTGGTGAGTTACAGGAGTCTCATAACTGTGTGGGAAGAACCTGCAGACAAATCCATCACGCGGACCCCGCTGTTTTCCTCAACCCAATATAGGGATAGAAAAGAACACAATACTGTGGGTCTTAATGTATAGAAAAAATATCAGAATCATGGTCTTTGATGCGTTCAAGCATATCGTCTTAAGACAGCTTTCCTCTTGAGGAGGTAATATACTGCCCTTTGACTCAGAGTAACTCGATTATAGTTAAGAGTTATTATAATAGGATTGTATAACTGCTTCTTGCTTTCTTCATTTTACTTAATGAACTGAAAATAGTATAAATGGGGGGGGTGTTTTACTTTCTCATGATTTGGCAATATCATTCAATCATGCACTGGCAAATATTATTTGAAAAGCCAGGATTTCATTAGATTTAATCCACTTGCTCATCAGGTAATTATATACTGTTTCTATTTTACCAGAAGCTCAGAATAGAACAGAATAAATGGAAAAATCTGTAACTTACCTCAATTCCAAAGGTAGTATCTAAAAGAAAAGTAGAGACAGAAAATAAATAAATAAATATATATATATATATTGATGTGCAGAGATGACATGCAAATCTTCCAATGAAACAATTAAATTCAGTGACTTGTTGATCGGTTTATTGGGTTTAAGAAAATATAGTCTTACATTATGTTAGTAAGTGCTCATAAGATGAATTAAAAGTTACTAAATAAAGTTTTATTCCACTTTTGATGGCAGATAGAATGGGGGAGACCATATGTATTAATCAGTTCCTAAGACATTACAGGGAAGCGATATAGGCATTTTCAATTCTGCACTCTGAGTTTAACCTCTTCTAAAAGACTTTGTATTTGATTTCGAGAAGCTCAGACGTGCATTTAAGATGGCTGTCAATCACTGGCACTATCCATCCCAAGACACAAACTTCTCAGTTACCGGGAACAGCACAGAAAATTCCACAGAGCGATTCTAGCCATTAAAGTTAGCACTGATGTTGCTCACATGGACACGGATGCCATTGCAAACAGCCTTGCTTTGCCCTTATACCCAGCAGTTCTACATGCAAGCTCCTGCCCTGCACTAATTGCTGCCTCAGCAATTTCCTCCTATAAACCAAGATGAAAGCAGTTATCTGCATGAGGTTTGTTGAAACCTAGTTCTTTCAGTTTAATTCTTTGCTACACTCTCAGGAAGAATATTCCTTCATGGAATAAGTCTCTCCTGCACATTACAAGACCCCAATACTTTTGCTGATCACCCGGCCGCTGGTTCAGCTAAAGCAACCTATGCAATTGGATGGGAAACACTCACCTAAGAAGCAGCAGAGGGCTAGAGCCACTCTCACAAAGAGCCTGGTGGTCTTCATGGCAGACAGCAGCTGTGCCACTACAGCCCGCTCGCTCTCAGTGTGGGAGAGGAAGGGCACAGGCAGGAGTGGGAATATATAGCGAACTGTCATGTCAAATGGTCCCACCTTATGATGTAACACCCAATCTGTCATCAACACGGGAAACCAAAATGTATTTACCCAGCTCTGGATTTCTAGCTAATGATTGACGCAGGCACGTATGCCAGGAAGGGGCCTTTTGTGTGGCTTGAGGGGAGCCAGCAAGAGAGCGTGCCAGGGCCCCTCCGCTCCCGGATCTGCCCCAGCACAGTGCAGGCTCTCATTTACCCTACAACGGAATAAATGCAATTAGATTTTTCTCCTCTGCTGTAGTTTTCAACCAAGCTTCTAGCTGGTAGACAAAACCCTTGTTATTTCACCTTGGGGCATGATTTTGCACCTTCACCACTACATTTCACGTCAGTTTGAGCCTGGGCACTTGCAGCCCAGAAGGTTACCCCATTCCCTCTGGAAGAAATCCTGTTCTTCTGCCTTTAAAAAAAAAAACTTAGAAGAGATCTGCTCCATGTACCAACTTTCTCTGTATTAAGGCAAGGAACAAAACCATGACGTTTGGTCCCCAAATCCACCTTTTTGGCTGTTCACTGATAACTCCTGTCGTACCCTCTGTTCACATACTACCACCTCCCCTGTTGCCCATTCCTGACCCACCTCGCCAAGCCTAAATGACACCATCCCACAGGGCAACAGGTCAAACGCTTTGCTGTCTGGATAGACTAGATCTACTGTACTTCCCTTATCTAGGAAGTCAGCCAACTTTGTAAAGATTGATATTAGCTCATACACGATTACCTTCCGGCACATTCATAGTGTACATCAATCATTCCTTTACACTTCATGTCTTTAGTTTTCTTCAAGCTTCAGCTGAAGGTTTGCCCAGCATTAAAGTAACACAGCTTAGATCAGTCCTGAACATGTTTTTCTCCTTTATTTAAGCAGATTTTTTGTCAATTCTATACATTGGTCTCAAAACAAGTCTCCTCAGTTGGGACCCTAGATTCTCCAAGTTTCTAAGTTTTAATCTTTCATATTCTGTACTCAGTAGTAAAAATCCTTATTTGCAAATCTATTTTTGGCATGATTTAAACAGAGTGAGCTCAGGTTGAATCATCCCAGTATTATTTTTCTAAGAGGAGGACATCAACACCCTTCTCACATGAAAAGCAAATCCACAATGACATGATTTGGGGGATTACTTAATCAAAAATTCTGTTTGCTCCTCATATCCAGAAGCTCTGCTAACATTAGTAGTTTGCAGTGTGCATCTACAAAGTTAAAGCCTCCCCAGATACCAACATTTCCAGCTATGTCGATGCCTAGTGATGTTACAGAGGTCTCTATTCACATATCTTGCTTTCGTTACTTCCCCGAAATTCAGCCTAGATATCTCCTGCCCTGTCCCTTATCTCAACAACACCAAGTGTCAAGGACTCCAGAGCTTTGGACCAACACAGCTCTCAAGTGTAAGGACCTCTATTCACCCTGATCACAATATCTATCTTTCTCAGTGCTTATTGAAGCCAAGTCCATCATCAATTAATGCTGCCTGTCAGAGGAAAATACAACTTGACAACTTAATTGCCAGACTCCATAAAAGCTGTCACGGTCAAGCAAATCCCTGCCAATGTCCACAAAGATGACACCTGAACCTTATTGGTGAGGAGACATTATTTGCAAACCAAATCTGCAGTTAAAATAGATTGACTCAGCATGTTCTGTCAAGATCACAGCAATTGTCTTCTAGCTAAGTTATTAAATTCAGGGAATGTTTGCAATAGGAGATGGATTAAAGGGGCAAATAAAAAACACCTGTCAGTGATCTAGAGGAGGAATTGGGATCTAGAAAACATCGCAGCCATAGCCCATGTCTGCCACCCCCCACCTCAGCTGCAATGCAGTGCTTGTTCATCCATATGGGCCAAGAAAGGATGTGACCCCTTTGAGGCTAGAAGGCAATGAAGCCAACCCACCTGTTTTTCAGAAATATATGCAGAATTTTTTTCTGTTTCCTATCTACAAACCAAGAGTGCAGATATCAATACACCTGTGCTAACACTGAAGTATTTCTTTTAGGACCTTCAGCATCAAGGGAAAGTCTGAATTTCCACGCGTGATTTTTTTTAATTATTATTTTATTTTTTTAACTTGCAACAAGTTGCATCTACATCTTACTATTTTGAGTGACCCACTCAAGTGGAGTTGCTCATACCTTCATTTTGAGGAAAGTTTTGGAGAGCTCTTCCAGCTCCCTGTCTTGTTCTGCAGTCCTGGTTGGATGGCTGGCCAGCAGGAGGACCCCTGCAGCATACAGGAGCAGGGCATGTCCCAGGGCCTGGACAAGAGCTCCGTGTACCAGGGAGACCTTTGCAGGACAGGAGGCGTATGCCAATGGGTGCTAAATAGGAACCTTAAAGAGAGGAGAGGCCCGTTCACCAGTCCTTGAGACAAAGCAGGTGGGCCATGGAGCACAGCCTGTGATAATCAAGGGAGATAAGGCTGAAACCCATACACAGCAGTTGCTTGGAGGGTACAGCATCAGGGGGAGACCCAGGCAGTCAGAAGAGATGGCTCTGCAACAGAGGGCCCTCCTGCAGACTGGCATGAGGCTCATGCAGAGGCCCTGCCACCATGCACAGGCCCTGCTGCTGTGGTGGCCATGAGAGGTGGTGGGCAGCACTGCCAGGCTCCAAAAGGACAGGCCGCAGGGGATTGGGAAACAGCACAGGAGTACAAGGTCTGCGAAGGGTTCTGCCAGAGTCAACAGTCCTCAGTATAAAGCCAGAGCAGCATTTGCATGTCCCTTCGGGTTATGTAAGTACCTGACACCTTCCATGCAAAAAAAGCAAGTGGCTCAAGGCCCCTGCAGGGAGCAATTGAGCTCAAAACCCCGGCAATGTTTGGGAGAACTCGAGGAAACGCTGTGCGAGAAGGCAGGAGACTCGTGAACAGCCTAGAGCTGCCAATTTGTAGTGCCAGTCCTGCCAAGCTTCAGGAAATGCTGTGAACCACATGGGGGCCGTGCCCACTGGCAGTAAGACACCCTCAATAACGTGCAATTTACGGCAAAATGAAGATGTCCCAGAGTATTAGTACCTTTCCAGGTTCATCAAGAGCTCTTTAGGTCTCATTACAGCATTAGAGGGCAACACCAAGGGTAACCAAGAGCAAAATAAAAGGAGAGAGTGATATATTCATAACACCTCTTGAGGTTTTTGCCTCCTTCTCCCTAGGACCCCCATGGAAATAACACCTGGCATCACTCATGTGGAGTCCCACCTGGAGCTCTGCTGCATATGGTGCTACTGGGGTCCATAAGTCCTTGGACTGATCTGCAAAGGGAGGCTGAATGACAAGAAGGAGGGCTGCTGAAAGCAAGAAAGAGTTGCCATTGCTACCTCTGGTAGGCTCACTAACAACAGCAAAGGCAGATTTAGCAAGTCACTGCCGTGGGCCTTCTTAGCAGTTTTGTAATCTGATTAATAAACCCTTATTGCCAGCTATGATTTCTGTGAATGATCATTTCTGCTGGTAGCAGGAGAAATTCAGAAGGTGCTCAAGCCCTGGCAGAAGAGGCTAGTAGGGCACCCTCCTCATCAGTTCATTGGTTTTGGAACACAATTAATGTAGGTTTTATGGGTGATTATTTCAAAATCTGAATGCTTGAAATCACTACAAGTTATAATAGCACTTTCGAGTGCACTGATTTTCATCTGCAAGAATTTATTTTAAGCCTCAAACTGTGTACTGCTTTTAAAAAAATATCACACAGAAGTTCCTGCACATGATTTTAGCTGGAATCAGTGAGCAGACATCATCAGCGAACATTTTTACTGCCTCATATTCATCCTTCTCAAGCTGCATAAATAACATTCAAGGGTTCACCTGTTTCATCAGCTCAAAGACAGACAAATTTTGGACCTCCAGAAACAGCTAAATAGGACGAAACCAGTGACTTTTCCCTGCATAACTGTACGTGGTGGGATTTTCCATGTAGAAATAATCAGTGATAATTTATTTCTAAATGATAGTGTTTGCACATGTTAAAAATCAGCATACAAAATATTAACCATTGTTTATGTCAGAATCTGCTGATAATAAAGTCATAGACTGATAAATGCAATACATGCGGAAGTACTTTATGAGAGTAAAAAATCAATTTTCATTAGCTGCATTAAGGAAAAAAAAGAATTGTGATAACTTAATTGAAAAAAAAAAATCAATATCTGTGAGGAGAGCCAAATTAATTGGCACTGAGTGAAATCTTGCCAAAATCTGAAAGAAAGTTACTCCAGCCTTATCTGCAACAGAGCGTATTTACAGATCAGGTCACAGCTAAAGTGGACTCAAACACTGCGTGTTCACTCAAGGTCTTCTGGAAATGTCCTGCAATAAAGTTTATACAAATAAGAACATATTTGCTTTAAGTAACAGCTATAAAAGTACAGGAAAGGCATGCAAACCACCAATAGGTTTCTGTTAATCCACTATCACATTTTCCTCCTTTGCAAATCCCACCCAATTTTCAGGTGCATGGTGCTAATAGACCCCTAGCTAGCCCCGGGAGCATTTAGCTCAAAGACCCACTTTCATCTCAAAATAGTTTCAGAATACAGATGAACTAGATCTAACTGCAAAACAGCTAAATCTCCAAGTGACATTTTTCTTTCCTTAAATAATTTAAACCGTTCAACAGTCATGGAGCTTCTCTCCCCTCTTCCCCCTCCTGCACTGGCTGAGCCCATGTGCCCTCCGGGACATCAGACAGCTGCACGGGACCTGCTGTGCACAAACTAGCCAAGGCAGAAAGGTGACCCAGAAGCACGTGGTGGTGGTCCACAGGCCACCAAGGTGGGCTGCTGAGCTCTCTGCTTGGCCAGCACAGCCTCAGAGATGCCACAGGCCAGATGCACACTGTGGATCCCAGAGACCTTCCCAGCCGTGCCCCTGATCCAGCAGCCTCGTGTCCATCTGACATGACCCATCAGGTGCATCTGCTCCCCAGCACTTCTCAAAGCCGAAAGGGCTGGAAGAAGGCACTTACTGCAGCAGTTAAACTGCCTGCACACCAGGTTTAGTGTTTTAAAACAGATTTCCCTCTGCAGGCTTCCACATGTAAACCAATTAAAATCTCAAAACAACCCTCTGAGGTAGGTAAGCATCTTTTAATGTCCATTTTACAGGCAAGAGGAAAAGGGCCAGGGGGAGGTGAAGGAATTTATCAAAGGCCTCACATCTCAGAGAACCCAACCCCTGGCCCCTCCTCATGAAACCCAGACCACACTCTTCCTCTCTGGGTCTGACATCTTCGCATGGCATTTACGGCAGCAGATGCACCCCTGGGGCCTCCATGCACGTTTACTGCCCAAGGGACGCCTGGTGACAAGCCGAAGCAGGGACTTGCACATCCCTCCCACGAGGCTCAGTGAAGAAAAGTGACAGGACGCTGTGGAGTTATCTTTATTGTAGAAGCACGCTAAGACACAGCGAGGTGGCAGAGCCCGAGCCGAGCAGCAACCGCAACAGCACGCGTGGGGCCAACTTGGGAAGCCACCGCTGGGTCCCCACAACTCTTCGCCCTCCACCTGAGCAAGGACAGGCCCATTTGCTGCAGAAGGGGACAAAGGTGACTCCAACAGCGCTGGGAACTCCGCAGCTCCCCTGATGCTTGACGTCAACTCTTCCTTTACTTGCCCTAGGGAGACAGGGAGAGACGGTTTATTACTGTAGCCCCAGAAGGCAAAGGACCTGTAAGGACCACCAGGAAAGCTCCAAGCTGGGATACTCTCAAGGACTCCGTGCCATCCCTGCCTCCTTGTGATGAGGGGACAACAGCAATAAGTTCTGCCAGCATCCTCTCGCCCCTGCAGGGACAGCTAGGGAATGGGCAGAGCCCACCACTGTGGGGACTGGGAAGTCCTCATGAAGTTTGCACACTCCCATGGGCTCAGCCCCCTTGGCTTCCCTTCACCCCTCTGATTCTGCAAAGGACCCACACCTTGCTCCCAGGCTGTGGTAAGGGGGAAAGAGCACATTGCAGAGCCCTTTGCCCCAGCCCTGCCACCTGCCCAGGCAAGGTTTGACACCCAAACCCTTGTGACACGCCACCCCCAGAGGACAGGCTGGCCAAAAGGGAGTAAATTACTGTTTCTCTGTACCTTTGGTCACAGCTGATCCCTGGTATTTGCTGGCAGTCTGAACTCCATTACTTCTGGAAAAAAAGAGCAAGCAATAAGCTCATCCCCAAGCACAACACCGTTGTTACACTGACAGAGCATTAGGATCTGCATGACAGCCCCTCCGGCCTGCTCAGAGGCTGCACAATTCAGCTGGGGCAGAGTGTGGCACTGTGGTAGGCAAGTTGGGTCACTGCCAGACTAGAAAACACGACAAATTTCAGCCTGAAGCTAGGTGCTTTCCATACCCACTATCTAGCTGAGAAAGGTCCTGTTTGTTGTTTTTTTTTTTTTTTTCCTCCTCCTTCTGCGTTCTTAAAGAGAGGCATGACAAAAAGAGCACTGTAAATAAATGGAGTAGCCTGTTGAAAACCTGGAATTTGTCTGTTTGTTCTTTAGGAAACAAATTAAAAATGGACATCCCCTTTTTGCCTGACCTGCTAACTAATATGGGCAGGCTGGTGCCTCTTGCATGGGAGATTTAGGAGAAAGAGGAGAAAGCCTTTGAACAAGAAATTGAATTGCAAGAGAGCATTAAAGTGAAACATTCTGGAAAGATCTACAATTAATAAAGCCACATGACACAGCATAGCAGGACATAATGGCCAGCTGGTCTGCTAAAAAAAAATAAATATCTAAGCCCTGGACTCAGCTACACTCCTCTGCACTAAAGCAGAACCAGATCAAAGGAATTTGGTTATGGCACAGACCTTGCATGGAAGGCAGGAGCCCTGATGCCAGACAGCCCCAGGGCTCTCTCTGCAGGAAGGTTTTCCACCACATCAGTGCACGCTGTCCAGATGTACCCTTTAATGTTGGATCTCTCTCAAACCACACTGCTCCCATCCCCTCCTACAGCCACCCCTCCCTGATGGCAATCTGGCTGACATCAAGGGAGCGTTGCCAGCAACTCCTGGAAATTCAGCAGGAGCTCTGCTGGCAGGAGTGGCTGCAGGCACTGAGCTGGGAAGAGATCAGGCAGCTTGGACACACATTTTGTCAGGCAACACAGCACCTCCACAGCTAATTTCAAAATAAAACGCAAGGAAAATTGCTACTAAAAATGTAATATTATCTTTTCTGAAGTTTAAAGACAACTTTGGTCCTTTGCATTTTCATTCTGCATATTGCAGCTGTCTAAAACCATTTCTTATGCCAAAGGCACGGCTGGAGCTGGTCTCCTCCAGGTTTTTGTAGCAAGTAGCAAGTACCTGGGTCTTCACGCATTAAAACACATATTACCATGAATTTCAGTGGTGAAGAATAACATTGATCAGGGTATTTTTCATAAGCTTCCAACTGAGAAATAAGGGAAGTCTTTGATGGACACAAGAGGTTTCCCAAGGAAACGGGCTTCCATCAATTTCCAATCTGATTCTTCAAGTGACACAATATACATAAGGAAAGAATAACTCATTGTTCAGAGGGGTGTTTTGGCCTTTTTCAGTGGAAAATCTTATCATTTTCCTTTTATTTGCTTCCAACCCTCCTTGGAATAATTTTAACATAGCTGAAATTGTCTGACTTTCAGTATATGGCGTACTCCTCTAATTGCAAAGACTTGAGAGCTTAGCACAGCTTGGTAAAGCACAAAATGGTAAGGAATCCCAATCCAGACACAGCTCAGAGGGGATCCTCTGTGTTTTTCAGTTGCCATGGTACACCCAGTCCTGGCCGTCCCCAGCAACGTGAGCAAAGCCCCTGGCAGGTTTGCGTAGTGCCTCTGCTCCCAGTGTACAGGAGCCAACACTGACTTCATCACAATGAAGGGCGAGACACAGAGACCTCCACTACAATCACAGGCAAAATTTTTCTCTGCACTACAATTTCTTCAGATTTAAACGGTGTTGAGAGCATTATGCTGTTTCACAGAAGAACACAAGCTGGGATGCTTCACTTTTAACATGTTGGGGATCTACAGGCATCCTGGCTCTGAGCAAAGGAGGGTAAAACCCCTGTGATGGCTGTTTTGCATTATAAAGCCCTTTATGCCAAGGGCGATACTGTTTTGCCTACGGAAACATCAATAGAAAATTCATATTAAGAAGCCAAAGTTCACATACAAAAATTTATACAACTTGTCAGTTTGTCTTGATATCTTGATTCGCTCCAGGTTTAGAGTGGGAACAAATATCAACATTTCCCTAGGGATGAATATTCATTTTCTCAAGAATTCATGCCAACACTAAGATCAGTCCTGCGCACCCAGGACACGCAAATCAAGAGACCTTGGCTGTAGAACAAAGCTCTGAGGGCTGTTGAGCTGCTAATGAGAAGTCTTTAAGTCATCTGCTATGGGGGAAATCACACAAGGTTCAAGACCTTTCCCAAAAGTACGTCACCTCATGAACAATTTTCACTTCCCAACCATCTTCATGGATTTTATTTGGGAAATGAGGCTTCTATGGTTTATGCAATTCTGAACTTTTTGGTATCACCAATGTCTCAGGAAAAAAGCCAGATGTTTTCCCAGATGTTGTGTCACTCTCCTACCATATGGTCTAGGTAAAAATATGGGGATCATGCCTCAGTTAAATCCAAGTCTGAACCTATCTGAATGCTTCTTGAACATGAGCACCCCACTCCCAAGGCTCTGGTGCTCTCACCACAGACACAGTGTGCAGGCTGGGACCCCAGCACACACCTGGAATGAGGGTGGCACAGCAGGGAGGCATTTTGGGTGGCCATTTTCTCCAGCTCCCAACCACCCACTCCAGCAAGGACAGAAAGAAAGGAAAAAAAAAGGAGGAGATAGGGGGGCTCTGTTGCCCCTCTGAGCCTAACTCCCTAGCTTGTTGTGCCACATGGCAGAAGTGCACCCCCAGAGCATGGTTTTAATTAAGCCGTTAGTTCAGCTAACCTGTTAGTTCAGTTAACCTGTTAATTAACCTGCCTAGAAGGTCAACATGTGGACTCCTGGCTCTTGCTGGGTGAGCACAGCAGGGCAGGTCGTCACCAATGGCCACAGCTTCTTATTTTTCACTCTGTCTCGACAACCTCTCCACCACAAATGTGGATCAGGGCCCCACAAGCTCACACAGTGCCAGCAGAGGACTTTCACAAGGGAAAATAAAAGACTGATGCTCCCCCAGCCCCACAGTGACATGCTGCTTACCATTTCAGGGACAGAGTTTCGGCATTCACCTCGATAGTTTACTGTGATGTAGACTGACGCTCTCCTGCAAAGGGAGGACAAGACACTGCTTATTATTCACTTGCCATGCCACAGCTCTCTGCCATCGGCATGATGGTCCTCTGTGGGCTCCTTAATACTTTGATGCTACTTCCAATTTGATGGCATTTATTACTCCCCAAGCAATCTTACGATCGGGTAGAAGGGGAACAGGGGACTCTGGAAAGTTGTGTATCTTAATTAGCTGTCATCAGATTAATCTCAAGCATTTTGATCTATGTTTGCTTAACAGCAAGGCACCAAGGACACACTTGATAGTGAGTCATGATGTATCAAAACAAACACTGTGCTGCAAAAGACACTCGGGAATGGTGGATGGCCCTGTATTACTGAAATCTCTCCGCCTACTCACATGGCAGCTGAACACAAGTCACATTCATTTTTGTATGTTTTCCCATCAGTGCCACAGACGGGTTGTGAGGATTTGTTGCAGAAAATCCTTCCACCCTTTACCCCGTGCAGAATTCGATCACAGTCCAGCTGAAGAGAGAAAGAAATCACATTTGGTGCTGGTTCTCTTGCAAGACCCTCCTTTATGCTACTTAACAGTGCTCGCAAGCCAGGCATTGCTCTGAGGCCCCTCTGCCCTGCGGCACATCCATCATACCTTTGGCAAAGCCAGGTGTGCAAAGAGGTAACACCTCCTGTTGGACCAAGCAGCCAAAATCTGGGGGCCAGAGCACCCCTGCCAGGCACAGACCTAGAGCTGCTCGTCTGATCTGCCCTGACACTTTGGTCCAGGGCACATTGACTTCTCTGAGGAACCATGAGAATGCAAAAAAACTTCTGCTACCTGTCCCTAATCCTTCTTTATTAGGGCTTTCGTGCCTGTTTCTTCTGCAAGACAGCAGACACTCATTGCCAAAAATGAAGGAGTCCAGCCACCTGAGGGTGGTGCAACACTGTGCGACTTGACACCCATGGAATGAGGAGACGCAAGCATGTATGAACAGCTGTGACTAAGTGTGCCCTCCTGTTTCCTCTTAAGCGTGACAGCAGAAGCATCTAAACACAGTTTTTCCTACAAAGCACACGTGGCACAGCCAGGAAAAACTCAGAGCAGAAAGAACAAGACCTCTCCTGCTTAGGTCATTATCCTACAACCACACCAGCACAGACGTTTGCAGAGTCATGGCAAGTTTCATCAGAGATCCCGCAGCCTGCTCCCTGACACACAGACCCTTTCCCAGCCTCACTGCCCACCTCTGCACCAGGGGCTGAAAAAAAGTCCAAGACAAAGGAGTGACTAACATGTTCCCAACCCCTTTCTTTCTCCAGGTCCTATACAAATGTGTCGCAATGACTGCGAATGGCGCAATCAGAGGAGATCTGCAGCCAGGACAGGGAAGGCATCTCACCTCCTCTCCCTGTGCCATTTGGCACAAAGAGATCATTTATTGCCTCGCTGGAGTCAACAGCACTACAGAGGGGGAAGCATCGTGCAGACGGAAAGCTTCTTGCTGGGTGGCACAGTGGGTTCTGTGATATCGGGGTGCTGCAGCAACACCCTCTGGTTAAACGTCACTTGCTAATTTCATTAATGTGCTGCTTCCTCCCTCATCTGGGTAATCAACGATGACGTGAAGACAGACAGCGCTGACCTTTGCAATTCCCTGCCAGATGCCTTCCTATGCATCAGACACCGCTGCCTGTGGTGCGACCCACGCGTGCGCCACCACCGCCTCACCGGCAGCCCCACATCACGCAGGGACCAGCATCGAGTGCTGCCCCTCCTTCAGCTCTGGGAACTGGGGCTCCCTGTGACAAACCCCACAGATGGCCCTGGAGAGAGGAGAGGGGCAGGTTTGCTCTCTGAATCACCTCTCGTCAGTCAGGCTGATCAGCATCTGCTCCTCCTCTGGAGCTACCAGGAAATACCACTAAGCCCTGAAGCAGACTGGTGTTATTATGCCTGATGCTTCCTCTGGAATGCATTAAAACTGCCATACCAGAATAGAAAAAAACAGGAGCTGGTTCAGGTGTCTTTTTTCTAATAGCAATCAGTGACAGAGGGTTCAGAGAGTTAGGGGAGTCCATAATCAGGTCCCTCCAGCCCCACAGAAAAGCATTTCCTATCCTTTCCAAAATGTTATTTAAATTGCTGCATTGACTATAAGTGGCAGGTCATTTTTTTTTAATCACCCTAGCTCTTGGCAACACCCTGTGACAGCAAGATCCACAGGTTAGTCATCCTTTTTATAGTAACTTATTTTCTCTTATTAGTTTCATAATTTCCACTTTAGCTTCATTGAAACTAATGCATTTTCTTTTTGCGGAGACAGGGAGAGCACACACCCCCTTCTCCCTCCCACGTTACTCCACGCAGTCATTACCTATGGCTCAGTGTGCCCTCCTCCAGCGCTCCCTCCCTGTGTCAGCCTTGTCCTTGTCCCCTGGTCAGCCCCAGCCCTGTTCAGGGTCTTTGACTTGATATCTTCTCAGCACTCGGGGGGGACACCACCACCACTTCCCTGAGCCCCAGGCCACCACCACCACACCCCCATACCTGATATACACCTATAACAAACCAGTTCCAGCAGCAGAGCTGGCCTTAGAGGCTCCCAAATGGTCACATCCAGCCTCACACCCCTCTTGTGCCAAGGGACAGTGGCGGGATACAAACTCTGCCACCCAACTCAAGCCCTTCCGAGCACACAGGTCCCAGCGTGAGGTTTTGGGGTGATGTTGGGAACAGGAGGAGCTGCTGGGAAAGGGAGCTGGGCGTACCGGCTGGTAGGTGTCGGGGCCTCCACGCTGTCCTGTGCGGCCAGGCGCCGGGCTGCAGTCCCTACCGCTCTGGGCCGAGTTTCCTTGTGGGCTGGCAGGGAGAAAGAGCACAGAAGCTGCTCATGGCACAGCCCCTGCAGTGCACAGGGAGCCCAGTGCAGACCCACCCTCCCCACCAGTCCCCACAGAGCTGCTTGTGCCAAGGCAGAGGAGGTCAAGCAGCCCCTGGCCATGTACCAAAACCGTACCCTGCACTCAGCCCAGCCACATCACCACCCTGGGGGCTTAACTAGACCAATTTAATGTCCAATGCCATTATTCGGCACTTTTTCAACAGGGAGCTTGGCTTGCCATACAGCACAGGCAGTCCCTGCAACAGAGCTCCCCCCCACCTGTCTGTGTGGAAGTCAGCAGCAGGTCCCCATTACAGAGATTATCCCAGGAGAGCCAGGGAACCAGCTTTCTACAGCAATTGCTGCTGCAGAGAGGGCTCTACACCCTGTCTGCCCGCTGACATTGCTGCGCTGGGGGAAACGAAGGGAATGCAGCAGCCAAAACCAAGAAATCTCAGAGCTCCTCAGCAAAAGCGTTGAAAAAGCAGCAACTGACCCCTGCTCAAGCCTGGCAGCCCTAAAATCCAGGGGGACTGACCAGTGCCCAGAGAGCATGTGGGGCACCAGGCACTGCCTCCCAGCCAGCAGGTGAGGATGTGCTGGGGCCAGGCAGCAGGGCTGGCTGCCAGGAGGCAGGCTTTGCTTGGCAAGCTGTCTTGAGAGATTTTGAGCACAGCAATCACTGCTTTGTGTACAGGAGCAGCAAGAATGCCTTTAAAAAGGAGCAAAGGTTGCACAAGAAACATGCCCTGCTCTATGTCTAGCTTCCCCATCACTGACGAGTGCTGTGCTGAGCACCTCAGCTCTCACTGCTCCATCCCAGGTGGTGCCCTTGGGTGCAGCTGAACCACTCCCACCCTGATTAACCTCCAAACCACCCCTAGGAGAAAGCACACCACACTTGTGGAAGGGGACAGAAACTGGTGCCGGGGTTTGTGGGGCCAGGCTGCCATGCTCACCCTCTGTTCGTGGAGAAGGGCCGTCTGTTGTTCATGCAACTCTTCTGCAAAAGGGGCAGGAGCACATTTGTCAACCAGAAACAGAAAAGTCTTTCATATGAGCAGAGATGCAGGAAGTTAAATCAGCTCCCATCCTGCCCCATCCTCCTCCCAGGCCCAGGAAACTGTGGGACTCTTCCTGAAGAAGCAGCTCTGAAGCTTGCTCCATACAGGGTTTCATTCCCACCAAATGATCTGGCAGAACCATGGAGATCCCAAACCTGCCCTTTATCTCCCATGTAGCATCACGCCACTAGGATAGCAAAAGGGCCTGTTCTGCCATGTCCAAACCTGGCCACTTTTTGTATGTTCACACACATCCATCCCACTGCAGGGCTTGCAATACAACCTGCTTCTCCCCCACCATCAGCTGGCTCCAGCATCCTGAGCCCTGGGGTCACCACAGGCTGTCCCTGGCAGTCCCTGGCCACAAGGATCCCTCAGAACCCCCCAGCCCCTTCCCTGAGCTCAGGGGAGGCTTCGAGCTCGATCTCACCTGGTTTGCACACTCTGCAGTGAGCGGTTTGTTGCGCTGGGCAGTTCCACCAGACTGGCCTCCTCTTTGGGCTTCTTTTTTGCTGAAGAAGAAGATACAAGAAAAGAGGGATCGCTATGGCAGTGCAAGTGCCACCAGGACCTGGGGCTGCCCCGCAAACCCATGTCATGCCATCAGGCACCAGCTCCCCATCCACAGACCCTGTTCCTGGTGGCCCTGCTCCTAATTCCCTCCCCTAAGCCTTCTCCCTTCTCCTCACCATTCCCACTGTACGCTACATCCTGGGTCCAGGTGGCTGCTTTCATATCAGGGCTGCTTCTGCATATGCTCTATGGGAGTAGAGAGAGAGCATCTGGAAGGCAAAGTACACGCATGGGAAACTCCTCGGGAGCTACCCGCGGCCAACAGCCCCTGGGGAAGGGGTAGCCCTCTATCAACCCTGCTTCTCCTCTACTCCCCACTGCTTCTCACCTGCCCTTGGGCCCTTCTCACCAAAAGGGAGGTAGAAAGAGGGGCAATAGCCAAAGCCCTATGGCAAGAGCATCTCTCGGAGGGCCACTGGGATTCAGGACTCCCCCAGGCGTCACCCAGGTGCAGAAGCTGCAGTTTCACAGCACGAGGTTTTCCTCTTTGCCGTTGCTGGAAGCTATACTCACAACTTCTCTGCACACATGAGACACTTGTTGGTGTGCTGCTTGCCAGAGGAATCCCGAACAGGGTCGTTCTCCCGCGTGCAGGACAGCCGTCCTCCAGCCTCGAACTGCGAGCGATACTCACTGCAGTCATCCTGTGGAAGGAGGGCAGCGGTTAGGGCACCCCGTCCTCCCTGCCTCGTTGACCTGATTCTTAGAAACCTGGGGTTTCCTGCCAGGAAAGCACTGAACCATCACAAATGCATCACAGGGAAGGCTGGGTGCGAACGAGAGAAGAGGGTGTGCAGTATCAGCCACTTAGTATATAAACAGAGTGAGTCAGAAAAATGATGGGTGCCTCTGCCTGCACAGCACGTGTCAGGACTTTTCTACTACAGCCTGACTAATTATTGTGCTCCGTGTTGGGCTATCCAAAGCACGCCAGTGATGTGGCCGATAGGTAACAAAGCCGTCCCACTTCTCCCACCATCCTTAGCACGCAGCTACAGCTTTTATCCCAGATCTTAGCTCAGATAATTCCATGTAGAAAGCAGTACTACCCCCCACCACCAACCACACTCTGGGACAAAAGCACAATGCAAACATCCTTAAAAGTCCCTGAGCTGTGGAAGGCTGTTTGGAGAGAAGATGATTAATTTGTTCCCTGCTGAACGTCACCGCACAGAAAGCATGTTAATTTGCCCTCATTATGTAACCTGGAGGGAAGCATTCGGTCCCTTCAATTTCAGCTACTGGAGATCCTGCAACAGCTGATCCCAAATAGCAGATATTGAAGATGCATACCTGGATCCCACTTACATCTTACAAATAGGTTTTAATATTTGCTATTTTCTGCTCACTTAGAGGTTACACAAGAGGTTTTGGCCAGCTTGCATTAAGGTCCTTAGCAGGTCAGTGCCTCCTCCTTTGCCTAGAAGTCACCAGCTGTCTGTGCCCAGGGGGGATTTCCCCCAGCAGCACACCCCAAATCCCTCAGCCTCCCACTCCTCTGCTCTGCTACTGGACTAACACTGGCAGCCACCAAGCAAAACACTCCGAGCACACAAACCCACACCTTCCTAGTGCCAAACCAGCTGTGGGGAGCAGAGGCCCAACCTGACACCAGGTGAACCAAGCTCCAGGTGACCCTTGGGCCTGCTGTTGCCTGAGAGACTGATCTGCTTTTCCCCTAGCAGCCTCTCTTAAACTCTCTCCCTTTGAGCTAGTATTTCTGGAGCTTTGTTCACAGCCTGACCTCTGCTGAAAAAGCCTTGCTGAGACATAAATTTGCCTTTTTCATGGGTCTGTCGCATCCTTGACCCACTAATAAATGCAGGGCTTTCTTATCCTTTGTCATTTCTAATTGACGAGCAGGAATTCTCGTTAATCACTGCCTGTGTGATCTTGCACTCTGTTATTACATTTTATCTTGTTTCTATTACTCCAGGCCTCAGCACTATCCAATTAGTCCTGACTGATCTGCTGATCCTTCTCTGCTGATGCTGCCTCCCAGCTTTGCCATCAGCAAGTTTCACTCACTCTTCCATTTTTTTGTGCCAATGTCATTAGGAAAAGCACTAAAACAGGATTATCCCCAAGACTGAGGCTTAAGGGGACCACACTAGTCCCCAGTATGGCAGAAATCAAAAGGTAAGCATCGATGAGTACCTCTTTTTTTCGTTACTGAATTGCTTTCACCAGGAAAGCATCAGCGCACAACACCACAGTGGCTGCATTATGAGAGCAAAGTTTCCAATGGGGAAAGCTAAAAACTGAGCTACCCTAGAGACTGCACAGGGCTGAGCTCTCCTCCCACAACATAATGATCTTTGGAGCATCTCAGAGCACAGATTTAAAGCTTTTCACTCAGCTTTTCTTTTTAACCTAATTAACACCTTCAGTAGCACTGGCTTCCCCATCCTTTGCCAGGTGTCAGGACAGTACAGCACACTTTTTATTCTCATGGGATTTGTCTGTGTCATTAGATCGGTGGGTCAGTGAGATAGACCATAACATTCGAACAGAAACTATTTACTCAGAGGATTAAGAGCATCAGCAAGAAACAAGCAGGGAAAGCAAAGTGGATCTCCAAGTGAAATCAGTAGAGACAGAGCAACTGAGTACAGTAATGCTGCCTCTTTATCTTGAATGAAAATCCAAAAGAGTTGTCTATTGACCTAATACTTAAATCTCACCTTATCATTTCTTCCTCTGGTTGTAGTTGCTTTATGCTCATTCTCCCTTTTGCTGAAAGAGAAACAGGATGAGAAAGTGAAGAAATATTGCTCCAGGGAGCCCCAGTAACAGCAGCAGTGGTTTTCTCTACTCACAACTTCTCTGCACACATGATGCACTTATTGCTGTGCTGCTTCCCTGAGGAATCCCGGACAGGGTCATTCTCTCTTGTACAAGAAAGTTTCCCTTTCTTGAACAGATCCCGAAACTCCCGGCACTCATCCTGTAGAAGCGCCAGAAACGTGGTTTCACATAGACATGCTGACCGCAATGCATCTCCCACAAATCCACAAAGCATCACGCATCCAATCAATTACATTTCAGACACAACTTGTTTCCTTGAAGCATAAAACTCACTGGCAAACCATAAATCGTTTGCCTGATGCACCATTTCTTAAACCGTAGCATGCAGCATAAAAATCTGTATTCTTAGATGAGCACATTTATCATCTCCATCCAGGGTAGTCTTATTCCTACTTCTAATAGAGACAACATGCAAGAGCTTGCCTGAAGAACCTAGGTTCTGCTCTATGTATAAAAGCAACAATTTTGTTAGTTTTCCTATTGCTAGCGAGTAAACACGCTACCAAGAATTTTAAAAAGCAGTGGACAGTAGACAGATGAAGCTGCAGGCATTAAAAAAAATCCTTGTAGAGCTCACACTTCCAGGCACAAAGGAAAAATAGGTGGACATTTTTACCCTCTACATAGATTGACACTGTATTAATTTAAGCAAAGCACTCTTCCACAACAATACTTTTGTAGCAAAACCTTCTTCAGCATTTCAGCCTGGCCTTTACTTTCTTCTGAGCAGCTTTCCTATGGCTTTTGGGACACATGAATAGGCCTGCAGCACCAGCAGCACACACTATGTGCAAGTCTTTAAAATCCTTTATGCAGCACTTTTAAGGTTATCTGCCATGTGGTCTGTAACAGTTTTTTCCCCTCACAGTGCATTTGGAGGAGATGGTATTGCAGCTTATCCCAGATCTGCTGATAGGAAAGCCCAGAAAATTACTTGCCAAAAGCCACACTGAACCTGTGGCTGAACAACGAGATTCAGGGTAGGTCTCTGCCTGACACCCTGGAGCAGTCCTTTTGCCACACGCTGGCAAGTCTGATGTTTAAAAAAGATTTCCCTTCAATCAGCTATGTTTTACAAATCATTTCAATTACCTGGACAGACCAGAGCAAGAAAGCTATCCTACTTAACCAGGAGGTATAAAAAATTAAATCCCTGTAACCAACACTATCTGATGAACACCAACTCTCTCCTACACAGAATGAAAACCCAAGGCTGGAAAGGACAAGTCCCTCTACGTAAAGACATGCTGTCTAGAAAAACAGCTGTGGGTAAAAAAGAAACCAGCCAGGTGCATCAACAAGATAAACAAGGCACAATTAGATCCAGCCTGTCCCACACCCTGCCCTAGTCAGAGCTCACATGCACCACCACTGCTATTAATTATTTGCCGAATGCCAGCAGTGTGCTTTATAAGCAGGAGACATCTTCCTTAGCCTACACTCTACACAGAACATGTGTACTGTGTTGGTAACTGCCTGATAGGGACTGCAGGCAGGGAAGCACACAACAAGTGGGTTGGAGACCGACAAGGCCATGCCACGGCATCGCCCCACTGGTGGTGTCCCACCAGAAGTAGCGATGCTTCACCTCACCTCTCCGGAGCTCACGTCTCTGTTCACTTCTCCACCACTCCCTTTGTTTTTTGAGTCTCTTTCCCTGCAAGAAAGGGAGGTGTGAGCGACAGAGCAGCATGCAGCCCTCAGACGTAAAACCAAAATAAGGGGTGATTAAAGGCCAGCCCTGCCAACCCCACCTCCCCGTTGTGCAACGCAGCGGGACGGCCCAGGACTCGGGGCTCCAGCCCCGTGAGACATGCTCAGGGTATTTAGCATCTCCTCATCAGTGGCATTTTGCCATCCTTTCTCTCTGCCTAACACCCAGGTGTTCCATCCCATTCAACATCATCTACAGCAACAAGAAATGAAATCCACGTGTTTTTTTCTCCCCCGTGGACTTGTTCCTCACAGCCTGTCCCCCCTGCCCTCTGTGCTATCAGCTCCAGAGCACTAACGGGCACGCAGGTTTGATGAAGATCTATGGACAGATCTGCCTGGCCCGGGGCTGCAGCACTCAGATGGAGCCTCCCAGGAGCAGGCACTTCGCTATGGGATGAGAGAAGGCACCCACGGATCCGGGCGACCGATACTCACAGCAGCCTCTGGCACATCAGGCACTTGTTGAGGTCCCTTTTGCCATCCGGGCCGTTGATGGGCTGCTTGTTGGTGGGGCAGGAAAACTTGCCGCTGCGAAGGAGGGACCAAATTTTCATGCACTCGTTCTGAAACGTGCGGAAGAGGGTAGTCAGCGGAGGGTTCCCTCGGAGGCCATCGAGATCCTGAGGACAGTTCATTCACATTTCATTTTTGGGGTGGTCTGTGTTCTCTGGACAACAATGAGCTTTCCACACCAGGGTGGCTACCACACTCCTTGCCCCCATCCCTCACCACAGGCTGTGCCAGGAGCCCCTCTTGTGGCTCCCGAGGCAGAAGAGACAACAAGAAAGCTCAAAGCCCGCTGCAAGGGCCATTATTCATGAGAAAAGGAATACACATTTAATTTGCATACAGCTGCAAATTGCTACCCACTGCAGGGGAGGACTGTATATTATAAAGTAATTCAAGAGCAGCAAATAAAGCCCTAGAAGTGCCAGCGGGATGTGAAAGCAATGAATTGGCCAGAGCAGAGTGAGGAGAGATTCGGGTGCAAGGGATGAGCCACAGAGAAGTACAATCTTCTCAGGGAGCGGAGCACCAACATTGTCTCATATGGCATCAGCCAGTTGCCTCTTCTGCTGGGGAACTGGAGATGCATGTTAGGGAGAATGAACGAAGCATTTAGTGTTGTATTTTGTTTTGTTTTTTTTTTGTCTACTATATTTTCTAAATGGGTCTTTGCTAGGGAGAGACAAGCTAGTTTGATTAAAACATGAATAGAGCTGACTTCTTGGTCATTGAATCAGATCATTTTCTGAATCTCAAAGGACTTTGCTTAATTCTTTTAATTATCAGACTCAGAAAAGGTGGTTTCTGCTGAATCAGAAGCAAATAACATTAGAAATATAGCTCATGCCATTTCTAACTTCATCCCATAAGACTTCCAGCTCTGAGCAGTTTGGTGCACTATGCTGAACACATATCTGAACACACACTGTCAGCTAGAGCCATTGCTGATTATAAGCATGTTGTCTCTAAACATGGTGAAATTCAATCCCTGTTTTCAGCCCTAGAACAACAGCATGATCTCTCAGTACAGTTTGTCTGAATGACTTTGCTTAAAGCGTGCATTAAGTAGTGTAGCTGTCAAAACAAAAGAAGAACCAAAATAGAAAAGGTTGGACTCGCCTTAATCGAAGCTTGGCTGGCAACATCTGTGGAGAAAAAAACCAAACAAACAAACAATGAAACCATACAAAGTCTTTGAAAGGAAATTTTTAAAATCAAAAGCCTTTAATTAAAATACTTGATGCAGTTTCATAATCCACTCAAATACCTCTAAATAAAAACTAATCCAATACATTATTGTACATTGATAGAAAGGACTGGGCATTAGAGACTTTCTGGAAGATTGCTTTTTTTTGCAATTCAAATGCAAAAACAAATCCTTTTTTGTGCCCCCCTTCACTGTGTTACTTTTCAGAGTATTAAAATCCCAATTTCAAGGATTGTTTGATAACTGTTTCTCTATTATTCTACTCCACTGCCTTGGTAGTGGCATCAGCCTTACACAAATACTTTTAGCTTTCTTCATCTTCACATAAAACTGGGACACTAGAGCCAGCCCATAATATCATTGTTTATCCAAACCTTCAAATTCCTTTTCAAGGCCCATTCCATTCGCAGTATTTCTTATAAATTACCAAATTAATGAGTCAGTAGATGAGTCACTGATATGTTTCTTTCTACTAAGCCATTTAGAGCAAGTATAATATATATTTCATCCTTTTCTCTTGCATCATCTGTGGCATCACAGGGAACCATCAAAAAATCCTCCATCAGCTCTTTTTCAGTATAAATGGGCAGCAAAGTGAAAGACCATTACATCAAGTCTGAACTCCTGCTGAAGTTTCTCTACTGCAGCCCTATGAAAATGCATTCACTAGCAAGAACTTTGACAATAAATTCCCATTTTTCTGAATTCACCAAAATATACTTTTGTTCAAAATTAAACATTTTACGTGAAAGTCCAGCCAGGTTGGAAATTTGTATTCTTCCACATAAACAACTGGGGTGATTGGTTTTAGGGTTTGTTTTATTATTTTTAAACTGTTAACCCTACTAAATATATTTCCATCTATTGGTGGAACTTTACCATTCTCATGTGCAAAAGAAAAAGCAATTATCAAGAATGTGTTAAATAAAAATCAATCCCATAAGTGGTACAGAAAAAATGGTCTTCTGTTGCTCCTTTTAAAGAGCAAGGGCTCTCTAATCCTCTATTTTGCTGTCTTTAAGTGCTGTACCAGGCCCAGATTTCAGCACAAAGAACAGAATTTACTAACCTGAGAAGAAGCAGAAAAATGCCAGAGCAAGGACCACCGAGGCACCTTCTATTTTCATGGTGAGGGTGGCGACTGTTTGCCTGTGTTGACTCTATTAGTGCATTGCTCAATGAGACCCAAAGAAAGGGCTCAGGTCAGATCACGTATATATAGATGAGCAGATTCTCCGCCTTCGTTATGACATAATCTTCCCAAGAACCATCATTAGCCGCAAAAACCAGTTTGATGACAGTAGCTTTAAATTCTAATCATCCCATTAACACAATTAATTTCCATAAGGATGGGACATATTTGAGTCACTCCCTGCATTTTGTCAAGGTAAGAAAATTATAAATGGATCATTTCATTTTACCCACATGGCCGGGGGAATTCTTACCACCTTCAGGGTGGTTTATAAGACAGAGGTATTTCAGAGCATACCACTAATTGTTTTTCATATCTCAACAAAATAGCTGAAAGGGGTTTATTGTAATTATTTTGTTTCAGCAGACAACGGGAAGACTGGGTCACTCAAGACCTCTGCAAGTCAGTCGGCTTTCATTAAAGCACCTAAGTTTGAAGCCAAATAGTAAGCATCCAGGCAAGTTTGAAAAACACCAGGGTTGAGGCAGTGTTGAAAGACTTTGAATTTGTTCCTACAATTCACATAGTGCTGCGTTAACGAGAAAACCTTATTGCAAGATCCTCATTCATCCCTTCCCAGTTTTTCTCCATTATCTTTGGAAGAAAGGGCAGTGTTATTAGTGAAAAACCTTTCCTCAGCCCACCTGGGACCTGGCAGACCATATAGATACTGCTCCTCAAGCAGATCAGTGCTCACAGAGGTGTGACGTTATTGATGCTAAAGGGTTCAGCAACGTGGCCTCGCTTAAGTCTCTCCCAAAGAAAAGGTGAAATAATGAAGGTGGTTGTTCCAGGGGACAGAGTTTATCAGAAGATGCAAGAAAAGAAAATAAGGTTAATGTCAAAGTTTTGGAATATGATTTACACAGGAAGAAGCTGTGCAGCTTGTTCACTGGGAAGAATAGGAGAATTTGGAGAGAAAAGTCATTTGTAAGGTTTGAAGGTGGATAAATGGCAATCCAGCAGACCAGAGCTGCAAGGTACTTGAACACAGGCAAGCAGGCAGAGGCCGTACCAGAGAGGCAAGTCAGCTCCATCTGAAGAAGGAAGAAAACATATTTTCGCATGACGTATGCACTTGGCCAGAGAGGCCAACGCAGCTCAGCTCAAGCATAAACTCTCATAATAAATTGCTGCCACATGTTTCCCAAATCAGAATAGTTGCTACTGTTTACAACTGGAGCCAAAGCCAAACGAGTAGAAAGTCCTAATTTGGTATGTGGTCATCCCTAATGTTTCTTTTCCACTCAAAAAATTAAGTCATAGGCAGGTTCACAGTGGTGAATTTGGAAAATGAAACTGCCCGAGGTCACACAGATGCTTAGTGGTAGATTGGAAGAGCTGTGTGTTGCCCTGAACCATGACATCATTTCTGTACACGTATTTGGGCATGGAATTAGAGGGGAGACCAACAGGAAAAGAAAATAACTAACCTGATATAGCATGTCTCAGTAAATTCTTGGGAGAAACTGGAAAAGAACCATGATGGAAAAAGCCAAAATGTACGGTAATTTAGAACTACATAGAGCTGGAAGCCTTTCTGGAGCACAAAAACAAAAGACATTCTTGGCTACTGAGGTGTCTTCCCATGAGTCAGTCACAGGGTAGTAAGGGAGATGCGTTTTTAGATGGGTTTTATTTTAAAGATCATTTTTTCCACTAAACGTTCCATTCCCATAAAGTGAAAGAACGCCCTGATTTCAGACAGCTGGCTGACCACCTCATTCCTGAAGGAGGTACTGTGGGTCCTGCGCCCGGTCAGACTGGCCAAGTGAGAACAAATTGCAGCCCTGACAACACACCTCAGGTCAAGGAAGAGGGAAGAGACCCAGACCCCAACTCCAGACCAACCCTGTGACTGCTGCATCTCACTCCCATCCTCGCACCCTTGCACCCCATCCACTAGCCAAACCCACACCAATGTGTGGGAGAAGGCCAGAATACCCCAAAAGTCCCTTAAGACCAAAGCCAGAGCCACTTTCAGTACTAAATCTCTCCAAAAAAGAGAAAGATTTCCTTCTAATTACTACCACATAATTACAATCTCCTGAAAAAAAATAAAATAAAAACAATCAATGGTATGAAAAGTGATGTGAGGGGATGGGGAGAACCCTACAAAGCCATAGGATTTGAAGGATTTGGTCCTGTGTACTTGACTTACAAGAGGAAACCCAGTCACAATAACGAAGGATGACAGCAAGAGTATTAAACAAACCTTGCCTGACTCACTTGATTGCCTTTATTGATGGATTTACACAATAAAGTCTCCATCCTGCACTGGAATCCAGTCAACCCACTAATTTCTGTGGGATTTTGTATTGCAGGATCTAATCTGCTGTAGAAGAGATGTTCCTGATCTTTTAGCAATGAATTTGGTACAGTGCCTTGCTAATCTTGATTTAAAGATAATGCCAAACATCTGAAGAGCGATGTGCCATTGAGGAAAGCAGCTGGAAGCAAGAGATGCTGCAAAGACCCTTTTGTTCTTTTCTCCATTTCAAATTTAGAAGAGAAGTAAAGAGCGTATAAAACGGTGCTAGGTAGGACAGCTCTCACAGAGCCCAATTTCCTACGCACTCTGCTAGAAAAATTGGAGAATGGGATAAAAATAATCATGGAGGAGCAACTTGGAAAATGCAGGGGATGAGGATGGAGAATAATGTGAAATTTAGGCAAACTTGTGAGGCAGAAATCCAACAGGTTTTAAGGAATCCTAGGGACAAAACAGAACAGCAATCAAACTGGGACAGCCCCAGCGTGGGCAGGACACAGGCAGAGACATTTACCTCTTCCTCATTCAGAGCCCACAAAAAGTTCAGGAAAGAGTCCAATAAACAGCCAAATAGTTCACAAACAAATAATTTAAATGCCTTATCCTTTCATCATTTTCCTTCCTTTCGTGACATGGCACTATCCCATTTTGTATATGGCATCACCTCCTTTCTGGTGGGTTCGGCATCACCTGGGGATGTTTCAGTCCCTGACAGTATAACTGTTCAGCTTCTCTGCCTTGGTAGTTCCTCGCTGGTCAGATGCCAGCCTCCACCCCAAGCAGCTCCAAGGGTGTGCTCCATGTTTGAGAGCAGGAACAGTGCAGCCCCATTCTCACCCCAGAGCAATGCAGTGTTTTGGCTCAAATCTCTAAAGGCACCACGTGAGAACAAAGTGACCCCAATAAGGACAAGCCCACATTTCATCTACTTTGGTATTCTGCCGGGGACTGTCCCCTTTGCAGCGTTAAGTTTGACTCTTGTTTTCCACAGGATGCCCTGCATCCCTGCGATCAGCGCTGTGACTCCAGCACCGTAACTGTGACTCCCAGTGACAAAAGGGACTTTGCCCAGTGCCACTGCTGGGTCCTCAGACCAAACTAAAAAAGTAACACATGATTCCATGAGCTGCTAGCCCTGCTCACCTGCAGAGCCTAGGGCTCCTCACTTTTCCTGCTGAGCACCAGCCGAGCTCACCTTAGCACAGCCTCACTGGTCTCAGGGTGCTCCCTTGGGCAGCTCGTGCTCTGTCACCTCTCCAGGCACCCCCTTCTCACTAGGGCATGCAACCAGTGACACCAGCTGCCCTCTGCTGCTCTCACGGTCCAGGGAAATAAACTCCTTCATGCCCAGCAAGAAATAACATGAGGAGTGAAATAATCCAATGTTTAATAGAGCTAGCCATTATTCCCACCAGAGATATTCTTTTCTGTCCTGATTGGCATGCTTTTTACCTCCCTCCCTTTTTCCATTCTCAGAGCAACTCTGGCCACAGCAACACCTGATGCTTGTTTCTCTGAAACTTCTTTTCCAGCCCACCACTACATCTCTCTCAAACCAGCAACCCTCAGGGCTAAAAGAGAAGAGACATGGTTGTTTGGCATATTTAGCAAAGGAAATGTAGAGTAGATGGTATTTTGCTTCCCAGAGAAGCAGAGTCCAGAGCTCTCAACGTCAGTAGTGCTATATGAGTTGCACCTCCAGAGTGAGATATTTCAAAACCGAAGGACTTCAAAGGCACTTTCCTATTTTTAATCAGCCTCTCAGCACAAGAGGCCCCTTGCAGCTCCTTTGGGCTCATCTGCAGCTCTCAAATAGAAAATAAAGGGTAGAGCACCATGCTGCTACACTAACATTGCAAGCTAACAGTCTTTTGGGCTGCAGCTATGTGGGTGTTGCGCACAGAGTCCCCATTCTTTGCATCCTGCTGCCTTGCTTAGTGCCTTGGAAAAGGACTCATCTTTTCTGTCAACAACAACATCAGTACCGTTTCCTCCCCTCCAGGGATACCCGGTTATTCACCCACCCCGTGCTGCAAGAGCCACGAGTCTTACCCATCTCCTCAGCACAATTTGGGAGGCACCTCACCTGCACACATCCCGTGCAAGACAAGGTTTATGACAGCAGACAAACCTCTTTAGCTTGCACCCACTTCTATGGCTGAAATCCAGTAGCTGATCAGCCAACAAGCCAGTCAGCCCCAAACTAACGGAGTCTGAGCTTCCAGACTGCAATAGCTATGTGCCTCAGAGCTCCCTTGTTCATACCTGCTGCTGCCACAGCTCTCAGGCAAGCTCTGCCCAGACCTCCAGGGAAGCAAGTCTCAGTCATTCTGAAATCCAAATTACAGCACAGTCACCCAAGGTCTATACCACAGTCTTCTTCCTTCGAGCAGGATGAGCTTTCTGAGCCCGAAATTGAGCCCCACCAGCCCGACCCAGTGAAAAGTCCTTCAAGTAGCTTCTCATTTCCAACCCTTGTGTTGTGTATGCAATTCAGCCCAGCAGCACACCACCTGGCTGCATTGCTGCAACGGCTGGTTGTGTTAACTCTCAGCATCCTGGAGCACTATTCCCTCTGGAGCGGATCACAAAGGAGAGTGAATTGCTAGAGGCCAGGAGGAGAATGACAGGAATTTCCTGACTCCATCTACCTCTGAGAATTTCGGTTGCAGAGCAAGTCTTGCACATCCTAGAGTGCGCAGAGCTTCAGCAAAATGTTTCAGAAGCATGTCTGGAGCACAGCACTAAGCTTCACCAACAAAAAACTGTGTGTCAAGTGGACTCACTGCTTCAAAGGGAAAAAATAGGGATGAGCTTAATTTGTATCTGCAGTTTTATAAACCTCTATGCACAGAGAGCATCTAACAGCTTTGCCTAAACCCAGCACCTACTGCATCCTCCTCCAGACCCAGGATCTCATCAGTCATGCCCTTCCCTGTCACCATGTCTTTTCCTGCCCAAATCTACCTTTTAGCTCCGATCAACACTAAAATTGCAAAAAGCATCTTTGGTTATGGACTCTTACATGTCATTTGCACAAACTCCAGCGCGGAAAGGTCGTGACACACACCAGCTCCCCGCGTCACATCTGCAGTACAATCACAGCAACTTCCAGCATTCTGTGCTCGAGCCAGCCTTGCCTTTGCAATCCTTCTTAGGCCATGAGCCACCATGACATGTGGCTGACTCTTCTGGACAGGCCTCTGCCACTGCTGACTTGGCTTGACGATGCTGGGGAGGAGGGGGAAATGAATCAGGAAGTGAGCAACCGTGAGAGGTGTATGTCTGAAAGGCAGGGATGAGGCTAACTTTGGAAGATCACAATAACAGCGTGTAACACATGCCATCTTCAAAGCACTAATGAATCCCTACAAGGTTCCCCTGTTATTATTTGCATTTCACAGATGGGTATATTAAGATGCAGAAGGCCACATTATCCTCTGGGTCACACCTATTTCAGACTATTCATCTCTGGTCTTATACTGGTATTCATCCCTGTGGTGTGAGAGATCCTCCCACCAGTCAAAACAACAATGCTATCTCTCAGACAGGCTTGGTGTGGGAATCACTAGTATGATCTATGGTCTGATTTGCACAGCATGCTGGGCTGACTGGTCCTATTGATCTCTCCTGGCCTTGAATACCTACCAGTTAATCAATTCTCCCCTCCTACCAGGCTGAAGGTACAAGGAGCTCTGCCTCATTGCTGGCTTGGATGCTTTTAATATTTATCTTTCTTGATGTGAAATATGACAGAAAACCAAGGGAGAGATGCATCTGGGAGCATCTAACATACCACCCAGCCTCGATTCGGGCAGCAGTCTCAGCCTGGCCCATGGAAAGGTCCCACCTTCCAGCCAGGAGCCTCCCCACAGCTCAACAGCTTTTGTTCGCAGAAGAATGAAGCTGCCCTGGGAAGTGGGCTCCTTGAGAGAGCAAAGCTGCTCCCCGAGCTATAAGCAATACCATGTGGGAATGGGGCAACAGGATGCTGGAAACAGCCTCTGCATTCAGGGGAGATCCAGCATGGAAGCAACAAGCTCTCCCTGCCAGCTTGGGGGGAAGCAGCCTGCCGATCCTGATGTCAACGCTTTCCAGGGCAGTATTCGCTCATTAAAAGTGGCTGTGCTGGAAGTGGCGGGAGCTGGGTTTTGATCTACAAGGCCTCAGCAAATAACAGCTGCACAGTGAAAGGACTTCCCACCCTGACATCCCATGGAGCTGCAAAGGACTTGCAGGCTCGGAAGGCCACCAAGATCTGCACTTTGATGGGCCCTACCAGAGCTAGCTGATTTCGTGGCCGTTAACAGTATTTGTAGCTTAGATAAGAGTAATCAAAATCTCATCATTCAGGGCGTAAACTGATTGCCTGCAGGGGTTAGAAAGGAATTTTACTTCATGTGCAGCGTTGCATAACTGCCTGGATTCATTGTGGGTATTTTCCAGCTTCTGCTGAGCACCAGCCATGGGCCACAGCTAGAAGCGAAGCACAGCACACCAGCTGAAAAGCCGAAGTCATCATGCAAAAAAAATCCCAGCCCCATTGTTTGGAGACAAAGTAGGATGTTTCTGATTCTGGCTTCAGCTCACACATGGAAATAAAAGACAATGACTGTCAGTGGGCTGCTGAAACAGCAGAATTTCAACAGAGGAAGAAAAATCCATCCTGAGATTGGTTTCCTGTGGACAGTAAGAACAGCAGCAGTGAGCCCACAAGCACAGCTCACAAAGGATTATGCAACATGAAATAACCCATTTGAGTAACATTGCCCCCTCCCATGCTGCCAGCTGGACCCTAGAAGCACTGCTCCACTGAGGGGTATCAATAAGCTGCCCTCCAGAGAGGACCAGGCTCTTCCCTGTCCTCCAGCAACCCTCATCCCCAGCCATCCCCACCTGAACAAGGAGGGACAAGAACACAGTGTTTTTCTCTCTACAAAATTATTATTTATGTTTTATTAGTGGCAAAGGCTCTATAATGTTGGAATTGGCCACAGGGCGTGGTGGCCTAAGTGCCAGTACCCATCAGCACAGCAACAGCAGGAGGCCAAAACATGCCCTGTGTGGGTGTTGGTTGCTCTCAGATTATAGTATCACCACGCCCCGCTCTGCTAATTGCAGCATGAAACTCTGATCTCCACCATATGCCAGTGCCACTACTTTTAGCCATGCACGTGATCCATCACAACACTGGTCGTTCCTCTGGGGGAACCTGCAGGAAGGCTCCCCATTTCTTTCCCTTGTAGAAGGTAATTGAGAATATGGCATTTCCATGCACACAAAAGACTAAGGATGGGGAAGACAATAGTGACACTACTAGAAGTACCTGATGCCGTGGTTTGTGACTAGAACTGCTTGAAAGTTCTCCAAAGAAAACTATCAATTTTACTCTAAAAAATAGTCACATCTGAAGAAGTGAAGTGTGTGCATGAGACCTATGGATTTTCCATAATCTTCTGTCTTTCTGTATTCTTCCAACTTAGGTGAAAGCACACAAATTACACAGATTTGCATGTTGTGGAAAACCCTGTTTTGAAATTAAGAGGTACAAGACATCTTCAAGGTACCCATAGCTTGCATTTCAGACACTGTGCCACATTTCCCCGATCTGATGATGGTGTGGCAATACCTGGGTAAGACAAAACTTGTTCCTTTGTGAGGTGCATAAAGGTTTAAACAGCTGAAAGGGGAGGCATGTTGTCAAATAGCATCATTACTTTCAATCACTTCTGGTTCATCCTTGCCAAAGCTGATGGCACAGTCCTTGATACTTTAGGAGAGAGACAAAGCACCAGAAATGCACCAGGATTTTCAGGAATCACATCAGGTCTAACACATATCTTCATTCCATCCTCATTACTCAGCTGTGTATCCACGTGCCAAAACCTGGGTTTCATGTGGGTATTTAAAGTTGCAAGTTTGTACCTGATTCCCAGCTAATATGCTTGCTACTGAACGAATAATCCCTGTTTTCTGTTGGGAGTGTTCACCAGGCCCTTTCTAGCAACTGTACTAGGACACTGAGCATTTCCAGCTAGCATGCATGCAGATGTGAGACTTCTGGCATTAGCATCCCACAGTAAAGCTCTCCTTTGTGTTGGAGAGCCAGAACTTTTCCACACAATACCTTCTAGCCAGACAGGTCTGTTTGTGCTGAGTACAGAGCTTGATCTGAGCCACATAAATGTTGTGGAGACATCCCAGCAAGCTGTCCGTGTGGCCAGTGAGCTGGGGCACACCATATACAGGACTCTCCAGGCCCTGCCCACCCTGCAGGTAGGATGAAGGTTGCCTCTGGGCTCCCCCAGGCATAGGCATGGATCACACCACCCAGCAGGAGTGCTAAACACTCACCAACTGGTCATCTGCTGTGCTACGGGTACCTTCCAACATCTCCAGAACATCTCCAGCAGACACAGCTGATTGCCATGGCAGTCTTTTTTTTATTATTATTTTTTCCTTCATCTCCTCTTCTGGAAGACAGAGAAGGGAATAAGCCATCTTCCTTCTCAACAGCACAAGAGACCATATCTGTGCTGTTGGCTCTTTTTTGTTCCGTGTCTCTGACCTCCCACTTACACCATCAAAGATAGGGAAAGAACTTTTCCTAAAGAATTTCTGGACCTTTCAGGCTTTTTCATCTTATTTGGTGGTCTGAAGCACTCTCCTAACCCCTGAAAAATCAGAGTGCTTTTGTCAACTTGTCAAGCACGTGCACTCCATGGCAGCTCAGCACACATTTAACCCAACCACTTTCCCCAAGGGACTGTTATAAACCACTCTTTTCCATGGGCACTCATCCACACGCAGTTCTGTTATACCTGCAGCAGGAATGTCCTCACCACAGAGCCCTGAGGTTTACCTGATTACCTTTAACTACCTGTGGCTTTTCCCTTGCATTTAATAACACCATTCCACACAACACACTAGCCTGTGTACCCATGTCCAACTTAATAAGCATCCCATTGCAACCAGGTCACCAGTCTGGTGGAGAAGCAGAGAGGTTAACGAACGCCTAATGACAGCAGTGGCAGCAGCACGTTCACCAGTGGGGATCAATTAGAAAATTTGCTACTGGGAGCAGCACATGGCAAACACCAACAGCACCCCAGAGCTGAAACAAGGCCAGGGAAATACCCAAGTCAAAGCTATTTCAAGGTTTTTCTAGGAACATCTAGAACATGACCTGGCCTTGTTCTTCACCAGTCAGTGCCTGGCGGAAGGGCTACACCCATAAAATATCATATGGGTGCTATCCAACCATGGAGCCAAGCTCCCGTGGGCACTCACCTTTGTATTAAAACATCCAGTGTCTTGGCTGAGTGTGCTCTATGTGTTTGTCTGTGTTGGTGAGGGACCAACAGCAATATTGTCTTTGCTGGCAGACTTCTGGGATCTGAGCCTGTGATCCCTTCCAGGACTGGGCTTCCATTTGCCATTTATTTCCCAGCTGAAAATAAGGCCATGATCCAACATTTAGGCTGCAGAAATGCAGTCTTCCAAATAGGATTTAGTAAGTTTCTGTAATTCTTGCATTTGCACCGTTTGTAGGAACAAGGCATGGGACAAAGGATGCCACAGATGAGCTATTGCACTTGAGTACACCTGTACACACACAGCTACAAGCCAAAAAGGAGACATTGCCACAGCAACTGAGCTGCTACCTCAGGAATCCCCCCTTCATTTTTTAGAAATTTCTGCTTGTAGCAAGTTAAGTCTATTGCATTTGAACAGCCTTTTTCCTTTCTCTCCCTTCTACATTTTTTACATGTTTACATGGCTTCTGCTGCTGCTTGTCCTTCTGCAGCACGGGCACACCACCCAGCTGCTGCTGGTGCTGAGGTCCATCCCTGAGCAAGTCCTTATCTCTCCAGAAGCTGTCCACCCATCACTTGCTGCAGACTGACTCAGTACCAGATGCTGCACCCAAAAAGCTGTTTTCTTGTATTCATTGCCCTACACGTTTGGCTGTTTTACCTGGTGTACTGGCTTTAGGGAACACGTTCTGCCTTGTTAATCACTGTTGTCGGTGATTCCATGGAACCTGCTTCCAAAGATGCAGGACAGATACACCCGTGATTCACCCTGGCATCAAACACTGCACTACCTCCACGGAGTACAGAAGTGGAAAGAACCTCCTGGGTCATCAAGTTCATCTGCCTGTCGTCACTAGTAACCACATCACTAGATCAATTAGGAAAAGGTTGATTGGCCTGTCACAGCTAATGGGCTCCTTGGTCTGGCAGAGGAATAAAGGATCCAAAGTCTGGAAGCTGCACCTAGGTGAAGTCAGGCTGGCAACAAGGGTTACCCCATTTAACGGTGTCAGGTTTGTGCAGAAGAGCAGCAGTCCAGGGCATCCTGCATCACCTGAAAATTTTCAGTCTAGTCTGAATGTTTTACCAACACAGTATTATCCAGTGGCTTTCTGCCTCAACTTTACATGTCTTTGGACTACTGATACAAGGTTTGCAAAAGGCAAAGGAAAGCCTTTCCCATCAGCTCCATAATAGTACACTCAGTGGGAATTTCACCTTCCTGGAGAGAACCATAGGAATCCACAAGCTGAAAGAAAAGGTTTTAAAAAATCACTGCTCCCATTGAAACAAGAATTAACTCAAAGCAATTCTCTTGCTACAGTTAACTGGTTTAAATCCCACCCTAAGAGCTGCACCCATCACCAGGCTTCCAAAAGAAAGCAGTTAGCTGGAATTTATTTGTTTTCAAGGTAAGAAAATAAAATTGAGAAGTACTGCATCCACATGCCCTGGGCTTTTTTCCACATGCTTTTGAAGATGCTCTCCTAGAGATTAGGCTGACATCTAAGATAATTAGCATATCTTCAGGCTAGAGATTTAATTAATAAACAAATAAGTCTCATTTACTAAGAGACCTGGGGAATTTTTGTTGTAATATTTTCTCCTAACTGAACAGGTATACATTTCATCATGGTTATAACGGTGTTAGTACACACGCTGTTCACTGTCAATTCTGGGGAAAAAATAAACTTAAAGGGATAAAATAATTTTAGTTCAAACAGTGTTTTTCTACATTCTTAATCTTTCTGTACTTCATATTTCACAAAATCATAATATTCCAGATTGATATGTAGTTTAGATAGCAAATCACTAACATTCAAAACACATTCAGAATTAATGCTTCCATTGCATTTGGGGTGCTTTTCAGCCAGGTGTAAGGTTATGAATAGTGGAATTGCCCAAAACTCACAGCAAATTCTGCTTAAGGAATCCTGCATACGCAGTGGGAATGGGGGGGGGGGAAGGAGGGTTGAATCACTAAGTGACAGAACACGAATTCACCTTGCCTCTGAGCAACAGGACAAACAATCACATTTTGCCCAGCAGGGAAGACATCTCTGTAGCTTTGTGCTGGATGTTTGTAGGAGCTCTCAAAAAGCAACAGCCTCAACAGCCTTGAGACAAGTGCCGAAACCTTATCAAAATAAAAACATCCAAGTATTTACATCTGATCATGATATTATTCATGTGAATAATTTATCCAGTCTTTTTAGTGGGCATCTGAAGACCCTTTTCAGATCATTCCATTCAGTCCCTCCTAATGGTATCACGAGGGTTGAGCTGAGGATGACTGCTGAGGATTTGAGCTGTTAGACTTGCACAGCTGAACAGCAAGGTGCACGTGTTATGGCTGGCCATGGGCAGGTCATACGGGTCTGTACATGGTGACGAAAGCCCATAGACCTCAATGATAAAGTGCCATGCCTTGTAGCAAGAATGATCAGGCTAGAGGTTTGCTGGGACTAAGGCACAACAGTGACACCTTTAAGGATGCTGGGGAAAACTTATTTAGACCAGCAGTTCCAAAATTGCCTGAGGAAGGAGATCCATTCTGTTGACATCCCTCTGAAGATGAGGAATTCAGTGAAAAGGATGAGAAAGGCTATTGCAATAGAAACAGCTGAGGAGCAGAACATCACTTGCCTGCTAGATGCAAAGAGGGTGGTCTCACATCTGGACTGCCCCCTACTCAGTGAGCTGGGGAAGAACTCGTGGTGTGGTCCACATGGTCTCCACCAACACAGGATGGAGGAGGAGAACAATCTTGAAGGCAAGATTTAGCTGGTAGCTAGCAGGCTAAAGGCCAGGACCAACTCGGTTACATGCTTAGAAAAGCTCCTTCCAGTGCTCTGTGGAAAAATCCAGAGACATCGCAAGGTTCAGGAAATAGTACCTTGAGGACAGGCTTGAATAGGCACAGATCATGCGGCAAGGATCTAAATATTAAATCCAAATGAAAATAGATCAAGGCTGCTGGCACATAAAGAAGGTCTTTTAAACTAAATATTGTAGGAGAGCCAAGAGTTTGACAAGACATGTGGTTTGGGAAAATGCAGTCTCCAGTGGAGAAGTCATGAAAATTTTGCATCCTTGAATAAAAGGATAGGAGAGTTGCCAAAAACAGTCAGGGAGGAAACAGCAGACTGCAGCCCCAGCAGACAACAGCCCTCTCAGGCATGCAGAGCCAGGGAACAGAATAAGACAACACCATGTACGCATTTCTATCCCAGTGCCAATGGTCTAAAAGCAGGATGAGTGAACAGCAGTGCCCTGATTTCAGATGGGACTATTAACATAACCAGCACCTTAGAAATCTGGTGGAAGGAAGATAAGCAGCGGGACATGGTAATGAGTGGCAACAAATTATACAGGAATGGGAGTAGGCTGGGCAGGTGGAGGAGCTGAGCTGTACATTAAAGGAGAGCCGATCAAAGAGCACAACCAAGTTAACTGTATCAACAAGTGCCAGAGTCCCTAGGATTGCAGTCCCATGCCCGGACATTATAATATTAAGTAGTTATCCCATCACCCATCCAGAACAGGGCAATGACCATGAAACTTAAGATGAGGCTGTGATAGAAATACCAGGAAGCAAACACAAGCAATGGGAGATATCCATCTTCGCATACAGATGGTGCAAGTAACAGGACAGAAAGATGTCAAAGTTTAAGAACGGAAGCTATTGCTTCTCCAGCAGCAATTAGTGACCTCTGAAGCATTAAGTCACTTCTTCATCATGTTCTGAGCAGCACCCAGGAGCACCACTTCTTTGGATTTCAAGAAGCAAGGAGCCACTGGTGACATGCTCAAAACCAACAGTCCTGAAGAGGCCTTACAACCCTGCTACTGTAAACTTCACTTAAAAACAGGAAGCTGCCTAAAAATACAGACACGTGTTTAAAGTTAGAAAGGAAGAGTCAATAGGGAAAAAACATGCCCCAGAGGCAAGAAGACCATTTGAAGAAACGATTAGTGTAAGTACATATCTCCTAAGGGCTTTTTTTTTTTCTAAAAAAGTTAGTGTGCTTAGCAGAAAATAGTACAAACAGCACTAAGACAAGGCTAAGAAGTACTGTTCAAATAATGGAATTAAAAACAATCTAAAATATAAAGCCTTCTGCTGTGCCAAAATATACTACAAATATTCTGAGCAGAACTTTTCAAGTCACAGGCACTAATAACAAATTTGAGTGTCCATGATCAGAGGGACAAGGGAGCCTCCAAGGAAGATAACACCATAGCAGAAAAGCTAAATTAACTTCTTTATTCACAATACATGGATAAATCCCATTAACACAGGGTCACATACAGGGACTAAATCCTTCAGCAGCACTCAAGGAACTCAAAAAATGATCATCCAGCCCAAGCTCTGCACTGCACTTCTGCAGTAAAGGGAGAAAAGCTCATACAAACAGAATAATGCAGTAAGGACAGAGGAAGGACAGACCAGGGAAGACTCATGACAGGTTTTGGGTAGGAAAGTCCTGTCTTGTCATACATGAGAGTTCCACCAAGCATGGACAATGGCATTGTTTGACACAACTGACTTTTACTTCTAATCCAATCTTGAGATCCCTCCTCTAAAGGCTTCTTAGGAAACTAAGGTACCATAGAGTAAAGGAGAAGTGAGTTAAGAAGTGGTTAAAAAAGAAAGCAGTAATGACAGGACAGCTGTCCCAGTGGGGGTGGGACCCAACAGGAATCTCTGCAGCTCAAGTTATTATAAATGACTCGGAAAAGGGATTAGCAAGGGGACTATTGGAATGATTCAGAAAAGTTCAAAGCTCCAAATCACCCAAGAGAAAAGCATAAGTCACTCATGACACAGTGGCTAGACAAGAAAATGGCAGACGAATTTCAGTATTGAAAGATGTAGAAGGGGAAATTAGCTAGCTATACTCTAGCTGCCTATTAGAGCTCCCTCAGGGGTGTATCATGGAGATATTGTAGGTAAGGCCACAGGTAGACATCAGGCCAGAGTTCAGCAACCAGATATATCTAGCACCTGATTGGAACCATTAAGAGGGAGAAAAGAAAAATTATTACTATGATAATCCTGCAGCTTCCTACAGCAGGGCTGTAGGAAGCCACAGAAAGCCCCTGCCCTGGCCACCCAGAGGAACAGAGGTAGGAAGGGCTTTTGTCCAGAGAAGGATTAAACTTACCAGAACACTTATAGTGGAAGGCAGGCTACAAAGAGAATAGGAGTATGACAGTCTAAAATAAGGAATGCCCAGAGAAAATGAACAGGAGATGTCTAAGATTACTCACAGCTCTCAAAATAAATGATAGCAAATGAAATTATCGTATAGTAGGTTTAAACAAACAAAAGGAAGTTTTTTCCCCCTTCCCATACAATCTAATTGCATTGTGGAACTCATTGCCTCAGGATGTTGTGGATGCCAAACACATCAAGGGAGTCAAAAGTCAATTAAACTCATGGACTGGTCCATCAGTGGCTATTAAACATGATGATGATGGAGATGCAGCCTCTGGCTGGTGAGTCCCCAAGCCACAGGAAGCTTTATCACAGGAAGAATTGCTTTGTGCTCGCCCTGTTTATTCCCCTCAATATCCACAACCAGCCATGGTCAGATCAGCACCCAGGTTTGGGGTTTGCTCTCCCCAGCTGCTGAAGCATCGGAGTTGATGTGGACATTCCCAGGTTTCAGCACATGCCAGCTGCAGCCTGAAGGTTGGGATGCCTCCTTAGTCCCTGTCCTGAAGTGACACTAAACCTTCTGAAAACAGAATGGACTGCCAGCATCTTGGGCTAAAATTTTGGGCTTAAACCTCAGGAGATCCCGCACACATGAAGTCCAAAATCACACCCAGATGTCAGCCCTTTGTTTGAATGTCACGATTTATATTCTGAGTGACACTTCCTCTTCTGTCTCCCCAACAATGACAAAACAAAGAGGTATAAACAAATCCTGGCTCCAGATGTTCTGCCCTCATTAGCGACCAGCTTGGCTAATGCTATTTCATCAGCCCTTTGTTTCAGGGTGGCAAGCCAACATCAGCAAGTCGAGGACACTTTGATGGGGCTCCCCCCCCCCTCCTCCTTGGGATGTGACAAATTCCCAAGACACTCCTGCCCAACACTCAGTGCAATAACAAGCACAGGGCTGAATGACTGCCCTCGACAATGTTTGGTACGTGGAAAAACTTGTGCTCGCTAATTACCATGATTGCTCCATAAAAATCCCCCTCGGGCGGCCGCGTGCGATGCAGGTGAGTGCAGCGCCGCAGCCCTGCCCCTCGGCAGCCCGCAGCCCAGGAGGAGACAGACATCCCTGCTCTTTGAAGAGCCTCCCCCAGCCAGCACTAGAGGTGTCCCACCCACCAGATCTATTCCTAGACATATCAGTTTCTATTTCTTTTCCCCACTGTTACACCAGTGCAAAGAGACAGGGTTGAGGATCAGCGAGACCAAACACGTACACAGGCTACAAAGCAAAGGTTTTCCTCCTCCTTTGAAGCCTGCTCTCCATTATGTGAGGAGAGATGCAGCAGATTTACTTCCCTGGGTTGAGCAGTCCTAAGCCTCTTTACTAAGCCTGCCAGCGAAAGCCTCAAAGCAGATGCCAAACCCTGCAATCTTTTTATGCATGGTAGAAATAATCTCTTCGCCTGGTGTCTGGGAGAACTGAACCCAGCATCCAGGCAAAATACTGCCGGACTGGGAGCCAGAGCAGAGCCTACAGCTAGGGCCCAGCACCTTCTCTCTGCCACCTGCCAACATCAGACACTCTGCTTTTACCTGAGCTCCAACCACCAAGGTTGGAAAGAGATATGAGGATCCAACCCTAAGGCCCATCAGATCTGCCCTAGGTGGTCTCTGCTGGCAAATTTGGGCCTTGTCCTCCACCCAAGGGAGCTCTCAGCATCCCCTCCTGCTGCAATTCCACTTGCACCTGTTTTACAGGTTGAAGGGGGGAGCCCAAAGACACCCTTCAAGAGTACAACAGCTCCTGAAGCAACCCCTGCTTCCTGACTCCAAGCTACCGAGGGCCTTCTTGCTGGCTGGCTGCCCTGAGCTGACAAGGTTGAACCTCATGAGTCACCACCATTGCCAAATCCCCAGAACTATGGCAACTGCAGACATTTTCAACCAGAACAAGCCGCAAGGGCAGAGGGAAGCTAGTTGTAAAAGGAATAAATCAAAGGGAAATATTTGGCACTTCACTTTCGACAGGGAAGGACTCATCAACTTTTACTGTGGAGGAATAAAGAGTGAGACGAAAGATCCACTTTCACTTCACTCCCAGGATGCCCAAGGACTTTCGCATCCCTGTACTGAGAACAGCTGCTCTAAGTCTCTGCATCTCATAATGATAGATTCCTTGCTTAAAAATAAATCAGTGCAGCCTGGGATGCATGCCAACACTTTCCCCCCAGTTTTCCCACGTCCTACATTTTAAAAGCAGCTGATGAGATCCATCCTTGCTTATTCCTCATCCTTCCTTTAATAACTCCCTGCGTTCTCATTAAAACCAGTGTGCTGCCCTCCTCACCTTTAAAGTTTCCCAGAGCTGCAGCCTCTTGCCTTGGCTACTCTTGCTTCATTCTGCATCATACTACTCAACTTCAGCTACACTGATGGCCTTGGAAGCTCCTTTTGGTAATTTCTCCCACAAGCACTGCTCTTGAACTCTTTGTGCCCTAGATCTAAAAACACTTCTGCTGCACTTCTCTGTCTCCAAAAATACAGGCAAATTAATAGTTCAGGGCCAGTTGAAACCAAAACACGGTTACTCTTTTCGTATTGCTCTTGACCTTCAGGTTGATATTATTCCCTAAAATTTAGAAAAGACACCCAAAGTTTGCAAACAAGGCGCTCAAACACACCATGTTGTGCAACACGCAGGCTATCAAACCTGGGATCTCATTACACCCTCTGCCTCCCACTCTGGGTTGTGTTCCCTTGTTACATCTTGTTTCAAATTAGACTGAAAGCTCTTCATGCCAGCGGCAGTGGCTCCCTGTGGCATCACTGCAGCAAACAGGATTAATAAGCAAGACTAAACACAGCTCTCAAAAGCATCAAAAAAACAAAGAGGAAACTGAAGAGATGTGGGAAAGTGAGTGCCCCTGATCTGAATAAAGAACAGCTCTCCAGATGCTAGAATAACTCCAGGACATCTGTGAACTTGACTTCTCTGTGAGTTTCATTTTTCACTTCTAGCCTCAGCATTTACCAGATTAAGTGAACCTAAGTGAAAAGATGCTTTGCATGGTCATATTCTTGTGCTGTCTTTCATCAGCATAGCTCCAAGATTTAACTAGACCATTCAAATCAGGTCATTTGCATTGTAAATGACAGGGCATACTTAGCAAGCAGAGGATATAAGCAATGGAGTGACAAGAAAATAAGCAACTTGTCCCTTTTCAGCAGACAACTGTCCCAGCTTAAGAGCTATGGTTTTGCAGTGCCTTACTGCACTGACTTCTGCTTTAGGACCTAACTGGAATTAAGCTATCGCTCCCGCAATAATGGCTGTCTGGGCAGGTGCTCTCTCATCAGCTTTCCACCTCTGACTTAAATCTCACCCAGAGCCCCAGGTGCTGCCCTTCCATTAGGGCACACCTGCCATTTAGGGAACAGTTTGGCCAACACCACCTAGGGGCTTTACACCAACTGAGTAGTTTTTCCTATAGCCTGGAGATGCTGTCACAAGTAGCGTCCTCTATCAGAGGAACTATGAAGAAAGGCAAGATTTGCCATCAGCCACAGAATGAGTCAATGGTTAGGGTAAGACACAACCTTCCCTGGAGCTGAGCCTGGGGTTCATTCTACTGTCCCCCATTGGTTCCCCAGCCCCACACACTTCTGCTGCTGAGGTCTATGACACCAGCACTGAGGTCTGGGAGAGTTTGCTTTGCATAGCTATTTCACCCTGATGCAGTAGAGATGGGTTTGTCCCTTTTCACTAGACATGATTTCTGTAACAATGAGCTTTCAGTGTTGGGAATTACCAGCCCAGAAATTATAATGCTAATGTTTCAGGTGCACAACAGCAGATCAGCCATCGCTGCTTCCCAGGAGCAGATCTACCTCTCCCAGGCCTAGCATCACTGCTGGATTTTGCTTCTGCAGAACTTACTGGCACCAGAAATCAAGTCCCAGAAGCAATTCCGGCGACTTTCTTTAAGCAGGCATAGAGGAATTGCCCGACAGCACTGTCAGTTTCAGAGCAGCACTGACAGCATTGCTCTTGCTGGCACCACTGACCTCCAGCAAAGATGGGTCTCTGGGTGGCAGGAGCATAACATGCCCACACAGGTGAGCACACATCCACAGAAGACAACAGCATTAAAACAGAGTTGTCATCCCATAGGCAATTTCAAACAAGATGAGCTTTACTCTTTTAATCACCCTCCATCCAACTGGTGCTAAGGTCAACACTTGCAGGCAAAACTGCCTTTCCCTGCTGTTACCTCTGCTTGCAGCAGTAGCTACAGAGACCCACAAATGAGAGCACCGTATCTGCAAGCCATTTAGGTACCGCAGCTTTGCTGCTGGGCAGGAGGTTTACACTGGCTGTGTGGAATAGATTTGTCCGGGAACAAAACCATTTTCTGTAGAAAGGAAGAAAGAAGTTAGTTATCTCCTGCCTCCAAGAGCTTTAGAGTAAAGGCACTCATGGCAACTGCAAACAAGTGCTTAGCAGCACTGCAGTGATGTGGTTTAAGCAAAAAAAAAAAAAAAAAAGTTTTTGAGCATGGAGCTAAGCAGGCCCCAGGCAGTAATGGGTACATGATGAATAACAAATCCATCCAAAGCATCAAGCATGAGTCAACCCAGATGAAGAGTTCCTCTGTTCCCCTCCCTCCCAACCCCACCCCCCTCAGCACTTTGGCTGTTCCTTGGGAAACCCATATGCATTATGAGGGTGTCCATAAAACAAACAACATTTGGCTGTTTTTTTGAAGAAACCTTGGAGAGCCCAAAACTGGCTGTGTGGGCTGAGTCCTCAACAGGGTACAGTAACCGAAGCAAAAAAGAAGCCTCCTCCGGGGCTGCTACAGCCTTTGGGATGAGGAAAGCGGAGCAGAAATCTTTGTAGAAAAGCTGTTTACGTCTGTTTGACCCTTGTAAAACAGGTCTCCAGGTTCTCCCCCATTTAGAGGCGTTTGGATGATGGTCTGCAGCAGCAGCTGGATCGTTCCCAGGGGGAAGGAGCAGTGCAGAGCTGGCACAGGAGCCACGGAGCAGCGGGTGCAGTCGGAGGAGCAGTCCCACCTGCTCTGCGAGGCTGAGGCCAGAGGGGCTGGCAGCAGGCTCCCTGCAAGGCCCATGGCACCAGCTGCAGTGCCACCTCTTGGCTCAGGTTTGCAGGAGAGGCCAATGAAAGTGAAAGACACCAGCACCCTCCTCCTGGCTCCACCTGGCCACCCCCTTCCCGGACTGGCTGCTTATCTTCTCCCACGCACGGCCCTTTGATCTGTGTGCCAAGCCCCGGCCTGCTCCAGGAAGGCTGGGCAGCCCAGGGACTGCTGGTGACTGCAGGGCTGCTGCTTAGCTCCACGCTGCCACACGGACAGGTGGCTCCGTGGTTGTTCTCCCCTTGGTTTGTCCCAAATGTCCATCAGAGGCCCACAGTTTCACCCGTCCCAGCACTCGCCCTGTCCCACATGCCGGCTGCAGACCCAGGAAAGGCAGTCCCATGAGGTGCAGAGAACAAGCATCCCATGTGCTAAGCTCAAGAGACCAGGAGAAACCCCTCAGCCCTTGCTGAACCCACAGAGACACACACACAAGGGCACAACCCACCCAGCAGCCAGGCACAGCTCTGAGCAGCTCCTGCTGCTGCCTTGAAGCCAGGCTCAGGCAGCCCCCTGCTCCATTGCTACCCAAATCCTCCCCCAGAGACTAGCACCATCCCCGATTCTCCCTACATCACGAGAGGGACAAAAGCACAAGGACCAGGCACCACAAACCATGGAGAAATGAGGTGATGGAGACCAGACTTGCCCTGTCCTACATTCAGCAGTCTCCCAGCAGCTTTGTGCCATGGAAGCTAGTCAGCAGGGCCCACAGGCAGTAGCAGATAAATGCTGGCCCACCCCCACATTCTCCATCCTTCCAGAAGGAAAACCCTGAGTCTTCGGCCTCATTCAACACTGGTGCCAACAGCCAGCTCTGCTGCTGGCTTCTGTCACTGCTCCCCATCCTGCGGGATGGAGTCTCACCCTGTTCTCCCCAGTCCACTACAAAAGAAAAAAAAAATGCAGTTTGACCTCCTTCTTCCAGTGTGGATGCCCTGTTTGCATGATGATGCCACACTACATATAGAGGGCTCATGCCAAGGGCTGGCACGCAGCTCCCCGGAGCACGCTGCCCCCATCCCAGATCCCCCTTGCTGGGAACGGGACATCCCACCGTGACTGGGGCTCCTGGCTAGGCTCAGCCCCAGCAAGCACCAGGCAAACATCACCACCACCTCCTTCAGCCTGTTGAGCAACCAGCAGTGGGTGGACACACACCCAGGCTAAGCACAGCTCCAGCACCACCGCCCCCACCCGCCAGGGCTTACCCAGGTCTCCAAACACATTCTTGCTTTGGGTACACCGGTTCTCACGCTCCTCCCCGGGAGGGAGCCCACATTGCTCAACCCCCTGCCCCACTCCAGTTCCAGTTTCCCCTGCCTCGAACCCGGAACTCAATTTCACTCGTCACAAAACGTGCTGGCCCTTCCTGCCCACGCAGCCCCGGCCCAAGGACTGGGGGGACAGAGCAGCGTCAGCCCTGCAGCTGCCCCTCACTACAGGGCTGCAGCACCACAGCCCATCCCTGTGAGCCAGGGACGGGTTAACCTGGGACTTAATGAGAAGGGAAAGGTCTTGGTGTTGCAATTGCCATTCAGATCCCTCTAATCCTTGTGTTTGACTGCTTCTGAACACGGGAAGCACCTGACATCTGAACAACAGAAGTTTTAAGGCTCACAATGCCTTCTCAGCACAGCCTTTACCTCCACATGACACATTCAGCTGTTGCAATCTTGGTTAGCACTCACCTAACCTATTTCAGCTTCAAAGCACTTCGCAAACATTAACCAATTAATCCTCTCACCACCCTCAGAGGGAGGTGAGCATCTTTATTTTTATCCATTTCCCCATCAGTGAGAAGGAGAGAGTTCAGAGCCTCTCCCAAGGCCATCCCAGCTAACTCCCAGTGACTGCGGCTGGGCTCTCAGCCCCAGGCTCTGGCCCTTGGATGAACGCGTGCACCTGGCCTGGTGGAAACGCTACAGCAACAGTCATAAGTGGCTAAGCAGGGCTGTCACCGAGTGCCTTTGTTTTTCTCCATGCCCCATATGAGTTGGCTTCTTGAGCACCTTCTGTTCATCAACAACCTGGAAGGAAAATGATCCAAGACAAGTGGCAAGAGCTGGCCACCACTTCAGAGCACCTGAGACCAGCTGGCAAGCCAGGGGCACACAGGCAATGAGTGTTTGTAACAGGCTGGTGAAAAGTTCTGCATTTTGCAATAAAAAGCATAGGCCAGTGGGGATGAATCCAGAGCGTGGGGACAAATTTTGCCATGACTGAAGCTGGGCAGATGGACAAAGCATGACATGAGCTGCTGGCAGTGCTCAGCATTTGCTAAGTATTGGGGCAGAACATCCCAGCTCTTTCTACGCTCAAAAATCACATTTATTCCCTCCCAAATGATTTTCTCCAGCTCAGACAGTTTGGTTTAGGGAACCATACAAATCCTTGCAGTTATTGGTGAGGGCAGAGTGCTGGAAGGGCAGCCAGCCTCCAACTGGAAGACTGCAGGAAATCAGGACATGTCACACCAGTGCGGTGTCAGCTCTCTTGGGATAGGACACGTGTCACCAGGAGTGATGCTCCCCTTCAGAGCCATCCTCTGCATCAGTCAGGATGCAATCAAACACTGCCAGCAAGCAGCACCCACATCCGCCAGGTTCATCACACACTTCCAAGGTGTTAACAGCCGAAAAAAATTGTCACCTGAAGTATTTCAGTGTTGAAGCCTACATGAAAGCCCTGACATAGGCAGCATTCCCCCCTCCCCCTGCAGGTGGTGGGCAGAGATCCCATACAGGTGGATGCTCAGGAGGGGAGGAAACATCCAGATCCCTAATGGCTGTGTGACAAGGGCTTGGGAGAGGGAAATCAGGGTGCATGCCTGCACAAGGAGGGGATGCCCCACCAGAGCTCACTGTCAGAGAACACATTTATTTCAGGGGTGTAACAAGCCTCTCCAAAGGACCTGCCTGAGCTGCAGCAGCGCTCCCACTCACCCATGTCAGAGCTGGCAGGGCTGGGAGGTTGCTTTTCCCAGCTCCCTTTCACTTGAGCAGCAATCTCCATCCTCAGGGCTCCCCGCAGCACGCAGTGAAAGTCGCTCTGCTTTTGCAACACCGCTGACCCGGAGCAGGACGCCGGCTCCTCTGCCACTCTGCCAGCGGTGAGAGCCCACAATTGCAGGGCTTACAAGGAAGCATCAGTCTGTTTTTCTCAGCGTTTCCAATGGCTGTGGCCTAGCGCTGACTGCTGGCAATTACCATTCATCCTAAGGTCCCAAATTACTCGCTAAACACTGAAGATGTAGGAATCCCAAAGCCTTTAGGATGGAAAGGGGGCAGCCTTTAAACAATGCACAGCAACACCAGATCGATATCTGAAATTACTTCAGCATCTCAGTGAAGCAGCAGGAGAATTTCAGGCAGAAGAGACAATTCTCTAACTGCAGTTCTTAGAGGCAGTGGGGGTAGAAACCTTCCTTGTATCACAGATACAATACCATCCCAAGGGAATGCTTTACTTAGTGTCAAGAATCACTCTGAATACCTGTTAAAACCAGCATACATAATGTGCTTTAAAGGCATTGCTGAGCACAGATCTACAGTCACAGCAACAGCTTTGCAGCCAGATTCACCCACCTCCATGGGGTGTCACCTCTGCAACAGAGCTGTGGCTGCCCCCAGTCCTGAAGGAGCACCCCAGGGTGCAGGCACAGCCCGGGGCTGGCTCACAGCAGACACTGCCACCTGCTGACACCCTGGCCCAGCCCAGCCCTCCCAGCAGGATGGGTGCAGTGTTTGCTGCCAGGCAGCGCAGGATTTGGAGTTGCTGCCATGCCCCTGCACTGCGTGCACCATCCAAGCCACTACTGTCACGCACATCTTGCAAACCCTGTTGCAACAGGCCCTAGGTAGCAACATCATGTTAAATCCAACCCACATCCCTTATTTCCTAGGAACCCTCTGTAGCTGACATCAGTTACAGAGACACAGCCCAAATTCAGCTGTTCCCACAAGGTGGGTAACCCATACACTTCCCCAGCCTCACCTTGGGCCAATATGATGATGCACAATGATACACAACTCCTGATCCCCTTTTCATACAGCAATAAAAGCCAGATCCCTGAACCTCACTGCTGCTCAGCAGGCTGACCTAGACTAGATAATCCCAACCCAGACACAGCCACAGGCCATTCTGTGTGCATCAAGCCTCTGTCCTCACTCAGATCTCAACAGTACTCCTCTGATCTCCTTGGCACATGTTAGTCCATATAACAAGTTCATCCAACAGTCAAAGCATCTGCATGGCCTCCACTTGCCAACACACCAGCAAAACTTTTTGCTGGAAGCTTTCCCATCCACACAAACCTCATGTGCTATTCAAACCCCCATAGCAGCAGTACCTCTGCATAATATTCTTGGCAGCTCCTTGGGCCATTACCTCTTTCCATGTGAGTGTACAGGACAGACACTGAGCTGTGGCCCACGTGCCATCTGGCAAGGCCATCAATGTAGCGTAGGATTTGATGCCATATCCCAAGACAATTCTTCAGGGAGGGAAGACGACAGGTACCTGCACTGGGAAGCAGCAAGCAACAAATTAAGTGTGATTTCGTCTTTCTCCCTGGATGTTTCCCAGCTGTTAACCTTTGTTGCTTATCTTTCTTGAAGATTTCCACCATCTATTCCCCCTTTTGAACCTCTCCCAATGTTCTGGGTGCATGGAGAGGACGCCAAGCTACTCAAGAACACCAGGCAACAACATAACCCCACTCTGTTCATGCACCATGATTAGCTTGTACATTTGACATTTCAAATGCATAGCGTGCAAGAACCCAAGATGCCCTAGGTAATGGCTGCAGTACTTAGCTCAACCCTGCAACACCCCCTCAAAGTCCCTACAAACTCCTCCAGGCAGCAGGCACAGCATGGCCCAGACAAGAATCATATCCCCAGACAAAGCCACTAGCAGCAGCCCAGGGCCCTCAGGGACCAGGAAGGCTCCTGACATTCACAAGAAGTTTCTTAATGTGGGTGGATTCTTAATCATGTTCCCAAACTTAACCTTCAACCTGCTCTTTCTCAGAGAAACATGATCCTCCCAAAAAATACATTTCCTAAGCTCTTTTCAAGCCCAAGCTTGCTTTTTCACTAACTGGCCAACAAGATCCTTAGGTCAGTTCCTATCAACATCCTTGACCAACATCCATTAACATTTGCTTTAAGAAGTGAAAGAGGCCAAATGATTCATGAGGACAGATATTTAAGCTGGTTTACAGAAAAGTTAAAAAGGGAAAATCTTCAGAAATAATAGTGTTGGCACGTTCTTTGTGTATGAACTACCATTATTACTGATTATTTACACTGCAGCAGTCACTACAAGCCCTAGTGCCATTGTGCCAGGTACTGGATAATATGCACATGTTGAAAGGCAATATTCTTTTCCACAGAAACTATAAAGAGAGGAAAGACAAAAGACAAGAGAGCATCGTTCACTTGTGGAAGCAAAACTAGAAATTAATTGACTAGCCAGGGTTATACAGCAAATGGCAGTACTCAGCTGTGCACACTAATTTGTGCTCAAAACGTGCTTATTAAATATATTAAAGCCCATGGGACACTGCCATCAGTCTGTATAAACAGCACAAGCCTATACTCCCCAATCCTCACTTAAAAGCATACCCCCAAATCTTACTTCCTCCGCCCTGCCTCCCCCTTACAGAGGCCCTGCTCTAATTTTAGACCTAATTAAATTAAACCTCTGACTCACCTCAGATCTCTGATTTAGGCTTACATGATCTTTACCACAAGGCCTCGCCGTGCTGTTATTTGGCAGCACTCCCCTAAACACTCCTGGCTGCTGCTTCTGCAGCCTGGGAACGATCACAGCAGCACCAGGGAGCGTGCAGAGGGCCGGAGCTAACAGGCAGGGAGCTCAGCAGAAGCAGCACCTCACGATGCGCCTGTGGTCTGCCTGCATGCAGCACAGCAGCACCGTGCTGCCCTAGCTGCGTGGGAGGGATGCCCACGGATTTCGTTAACATGCAGATCTCGCTCCAGAAATCAAGACAACAGCAGCCAGACCTCACCACTGTTACCCAGCTGTCTCATAGACAGAGGCTGCAGCCACTCTCTGCACTTCTCTGAGGGGGACCAGAAGCCCCAAACACCACGGAGATTTCACACAGACCCTTTGTGAAAAGGGAATGGAGCGCACAGCCCAGGAAGCTCCCTCTCAAATTCTTATTCTCACAGCAAATGCTGCCAGCACAACCAGGAATAGCCAACTGACTTCTAGAGAGGTCACTCTCCTCTCGTGCTGCGGGAGACATGAGTAAGCACAGATGCCAGTGCAGGTGTTAGCGCAGCAGGGCTCCTCCAAAACCTGGCACGCACCAGAAAGCTGCCTGTCCACGAGCAAGGCAGATGCAGACACGCTGCTGGTGGAGGAGCTTGTTCCTCCAAGCCATCTGCAAGAGGTCCACCCGGAGAGAGCCACCTCTTCCAAAGTTACCTTACCTGCTCCCCAAAACGCTGGTGTTTGAAACAGATCACAGCCATACACAAGCAGGGCCACCCCAAGAGCACAGGCAGTCCCCTACAACCCCAAATCTCATTATTACCTGGAATTTACCTTAATTTCAAACCTAGTATTTAGCCCACAGACTTCTCAAAGCTCAGCAGTCACTGAAGGAGCCACTTCTTCCCAATACAATCCCCAAAATACTTCCCAACACAGCCCCATCACTGCCTACCCCATTCAGGGAGCCCCCTGCTTAGGGGCACATGCATTTATAATGTCTGCAGGAGCCATGTCCCTTGGGCCAGCTGAGCTTGTTTCCCAGATTTCTTTTCTTTTTTTTTTTTTTCTTTTTCCTGTTTCCCTCCTTCAGTCAGTGCTAAGTGGCACAGGAGAGCCAAATTCAATTAACAGGATTGAAAGCAATTAAGCCCCTATTGGAGTCAGGGTTGTGCTCTTTAGGCTTGGAAAGAAACTACATGTCACTGCAGCAAGATAAGCAGCAGGTGATGTCAGAGGCTTTTTATTTCCAAGGAGAAAAATTGGTTGTCTTTATGCATTTAAAAAAAAAAAAAAAAAAGAAAAAGCTGCATAACGTCTATGGGAAAAAGCAGAGCATTTGGATGCGAAGCCAAATTCCCCATAGTTTGCCATGCCCGCAGGACCCACTGATGACAGCCTGGCTGGGTGTGTGGCGATGCTTTGCAAGGAGGGAGCAGAACAAATCCTGCCTGCACCCCAAGGTGCAGGCAGGAAGGGGTCTCACCCCTCATGGCAGTGCCTTGCAGTAGTTATTTTAGTTATTTCTGGCTTCCTGTGCTGTCCCTCAGCAGTTCTCCTAATTGAGGGCTTTTAACATTAACAGCGCTTAGCAGCTGTTGTCCTTCTGGCCTGGGGGAAGGCACCACATCTTTTATTTAAACTTCCTCCCTACGGAGGGAAATTGTGACCTGCACCCTGATGAAGACACCCCTCTGGTGACAAGCCCTCCTTGCTCTGCCAGGGCTCCTGTTAGGCTCCCACCCCACCACCTGCCGAGCTGAGGGGTCCCTGCATCGTGCCCAAGCAGGAGCCAGGGATCCCCGGCTGGATTTGTCCTCCCAGGCCAGGCTCCACATGGCTTGGGAGGAGCTGGAGGTCCCCAGAACCAGTGCAGGACAGCAGGGAGAAGGCATTGATGCCCCAGGGGGTGATGTGACACCACTTCCAGAGGGATGCTTGCATAAATGCAAGAAGAAACCCATGTGTGGGAATGAAGGGGACATCACACCAGCCTGGGGACAAGGACAAGTCCTGGGCAGGAGCTCTGCTTCTGGTTATTTTGTGTTCACCACAAACTCTGCTTTGCTGTTATTGTGGGACTGGAGGTGGTGAGAGAGAAACCACAGATATCCGTATATCTCCCAGAGGCTCCAGAGAGCAGGGCAGCGTGTCCCCCACGTGATGGGTTGTAGATCATCTGCTCATGTCCATCTGGAGCTGCTGGAAGCAGAAGCTGCTTTGCCTCACATCTCTTGCAAACAATACATCTTCCATGTCTCGTCTTGATCTTTCCTGTGACTCTGCAGTGACACAGGCCAGCTCTTGCCTGCTGACACAGAGGGAAGGGACACAGCTGTGACATGGGGTGACACCGCCCCGTGGCGGTGGCTCACCACAGCTGACCTCGAGGTGCACACACTGCATTGCATGCGCCGAGGCACCTCTGCAAGCCTGGGGCAGCAGGACACACGGACATGTGCCGTGTTGCCTTACAGCCCATCCAACACTGTTCGTCGGGGCCGGGTTGGGAGCAATCCTGTGTGTAGGCTGGAAAAAGAGAGAGGGGTCAGATGCGGCAGCTCAGGCAGGCGGTGCACACACCAAGCAAACTGAGAAATGGGGTGGGAGGAAGGCCAGTGGGCAACACTGAGCTTGGTGCCTGCACTTCCCAGACAGGGTGGGATCTGCACAGCAGAAAGCTGCCTGCGTCCTCACAAGAGGGCTAGGATTTAATTTTTGTCAAGGACTTGAGTGTTTTGAAGTCCAGAGAGAGGCAAGAAGCAGCATGCTCCAACAGCGCCCCAGGAAAATTTCAACAGTCACCAGCCAAAAGCATTCAGAGATCACAACCCAGGCCCAGATGATCATGAATCACAGCTTAGAAGCCACAAATGGTTCTTAAGCCCCTTCAGAATAATGGCATTTACCAACAGGCTCCTTTGAGGTGGTTCACATTTTCCAGCCTTCTTCTGAAGCCGAGAGGCACTGGGCTGAAGCAGGAGCAGAGCTGCTCTGCAGTGCTGGGCCTGGGCACTGGGCGCTAAAGGGGCCATACGGTACCCAGAGGCCTCCTCCAGGATCTTACCTCTCCAGTCCAATTCTGATTTTCTAAGTCTCATAACATTGCTTTTAATTTATAACAATATGGCATTGTAAATGCAAAGCCGGGCATCATGGTAATTACTTGTGACTTACACTCCTGGCCAGCGCTGAGCATTTGTGTAGAGGCTTCAATTATCATTTGTGCATCTTTGTTCTGCGTCCATAAACGTCCCAGGGCTCTGTAAGGCTGGAAGCTGAAGTTACAGGATCAAAGAAACTGCAGAGCCTGGGTCTGCTGAGGAAGGCTGCCCCTGCCCAACAAAGCGCCCGCTCCGGTGAAAGGACACAAATGTCAGACAGGCACAGAATGAAGGAATGGCACCAGCATCACCGGCTGCTCCTGGCGAGTAGATCTGTGCTGGAGGAGAGCTGCCCCAAGCAGCTGCGGGGCTGCCTTCAGCTTGGGTTTCTTCTTCTGTAGCATCTCTGAGTACTTCCTATGGAAAGCATGGCATAGCATGGGAACCTCAGCTGGCTTTTCACAGGAAAGCCAAGTTTCTTGCTAAGGGAGGTGTGAAGTTATGAGCCAGGGGCCTCTAGAAGCTCAAAAAAGAGGAAGAAATGAAGAAAAGAGGATCCTGGCAGGGATGAATGAGGATAAGAAGGAAAAGCATACTGCAGGCAGCAGCCATGGGCTTTGGCAGCCACTTCCTCATGTAGAGGGGAAAAAAAGAAGAAAGAAAAAAAAAAAAAAAAGAAAGAAAAAAAAAAGTTAAAAGCTGCTTGGGAAAGAAGGTTCAGCAGTGGCTTATTTAATCTCCATTACCAGAGCAAAAGGACCGCTCCTCACATCCCTGATGGGCTGAAGACGGTGCTTTCACTGCAACGCGCCGTGCTCTCCCAACCAGGCTAACAACGTACCAGGCATCAAAAATAATGTCACATTTATTAGGGAAGCGATTCAAGTGCAAAGCTCACCGAGGGACACGGGGAGCTGACTACATGCAGAAATCAAAGGGAAACCCTTGATTGAAAGGAAATGTTTAGCCACTATGTTCAAAGGCTGCCTAAATCAAAGACAAAATCCTTCTTTAATCAAGGCCATTGACCAAAGCTGAAAGCACACCAAGCCGCAGCACTCTCTTCGTGGCAGGGCTGCCGGCTCTGATGCTCTCAGACCCCGGTGTCTTTTCCCCAAAACCTCATAGCCACATCCTCCTGCTGCTGGCCAGGACAGCAGCTCATGGTACTCAAACCAAAGCACGCTTTTGGAGGGACAATAAACAGAAGCCATCAGCTAAGGCCCAGAGCACCTTAATTCAGCTGCCTTCAACTTTCAGCTTCTGTCTTTGAGCTCAAGTGGTCATTAAGAAGCGGAGCAAGTGTTAATCAGGCCTTGTCTAACCTCAGCCCAACCCAAGGGTCAACAGCAGGTAGCTGAATTTTGTCAGTGGTATTCAACCAACATTTATTAGCTCTGGGGAGCTTTCACTCGGGAGGTGTGTGGCATGCTGACACACAGGAGGGTGCAGGAGCATTGCTTACCCACACCAAAGAGCAGATAGGAACAGTCAGCAGGATGATAAACGCAACTTTATTGCAGCTACAGCAACCAGAGTTAACACTAGATGCTGGCAGGGGAAGAGCTCGTCATGAATGCAATCCAAATTTACAAATGAACTTTTGAAAGAACATGCCATGAGCCTCACAGTGCTTCATGGCAGCTAGGTTTCGAGGAAGAGCCATCTCTGGAAACAGAAGCAGCATTTCTAACCTCTACCAAGATTTTCTCTCTCTTTTTTGACATGTTCAGGATCAGAGTCCAGCAATAGAAACACTGTCACCAGCTCTAACCCACATCTGCTACTTTTTCTTTTTCCTCCCAAAATCTCATTTCTATCAGCCTGTGGAAAAAAACACCCTTCTCATTTTAAATTTTCTCCGTGGCTAATGGGAAGAAGAAATGTTGTCAGAAATGAAAGCCTCATTTCATAGCTTTCATTACTTTTCCCTTCCTTTCTGCATCTTTCTATTTTTTATATATTTTTTTCATAGCCAGTTTTTCCCACATTGCTGAGAGGCGGAGAGGTTTCTGGCAGAAAAGCCTCGTCTCCTCTAATTGTCTGAAACGGTGCAGTGAGATAGACCTAAGAGCTTCGGCCACTTCTAGCCACATATTTCACTGAAATCAGAAACATAGCAGTGTTTTCCGGGGCCCTGGGCCGGGGAGCAAGCCACATATCAATAGTGGTTAGCTCTGCCAGCGGCACCCATGGGATTAGCTACAAATGCCAAATGTTCCTGGGGTTGCAATGGAAGTCATTCGCAATTTTTGTTTGATTGTTTATCTACTGCATTCCAAAGCAATGGAAAGTAGTACAAAAAACCTGACAAAACTTTGACATATGTTTTCAAGAAATTAAGAAGGAATATAAGAAATGTGAAAATATCCACAGAGGGCAGCCTAAAAAAAGCTCCTGGTCTTGGGTACATTGGGTTAGTTAAGGACCACAGAGGGAACGGGCTGTTGCTTCTCTGCTGACTTTTGAGAGCTTTTGTGGAAGGCACTGGCTTGCTCAGCCAGGTCAGGAACCTCTCCAAGGATGGGGACTGCACTCTTTGGCCCCCCAGCAGTGCTCAGCCACCCTTGGGGTAGATTTTTTTCATTGCACACAGTTGGGATGAGCCTTCCTGCAACTTGTCTCCATCACCTTCCATTCTTTTTCTGTGCAGCTCCGTCTTCTCCCAGTGCCCTGATCAATTATTCACTTACTTATAAGCAAGGTCCAGCCCTGGGTGAGGCACACGTGGACCATGGGAGCAGGGGCAGAGCTGGGCTGTGCTATGAAGGTCAGATTAGACCAGATCATCCTCCAGGAGTCTGTGACCCTGAGAAAAAGGGGTATGCCAAATCCTTGCATGTCCTTCAGCTGCAAGGAAGAAGGAGTGGGCGGGGGGGGCTGCTTTAGTTTGGAGAAAAGTAGAGTCCCTTGCTGGAGGAGATTGAAAACCGTGTTCATCCAATTATTGACCGCAGCACTTAATCGCTTTGCCCTGGATCACCCTGGCAGCCACAGGGGCACTGGAGGTGGGAGGCAGAAAGTGTTTAATAAAGAAGCAATTTTATAAAGGAATTCTTTGCTTTAGGCATTTGCTGTAGGAGTGGGAAAATGATGTTTTTTTCTCCAATAATGCCAGTGAAAGCAAGAAGAGCAGAGCTCTGCATTGTATGTAGCTTCTGGGCGACTGACCCCATGTGCTCCCACGGCCCATGGAGACCCCACAGAGGAGCTGAGGAGAGGGGTAGAAAAAAGGGGGAGAGAAAGCCCTGCTGGGAGCCCCCTGCACTGCCCCTCACCCGGGATTGCTGCAGGATGGGCAGTCCCTGCAGGGACAAGCTCTGCAAGGACCACTGCCCTGGGACCATTGCTGGTCCCACCAGCCACATGCCCTCACCCCAAAAACCGCAGCAGATTTCTTGGCTTGGTGTCCCTGCAGTGGTGAGACAGGATAGGCAAACGGGCCAGGAGCTGTGCTGGGAGCTTGCCCCCACGCCGGGGAGTCGTGCAGCTGCAGCCCAGCCAATTTCAGCCAGCAATCTGTGCAAACACGTCGCCTGTCCCCAGCACATTCATCCTCCTCAGGAAGCGTTTGATTGGCATTCAGGCACAGCCTCTTCTGAACAACCCAAGCTATGATTTATGCGACGCTTTTGTTTTCAGACACTGTTGTCAGCAATACCCATCCTCAGGCGAAGCCGCCGATGCCTGCAGATTTCCAAAGGTTGTTATCGTGGCCGCGCTGCCCTTGTTGAAGGGTAACAAACAGAAGCTTTGGTAAAAGTAGGAATGATCATTTGTTAATTCTCGCCCGTGGCTGTGCTCAGCCTCCTCCCCTGAAACCAGAGGCCCCAGGGACAGCATTTCATCCCAGGAAAGAGGAGAAAACAAATTGATATACTGTCCTGGGCTCCAAAGAGTCTCCTACAGCTGGAGAAAATAAGTGGTATTTTCACACCAGTTAGTCAGAGGTTTCCTCTTCCTAAACTGTCTGAGTGCTCAATATCTGCCATACACACAGAGCAACAAAATAGTTTTTCCAGCATTAACGACAAAGAATGCAAGACAGAATCACTATGGATTAACAAGCGGCCAAATTATGTGTTTGTTTGTGTTTATTTCTGCGGGAAATCTGTGTTTCAGCTGCAACCCCTGGATACAAGAACAGCTGATCACTGCACAGTGGCCAGCCCTCACCTTCCTGATGCAAAACGATTTGCTTTGCCCCCAGGGCCCAAGTGGGTCCAGCTGCACCATTCCCCTTCCTCCAGGTGACCTCCAGATCTCCCTGCGGGCACCAAGGAGGGTGCACACCCAGATCTCCTCCTCCCCTATGTGGGCTCACCCTGCACAAGGCCCGTTCATCTGCCCTGTCTGCACAGACTGCTTTCAAAGCCATCTCCACAGGCAACGTTCCAGATACATCTGCAAGCTCTGGGCCTGATAAAGTGAGCAAAGAGCAGAGCTTTAGGGATTTGGACCCAAGAGAGCTTTGGCCTTCTTGGGAAATGTCTCTTGTGACTCCTGGGCTTCCCATTTGCCTTTCCCCAGCCTCTACTCCTCCCACCCCAAGTGCTGACATTGCAGGGCAACAGCCAGCCTCCTGCCTGTCTTGTCAACACAGTGAGGACTGAAGATCCTTCTGCAGGTCCCCAAAGGATGCTTTGCCTCCATGCCTCTGAAGGAAGGCCACCACCACCTCCCCCTGAGCAATCAAAGCCCCGGGATGCCACCAGCACAGGGCTGTGGTGTGGGGTCTGTGCTGCAAGGCCACTGCTTGGTGACAGGGGTTGGGATGGGACTGCAGGGCCACCCCTTGGCCACCATCCCCAGCAGATGAGCTCCCAGGCAGCCCCAGCACCACCAGTACAAGCCCAGTGCCTCTCGGCTTCAGGGGAAGTCTGGAAGATGTGAACCACCTCAAAGGAGCCTGTTGGCAAATGCCATTATTCTGAAGGGGCTTAAGAACCATTTGTGGCTTCTAAGCTGTGATTCATGATCATCTGGGCCTGGGTTGTGATCTCTGAATGCTTTTGACTGGTGACTCTGTTGCAACTCTTCCCCGGGGCGCTGCTGCTGGTTTTTCTCAGTATATCAAACCTTAAAAAAAAAAATTAAAAAAATCCAGCCCCGGTGCAACAAGTGCTCCTCCAGCCTGTCATGGCCAGGCATCTCACTCCGCACAGTGAATGGGGTTTTGCATTAGCTTCGGAGCCTGCGGGTCCTCGCCATCTCCCCGCGATGGGCGCTGAGCTCGGCGAGTCGCACAGCAGGCGGGGGGAGCCGCCTGACTCATGGTTCTCTGCTCCTCCGGCTGCTGTGTTGGGAGGAACAGGCTGCTCTGACAAGGTGGCACATCACGAGAAAGCCCACACTGCTGAAGACATCTCCCTGCTCCCTCTCCCAGGAGCACCCAGCGCAGTAGCGGTTCACAGCTCTTTTTCATTCCTCCCCACTCAAAGAAAAAAAAAAAAAAAAAAAAAAGCCCCGAGCATTTCTGTTTCCTGAGGGATGTAGAATATGTCAATCAGGAGAGAGGTGAAATCCCACAGAATGTGAAATCCCACATTTTGAAGGCATCTCACTAGCACACAGGTGCCAGGAGAGGCGTCTGGGAAGGGAGGGCAACTGCTAACAGAGAACCCGCATTAAAGCCCTCGTGTGCTGCTGTTTGGCTGCAGCAGTGCTAGCAACCCGTGTTGTTCTTTTGGCAGAGGCAACTGCCCTTAAATCGTTTGGTTTGGCTCAATTTGTTAGGGAATAATAAAATTCAGTTGGTTGTGTTGCATAATGTGGAGTTCCTTCAACCTGTTTCGGTATTAAAGTGCTTGATCTCGTGCAGCTCTTGGAGGGGGCACAGACGTGAAATTAAGTCACTGCAAACCCAACAGGAGCCTAAAAGAGGAGGATGAGGAGAGAAGTGTCCAGGAGGCAGGGAGAGGTCAGCGGATGGTCCCTGCTTCAGTGCCCCTGACTTGCAGAGGGAGGAAAGATGAAAACCACAGTATTATACACACTTGAAAAGTCCCAGGAGCCAACAGCTCCCATCTGCGGAGCAGCTTTCGTAAACACTGAGGATTTACCCACCAAACTCAAGTTTGGAGATGTGCCTGGATGTTTCCAAGGAATCTGAGGAAAGACGTTTCTGTTTCTGGACAACCAAAACTATCACATTTCCTGGCTAGAGTGAGGCTCTCTAAACTAGAAAATGTGCAAATATGTTTTACCATGAGTGGGCACATCCTAAACAAGGGTAATCAGAGAAACTCTTTTCAGCACTGCTCTATTTACATGTGTTACAGATTGAAAAGAAAAATCTTATCCCCAGTTGGCCTGGCGTATAACCATAAACGCCTTGGCTAAGTCCTCTTCCAGCTTTGGGAAGCGAGACCAAAGCACCTCTTGGCACCCTCTGCTTTATTCACCTGCCAGGTGTGTTGGAGGAGCGATGGGGGCAGTGCTGGATCAAGATGAACCTCCTTCTGTTGTTAAAAATGCCCATCCCTCCCTCCCTTGCTCCTCAGAGGGTGATGCTGCCACGGGGATCGTTGTTCTGGGCTCACTAAAGGGCTCCTGCTTGCTCACAGAGACCACCAAGCACCCAGCCCAGCTGCTCACAGCTGGCTCAGGAGGTCATACCTACAGCCAGCTTTCTGCTCTGAGTTAATGAAATGAGAGATGCTGTTAAGAGCCTCGTGCTGCTGCTCGCCCCAGGGAGAGCAGAGGGAAGCCCAGGTGAAAGCAGGGAAAGTCTCCAACCCCACATAAACAGCCTCCCAAGGGACATTTCTGGCAGGGGAAAGCATCCTCCAGAGCCACGTTTGGACAGGGTCTCCCCTGGACAGTGGAGCAGCTGCCGACGTGAGCTGAGATTTCTGTCTCACAAACAGCTCCTTGAATTGCTCTTGGCATTGACTTTTTCTGTTCAGCTAATTAAAAATCTGTCTTTGAGTCATAAGCCCCCATTAGTAATAATTTGCTTTGCACTTCTCCAGTGATTTATGGCTGAGATATCAAAGTGCTTTAGAAACATTAATTAATCCTTCTAATACCCAGGGGACTGATCCGCTCTCCACAGTGCACTATTGGCGGAGTAAATGTAGGAGATCCCCGGGGCTTACTCCAACATGCAGGCAGGGAGATGGGCAGCATCTGACCCAGCGAGCTCATTTCAGCTGCCTGCCTGCCATCAGGGAGATGTGCAGGCAAAATAACAGCACTCAGCGTGCAGCCACAGCGAGCCCAAGGCACCTCCAGGCTCTCTGCCCCGCAGCAGCATCTCCTGCTGCTGCCTCCATCTGTCCGGGTGGGAAGGGGAGCTGTGGCACCCCAGAGCCCCGCGAGTGGCCGTGGCAGGGTCATTAATCAAAGCTGCTCTACTCCTGCTAATGGGATCGAGCTCACTGATGCATTCCCCTTGCTGCCCTGCCCATTTCCCCATCCTCCCTCTTGTCCAAAATCACTTTTTCCCTGTTTTGCAGTGCAGACCCAAGCTGTCTGCCACCAGCCCCACCAGCGATAAGGATGGTGACCTCCATGGCGAGTGCTGAGGCTTTCAGCCCTGTGAGCACTGGTGTGCCATTTGCCACCTGGCCTTGTCCCTGTGTGTCAAATGTCATCGCCGCAAGACTTCGGGGTGGAGCTGGCCACGGAGGGTGGTGCCAGAGGTGGGGAAAGGTATAAAGGTCCAGGTACGGGCTGCTGGAGGTGGGATCTCAGGGAGCCAGAGCTGTCCTGTTTCCCCTTTGCCATCTCCAGTCAAGTATCACCTTGACCATGAAGGCAGTCGGTATTTTCCTGCTCCTCTTCCTGGCAATCTGCTTCTACCAAGGTGAGTGCAACATTTTGCTTCGGAGCTGGTTCCTCTCCTCGCTAAAGCCCCCGCGTCTGCCACGTGGGGAGGCAGGGCTGGGAAGAGGCCAGCTGCTGCTGGGACTTTGCTCCAGCCCTGGGCAAGGAACAAGAGCACTCCCAGGGCATGCTGCAAAGGCCAACGGGCACCAAACTGGTGGTCTGCAAGCAAGCCTGATGGAAAGGCTCTAAAACGATGTCTGGCTCCCAAAATGAACAGACCTGCTGGGCTGACACTTTTCCTTCAGGGCCGGAATGTGTCTGGGAGCTGGTGGTTTCTAGGAAAGTGCCGTTCTTTTAGAGGGAATAGGTGCTGTTCTTGTTTTAAAAAAAGCAAAGCCAAGACGACAGGAAACAGATCTATAGAAGGGAAAATGCAGATCTCGTTCCCAAAGTCAACATTTAAGCCAACTGTGTTTTCAAAATCCCATATGGTGCAGAGGGATGAGAACACGAGCTGTTGCTGCTCTTCGGGTCCCGCTCACCAGGGATTTCTGCATTAGGGGGGCTCATTCCCAATGCTTCTGAAGCAAGTCCTCTGTCATCCTATTTACCGTGCTGCAGTTGCCATTGGAGAGCAGTCTGAGCATAGAACATGGCTGCCTTTTAGAGGAGCTAAGCACGGAGCGAGACTCAGCTCCTGGGACTGGACTGGTGCTCATCCAAAGTAAAGTCCCTGAAACACCAAACAGTGCAGCTGTCAGGTCCTCAGCACCAAACGGTCCCACTGCAGCCCCAAAGCTATTGAGCCACACTGGTAATGTAGATGTTGCCTAAATCCTCTAAGTAAATGACTTCTGGATCTACAGGCAACGCAAGATCTTCTAAGTACTGTTTTTTCACAGAAAAATTCAGGCTGTTTTTGAAAATACCCCCACCACATGTTCCAACCGTGCCATCCTAGCCATCAGTTCAGGGCCAGCATCTCCACGGAGAAGCCCACCGCAGTCACAGCTCACTCCCACCAGCTTTGGTGTGAGACCTCAGGGTTCACTCATTTCTCCTTCTAGTACAAACCCTTCAGGAGATCCTCTCCTTCAGCAACTTGTCTTTTGTTCTGCTGCCTTGTGGTACAAAACCACTGACACCAGAAGAATCCCCCTGTATTTACTCCAGGAGCAGGGCAGTGCCAGCAGGAGTTTCTCAGCTACCCACAAACAAGGTATAGGAGATAACAGCAGCCACCTTTGCTCCTTGGCAGCTGGAACAAACATCATGGAAAATTGTTCGACATGCATCTGGCCTTGCCAGGGAGTTGCACCCTCGTGGTCTTTCTGCCAGGGGGAAGAGGCAGACACAGCAGGGACCCAGCAGCAAAACGGGAGATGATGGGAGGTATTTATTTGGTGGGCCTTTGAAAGCACAACGTGAAGATGTGTGGTCCTCAGGCTGAAACATCTTTTGTGAAAGACGCCAGCCTGAGTGAAGAAGGGTGCTGAGGTGTCTTCTCTCTCTCTCCACATTTTCTCTAGGAGATGCTGAGCCAGACGGCGCTGCTGACCAAGGAACAGAGGTGAAGGCTCCCATTTCTGTGTAGCATGAGAGCATGCCCAGCTGAGGGGAGAGAGCACTGCCCCATGCACCTGGGAGCCACTCTTGCTAAATACAATGAATTAATGTGAGCTGCTGGGTTGGCAGCACGTGCTGATGCCTGGGAAATGTCTTCCACCTGCTGTGCCACAGCAAAATCCCAGTGATGGTTTTGGTTTCCCACTGCACTTCCCCCACACTCAGTGGAGGAAAACTTAATACAGAGCTGAACATTGCTGTTACCTGCCAAGAAGATCTGAGCTCCCATTTCTCTACTTGTAATGTGATGGCAGGCATGCCTGTGGCCAAAGGCAATAAAAACTGGGGGGAACCTCATCAAACACTGCCCATGGAGCATTACTTGCTCAGTATTGTCACTCCCATGGGAGTGCCAGGTGAAGTTCAGCTGGCCAAGGGATGGTGATGTGGTCCCAGTGTTTCTGAGAGTTCACAGCAGAGTGCTGAGCAAGCTGCAATGGGTTACCAAGATACACAAGACATGCACAACCCTGTGAAAGCAAAGCTCTTTCGGTAAGCTGAAAGCACGTTTAATAATTTCAGCATTATCCCTTCCCGTCTCCAGGCAAACTGTGGCAACTACGACCTAAGGAAAGGCTGTACAAAGATCTTCGACCCCATCTGTGGCACGGATGATGTCCTATACAGCAACGAGTGCTTGCTGTGCAGCCAGAACCTGTGAGTATCGGGATGGACCTCCTGCAAAGTCCAAGCACCCCGCAGATGATGGTACCACATGTGCCTGGGATTTCCTAGAAAGCAAGCTGCTAGCACGCAGCTGGCTGGGGTGTGGGCAGCCAGCCCAGCACATCTGGCACTCATCTGGCCTCCTGCGGAGATGCTGCTCCTGCTGCTCCGAGCACGTGGGCTCCAGCTGTGTTATAGGGCCGTGGGGTGATCCTCACAGCACACGCTGCAGCCCCATCTGCCCACACACGGGGACCACCCGGCCAAAATCTCCCTACACCTGCAGCAGCGATGGCTTCGGCTGAGCTGGCGGGTGTCCAGGAGCTCAGACAAATGGCAGAACCCCCAAAGTCTGTCCAGATCTAGCGCACAGGCAGGAAAATATATTTTTTTAGCTGAGCTCAGACATAATGTGGATGAGGAAAAAACATGGCTTTTCACACCAGCAGTTTACAGCTGAGCTCTGCTTTCTGTCTTCTCCGCATATGAAAGGTTACAATTTGCTCTGGTTATTTTTAAGAAGCCTTTATTTAATCTGTGCTGGTGCCAGATTGCGCTGACAGCAGAAGGCCAGGTCCGATAGCTAGCGAAGTGTCTGGCAGGACTTACTTTATTTCATCTGGCTTGGGCCCTGGGTAATTCGGAGTGTATTTATACATTGTAAGTGCTCCATGTCAGACGAGCGAAGGAATTACCTCCAACTCGATGCTATTAGGTATTGGAAAATCCCTGTTGGGAAGACTGAGGCTTGTCTGTGGCCCAGTGCCCCAGCCTGTGGGGCTAAGGGAGTTTCACCCTTGAGTTTCCCTGGTTGGAGGCAGGGTTTTGGGGCCATCATCACACGCTCATTTGCCACCCGCAGACATGCTTTTAACAGGAGCTCAAATTCCAGCTTTTCTGTCCCTGGATAAGTAGAACTGTCGAGCCAAGTTCTACTTTTAGGAGCATTTCCTCCCAGCTAACCCTGCAGTAACAAGGAACAGAGTCCAGACCACCAAAGAAAAGAGCCTGGATGAGAACTGCTGCTCTGGCTAGCCCCTCTTTCCTTCACTTACCCAAGCCCCAACCCCATATCCTGCTCCTGCCCTGCTCTTTTGCACTGAAGGGCCAAAGAAGCAGCAGTCGGGCAGAGAGGTGCTGAGCAGGATCCCCTGACCGAAGGCGCCACAGTTAATGACCTGGCGCGGCGGTAATGACCATGCTGGAAGCCAGCAGCCCAGCACCAGCTGCCGGCTGCGCTGTGCAGCAGATGGGGGTGGGAGGTTCGTCAGACACAACATCGTTAGGGCTTTGGCCAGGAACCAGCAGCGGGGGAATGAGAGCGAGGAAGGCTTCGAAGCCCGGCACGCAGGGAGCAAAGCGGCGTTGAGGACACTGCATGCATCCTCCCGGTGCTGAGCCTGGCTTCAAAAGGGATGGAGACCTCGGGAGTCAAGGGAGGAAAAGCATGGGGTGTGAAAAAGAGAGCTGGTGGTGGATCCACAGAGGGAAGGGAGCAGCTGGTGCTGGTGCTCACCCTGCTTTAACAATTAACAGTCCCCTCTCCTCCAAACTCCTGTTTGTGCAAGCTCCTGGCTCCTGGAAATGCACTGCCCCTCTGGCTCTAAGCACCAGGCTCTGCAGCTCCCCAGTAAAGATCCCAAGCAAAGAAGTTGTGGGGTTAGGAACAGCCATTGAGGGTGTGCAACCAGCCTGATGGCAGCTGGAGGGCTGCAAGGAGCCCGGGGATATCTACAGCGAGAGCAGCTGCCGGGTCTCTGTGCACCACTGCATCACCCATTGCCTGTGGTCATCCCACTGGCAGCAGCGTGCAAAATGCTTCTTTCCAAATTGCAAAATAGCTTGAAAATCACTTCACCAGCATTTCACTATGCACCTGAGAATCGGGTGGATCTTTCCAAAGAGGACAACATCGCGATTCCACGTGAAAACAGAACGATTTGGAGTAATTAGGTCCGCTACTGGGCAAAAATAATAACAGCAATTTTTTGCAGGTTCCTTTTTAATATTTTCCTCACTTTTGATGCTGAAGCAGTCAGCAAGGGAAGTTGGGAGCAGACCCAAGCAAGACACAATGACAGGCATTTGTCTGCAAAAACCCCCACACAAAGTCGTAACCTTTATCATCCACAGCCAGGCAGGCATCAAAGGTGCCTAACATCTGTCCTTACAGCAAAAAGGTGAATTATTCTGCCAGGAGGCGGTAGGAAGTGCCAGCTCTTGAGCTTATTGGAATTAATTAACCTATGTCCATGGTAACCCTGAACTCCCTGTCAAAAATATGTGAGCTTACTTACAACAGTGTATAATGCTTAAACGATGACTTAAGCAGTATTTTCCTTTCTTTTTTCATCCTCTGAACCAGACTCTGCTGTGTATCAGGCACCTGAAGGCATTTTTAACCTCTCTTCCAGGCAAAGACACACTAATGTGCGGATAAAGCACAGGGGAAAGTGCCAAAACCCATCCCCACGCTCCAACCCCGCTCAAAACTAAAAGGTGCAACCGTGCTGGAGAAGGTGGCACAAAGCTGTCCCCCACCTCTACAGACTCCTAATAAACTGGAAGAACTGCAGTGGCTTGTCCTGGGATTTCTCTCACACACACAGCACAGCCCTTCCCCTGACATTCAAAAAACCCTTCCTGTAAAATATGGTTTTGTTGTTGTTGTTTGGGGTTTTGGTGGGTTTTGTTTGTTTTGTTTTTATTTTTTCTTCTTTTTTTTTTCTTTTCTTTTCTTTTTTTTTTTTTTTTCTGTAACATCCACAAAAGCAAAAATTACTGCTGGAGCCCCAGGGAAAAGGCCAGGACATTCCCAAGGAGGGTCAGGCCATGGCATAACAAGTCTCCCTATTGCACCCAGACTTCTGTTTTCCCTTCCTAAACTTCCAGCAGAGGAGATTTTAGCATTCTCACGAATCTCATTGACGTTCGCTAAGAACAAAGCACTAAATCACGCGCTCCAAGACCTTTGCCAGGAGCAAGGGTCCCAGAGGTCACCTCCACGCCGACCTCCCCCCCGCTTCCTCTGCACAGCACAGGACCGGCTCGAGGCTTACCCTGCAGGTCACAACCACCCAACGCTCCGGAAAACCCAAAAAAGCTGCATTTTTTCTATCAAACAACAGAAAAGAGGGGGTGGGCGGGGGTGGACTTTTTTTTCCTCCGGCCTCGCTGAGCCTCGCACCCGCGGGAGGAGCTTTGGGCACTGGAGGCCGCTGTTGCTCCGCCGAGGAGCCGGGACCGGGGCAGCCCCGGGGGCGAGCGGCGAGACCCCAGTACCTGGAGGGAGGCAGGTCCGGAGGGGAGGAGGCTGTGGGGTGGAGGTCCGGCCTCGCTGCCTCCCCCCCCCCCCCCCAAAAAAAAAAACAATAAATAAATCAACCGCAGCCCGACGAGGTGCCAGAAGCGAGGCGTGGGCTGGGGGTTGAAGCATCTCGGTGGCGGTCCCTCGAACCGTGCTGGTTTTGGGGAAATGGGACCGCTCGGTTCTAGTGGATCCTGAAGTTTGCTTCGGTTAGGAATAGCTGCTGGAGCTCTCTTTGTGGTCCTTGGAGAAGCGGCTGATGCACAAAAAAGTGTGGGATTGAGCCGAGGGGAAGCTCCGGTGCTCACTCGAAATAAGCGATGAAAGCAGCTGGGGAGGGGCAGGAGGGGGGCAATGCGGGCTCCCCTTCCCAGAGCTGCTGTGGTCAAGGGAGAGATTTAAAAATGACTCCCCACGTAAAACTAATGCACTGAAGGTGGAAGCCCCAAACAGGCTTAGGAGTGCAAACTGCCCCGACGTCTTGGCACAAAGAGCGTCATGGAAATGTGCCTCCTGCAGCTGGGGTATTTCCAATTCTGCTGCATCGTGAGAAACGGAGCAGGGTTTTTACCTGGAGGGGTCCCTGCAGCTGGGGCTGGCCGGAGGGGGCTGAGCCTCCCCCTGTTAACTCGCCGTGCTTGGACTTTGTGGTGCAGCTAAATCCAACCTAGCTCCAGTCATGTCCAAGCTGGTTCCTTCCACCCAGACTCCGCTGGAGAGGTTACAAAAAGGCCAGCACACACCAAGCAAAATATATTTCCTGCCCGTGGCTTTTCTTGGAAACATCACCCGGCATTAGCCAAGAGCAGCTCTTGATAAAGTGAGGTGCCTCCTGAGCTTGCAAACCAAGGGTCATGGTGGTGAGATGGCTGAGCAGGGCTGCATCTCCCCAGGCACTGTTCTGTTGGGAAATAGGATTTCTGTTAAATGCCAGCCACTTCTGGGCAGCAAAATCCACGTCAGGCTTGAGATAACGGGAAGCAACAGTGGGTCAAGGGCCACCCAGCAGCTACCACACAGCAGGGCACATCAGAAGGGTCTGGTTCCTGCCCGCTTTCCAGTTTAGGTCAAAATAAACCTTTGCCAGGGTTTGCTGTTGATGCAGGAGCTCTTCAAAGTGGGGTGGCATTCTGCTTAGTGTCTTCGAAGCAATCCTGGGAGCTGTCAAGCCTTAGGGAGGTGTCACAGGGTGACAAAAACCAGACAGCCGGGGACAGATGGCCCAGGACAGCATGTGCTGACCAATAAAAAAAAAAAAAAAAAAAAAAAAGTCTCTTTAAAACTGAGGCTTTTCTGCCAGCAAAATTTATGGTGAAATTCAGCTGACGGAAGCCCACCCCACGTCACTTTCAATGATATCCCTGTCCAAGGGGGAGTATTTATTCCCACTGCTGATGGCATTTGACTTTATAACATCATCATAAACTTTGAGGTCAGGATTAGAAATGGACCAAGGAATTTTAATGATGTGCAAGGCTTCAGCTGAGAAGAAACTCTGGTATTTTGGTAGTTTCAAAATATTCCTGTTGCAAAGAGGCAACTGGCACCGCCTTTGCCCGCTGCAGCCTTCCCAGCCTTTCTCCAGTACGAAGGCTTCTATATTAACCAGCTTTTCATCATCAGGTTTGTTTTTCTAGGCTGAAAATAAGCAGAGCCTTCCTTGGCCCTGCTGCAGCTGCCAGGACCACTTTCTACAGGGCATGTTCAGCTCCAGGTGACTTTTCCTTCTGGTGAGCCGAATTGAACCCAGTTTGGAGAGCTGGCGAGAAGAGCCTCCTCTTTGTTGAGACCCTTTGGGACCCACCTGCTACAGGTGAAGGGCTCAACATGTGCTGGCAGCGCTGTGAGCCACCTCCAGGATCTGGCCTTTCACAGAGGGTGGTGTCCTCAGCACCCACCGTGGAGCAGAGGTTCGGAGTCTGTTCTGCTGCATGGGCTAGGTCTCACTACAGACCTACATAACCGCTTCAGCTGCTGCTCTTGTGACCACCTCAAGGAGAGATCTGGCAAGTACCAGCAGTTTTATGACACGGGGAAAGAGTTCCCAGCACTGCTGCTGGAGGTTGTACTGCCAAGCCTAAGGCTTGAGAAAGAAAAAACAAATCAGTCTCACCCCCACAGGAAACACTCATCTTAACTCTGCAAGGCAAAAGTCTCGCTGGAAGATGACGGAATGGATGGAAGGATGCTTTTAAACTGCAAATTTCCTCTCGTCTAAACCACAGCTACCTAGTGGAAAAGCTGTTCCTTAGCGACTGTCTGGGAATGAGCTGGACGTGGTCCTGCGCAGCTACAGACAGGCTGTCCGTGGGGCTTTGGGGGTTGTGGCAGGACCATCACCGAGCAGAGTGGGCACTTCTCACCTGCAGGCCAGGAGCATGGTAATAGTCACAGACACAGAGCAAGGAGCAACAACGAGAGCTGCAGATTTGGAGCAGCAGCTTGGCTCCAGCTTTCGAGTGTCTGTGAGCTGTTAAGAGACAAGTCCAACGACAGCGATGGTTTGTAATAAGGCAGCAAACTTCCAGGAATCTGGAGTATCCCAAATGCTCTGCAGCTGGGTAGACGGCAAGACAGCTCAGCCAAGGCTTCTACACTCGTTTTCTGGCCTTCATCCTGCATCAGGCACGCTCTGCTCATAGCAAAGGGCAGCAGGGGCTGGAAGCACCAGCTCTGTGTGAGTCCTGGGCACAAAGCTGGATGCTTCGCACCATGCAGGCTGCCAGGGACCTCCCACCAGGAGCTCTGCTTCCTCCCAGCTGAGAAGCACAACCCTTGGGAAGCTCCCAGATCCCATCCTTCACCTGCACCAGAACAAGAACCCATCCTTGTAGCAGGGCTGGACTGCAGGCTTCTTCCAAAAAACTTAAGTGCATTACTCGATACGAGTGAATACCACAAACAGAAAATCACACGTGGTTTCTGGGGAAAGTCAGCTCCTTCCTGGCACATCCTGGCATGAAATCACACAATGATCCACCCTCATACCTGCTTGGCGGGAGGGCTGGAAAGTTCTCCCTTGCTGGCAGATGGTGCTAATGCAGCCCAAAGCCACAAAGACATTAGGTCAGTGCAAGTGTCCAGCTTGAGAATTGTAAATATCACTCTCAGGGACCAAGATCTGATGCATTAATCAGAGATCCCATACCAGCCCTATTTCCTGAACTTAGCATCCGTACTGGGGAAGGGAAACAACAGCTTTTGCTGGGAATGGGAGATGCTCCCAGTGGAGCACCATTCCCCACTGATGTCCTCCCAGGTAGTATTGAAGCCCAGGAGTATGATGCCAAGGGCCAGGTGCTGGCTGAAAAACAGGAGACAAGCAAGTGCACGCAGCAGCGAGATAGTACGAATGCCTGATGCAAAGCATGCTAGAACCAGTGGACCCAACCCCGACAAGGCACCAGACATAGCTTCAGCTCCATCACTGCGGTCACTGTTGAGCTGAAAGCATTTCTGGCTGCCCCAGCGCTCAGGCAGGCTGGGGATGCTGCAGTCACGATGCAGAGCATCTGCACCAGGGCTCAGCAGCTCTCCCCTGGCTGCAGATCTGAGCAGACGAAGGGTGGGACAGGGTGGGTCTGTCCCTGGCACACCGAGCAGGATGCTCTGGGGGACACAGCCTGGATCCCTGCCTGGGAATGTGCAGACCAGACTGTGCTGACTTAAAGCAAGCCAAGTGAAAAGGGGCTGGGACACAGCCCCAAATTTCTGCCCTCTAACCCTTTCTCGGCCACTGTGCCCTGAGCTCCACAACCCAATTCAACAGCTGCTGCTAATTTTGGTGCTCAGAAGCAGACCCCAATGTTCCCGAGCTGGCTGGCTCAGAGCTGCTCATGCAGCCACAGGGGTACTCCCTGACAGCACAAGGAAGATGAAGGTAGCAAGTAAACTGCAACAGAGTTCAAGGCCAGTCTTTCTCTGGAAAATCTGTTTGAAAGATTAAGGATCAAATGGCTCGGTCACATGGAGCATCCCATTGTTTCTGCTCCTTCTTAACACAGAGCCACAAATAGCCTCAAATCTTGGCAAAGTCCATTAGCTGTCTAGTTACAACTTAACTTCCCCGAAAGCTATTAGGAAAAATTATTCACCTCTGTATACGCAGGAGCAGACAAGCATCTTCCGGCTCCAGTTCTGGTAAATATCCCCCGCACCACTCCAACTCCTTTTAAAGATAATTCCTGCCCCAGAGGCAGCTACTTCACTGCTACGGCAAGTCCGTGCCTTCTTAGAGGCAAAGTGCAGGCTTTGGCCTAAATAGGGCATCGAGCCCAGGAAACGTATATTTAGAGCTGCACAGCTGAACTGCCACTCTCAGAAATAAAGCTAGGAAAGCAAGGCCTCCTGCAGGAACCAGTCCTGACAGCAGAAGTTTCCCATGCAAACAGCTCCTGTCAATGGGGCTGCGAGATGGTACGCGCAGCTTCTTCCAGGAGCAGCCCAGTTCACAGCTTTCAGGATCCGGAGGTTAATCTCAGTCCTCAGCTCTTACTTGCTCACGGAAAACACTATCCAGATGGCCCTCGGAAAGGCAAACAGAGGAAACGAGCTCCAGAACCGGGTCTTTGAGGATTGCAGCTGGAGGTTTTACATGCTGGAAACGGCACAGTTGCCATCCTGAGAGCTTAGAGGGCTTCCTCATCTGAAATCCTGACACACACACACATACAGCAGCATGTAATATACGCGTAATGGTCAGCAAGGCCCTAATTAAGTGGAAGATGAAAAACGGCACCATTTCAGCACTATGCTCAGGTAGTCCAGACAGCCTGCCGTGAGACACCGGTGGGGCCACTGTAAGAGCCTCCACACTTCATCTCTGCTGCTGCTGCTGAAAGCATTTGAGTTCGGGGAATCCTTTCCAGAAACTCCTTGACTCCCTGACCCTGAGAAATGAGCCAGAAACCAGTTTGGGATAGAAAGCGTAGCCAAGCAAACTGTTTTGTTTCAGCCAAGATAAATCTAGAGACGGAAAGGAACCTCGGAGGACGACTAAAAATATCCCTGCAAACTTGTACCCTGGCAGCGTGCCTAATTGGGCAGTGCCCACGTCGGGAGGAGATATTCGTGTGAAAACCTGACGCTGGGTGGCCAGGCTGCAGGTGAGAGCTCACCCGAACACCTGCCCCTGGGAAGGCAGGAGGGGAAACGCAAGGGGGAGCAGCAGCAGGAGGCACCTGTATGTAATTTTCTCAGCCTCTGATTGAGCATGCTGAAGAATAACTTGCCCATGTTGAGACAGGGTGTGAAAACCGCTTTGTCAATACATAGAAATTGTGAGGCTGTTGTGCCGGTCAGGGCAAGAGGTTTTATTTTGAGACCATCAAGGGAGACATAACTCTTTAGAAAAATCAATGAAATTTAAATGAGGACATAGAAATGGTTGTTTTAGCCCCAAAGGTCCATCTAGTCCTTTACTGTGCTGCCAGCACAGTATGTCCTTCATCAGGAGAACATAGTTGTGCAGTTCCCAGGAGCACCGCGAACATGAGAAACATGAGGAGAGCCACATGAGGGACTGCCATCCGCCCGCCTCCTCCCAGCTCCCGCATCTGACCTCAAAGTTAGTTTTTTTTGTTGTTTTTGTTTTGTTTTATTTTTTTTACCTCTGCCAGCAGACATGAAGGTCTGGTGGCCTCAATTCAAGGTCTTGGGTAACACCTTGGTGGGTAGGTCCCAGGGGACCCCAGTCCCATCGGCGGAGCCAGACAGGAATCGGCTTGGCAGGGAGTTGCTGCCCGGTGGGGGGTCACACCGCAGGCTGCACAGCTGGGTGCAGGAGAGCTTTCCTGTCCCCACGGAGCCATTTGCATCACGTCAGCTGGTCTGGAGGCCTCGGGCACGCTCTGCCACCCCTCCTGAACCCAGGCGTCAGCAAAATCCATCTGTGACTAGCCGAAGGGAAAACAGTGACGTCTCTGGTGTGCTTCTATTTACGAGAACCCTAATTAAATATCAAGAGACACTGTTTTTTTGTTCAGTTCTTACCAAGCCAACCCTCAGCCACCAAAGTCTGTGGTCTCAACTCCAGATTTCATCCCCCATTGCTGGCTCTGACCATGTCTGACTCTGTAGCTCTGGCATTGTGTCCTTCCATAACGCTACCACCAGCTGTCCCATCTCCCTAATATCAAGGTAATAACCATAAATTAATGCACAATTAGAAAATAAAGCTTGGAGGAGCCTGAGGAGGTCATAGTATAACCAATGGCTTCAGATAATTTTCCATTTTCTTTCAAAAGCAAAAACCATTTCCCCATGTCTGTCTTTCTGGTTTGGCTTATGTTCACAACATCTTCTCTTGGCCATAAGAGATGGAGAGGAAAAAGCACTTTCTTCCTCCTCCCTGTAGCTTTTTACACATGTGAAGAGCTTTACACTCCTGTTTAGCCTCAATCTTCAGTAAACAATTTTTTTCCTTCCATCTCTTCTGCTAGGATGGATTTTCTCTCCCTCTCCCTACTCCCACCCTTGTCCTCTGCTCTTAACCCTAATCCAAACCTGAAACCCACTGCCAAATCTTATGGCCTTCTCACGGGAAGCTTTGACCTGGAAAGACCACACGCAGTTCAGGGTGGTTCTTTGATATTTCTGCTTCAATGACACACCACACAGCACCATCCGTTTCACCTCCACAGCTCCCAAAGCCCATCAGATTGCTCTCACTCACAACCGCTCCTTTCACATCCCAAAAGCCTCATACCAAGCCCTGCTGACTTCTGGCTCTTCCAGCTCCTACGTGCACCTCGACTTGAAGGCTGACGATGTCTCTCTCTGAGAAAGGCAAAAGGATCTGTTTGCCCTCCTGCTCCCTAACTGCTGTCCTAGCGCCACCGCAGGTCTGGGATGTCACCAGCTGTAACATGATCCTGCACTTCTCATGTCTGTAAATATTTTCTAAACATTTTTTTTTTTCCATCTGAAGAATCTTAAAAACTAGGCCAAAAAGAACAACTGGGCTATTTAAGAATCAGATTTGCCTTTGGCTTTTTTGATCAAGAATGCTTTTAAATAGGCTCAGCTGTCAACACAGGGACTAACTTCATAATAAATGCCTGACATTTCAGTCATTATTCTTCAGAGTTGTTATACTTCCCCCAGTGTCTGCGTGTTTACTTAAAGATTCACCAATGCTGGTCTTTCCATTACAGGCCCAGGCTACTGCGAAAGGAATTAAACTCTTTGTAAACAGCCAGCAGCCTCCGTCCAGCCAGCCCTTGGGGGTCAGATGGCAACGGGTGCAGAGCAGGCGAGGACGCCCGGGAGGGTAGCGCCGGGGTCAGCACTGCTTTGCGGGAGGCAGAAGCAACCAGCGGCTTTGCTCGTGCACAGACGATGGCTTCTGCACTTCTGCAGAGTCTCGTGCCACTGCAGGGCTGTTTATTTCATCCTCCCTCTTTGGCTAAGCAAGCAAACCTGCTCTGCAGAGAAACCGCCACTCAAGAAGTCATCAGCTGGGTTTTAGCAGCGCTGGCCAAGGCTCCTGCAATGTCACAGTGGAGGTGGGGGACAGCAGGAGGGGACAGTCACAGCCTGTGCATTGCACATTGGGAGGTCACCACACATGGAAATGGAAAGACGATGCTAGGCCATCAAGCACGCAGTAAATGCTCAGGTTCTTAAACTTTACTCTCATGCTAGCTCAATGCGCTCTATGTTTAGGGGATTTTTTTCTTTTTATGGAGCATGTGGCAGCCTAATTACAGTCATTACATTGCCTCAAACTATTTAAAAGAAGTTGCTACATATAATTACGTGCGTGTAAGTGAGAATAATGCCATGGCAAACACCACGGCACTCGCACACGCTGGAGCAAGCTGTCCACAATTCCCCAGCACAGAGCCGAAAGGGTGACAGTTGCAGCCTGCTTGCAGGCCAAAGTGCATTTCCAGAAGCTATATCAGGTCAGTAGTCCATTGCCTCCATCCCACAATAGATGTCATGACCTGTGTACGCATTGTTTGCTATATTTAGCAAAACTGGAACTCTTCCTGCAGCGTAATTTTAGCGGGTAACCATCCCCCCAAAGCCACGCAGGCCGACTTCCAGCAGCCCCTCAGCATGCACATTGTTCATTCAAGAGATGCCGAAGAGCTAAATTCCTGGAAGTGTTTATTACGATTGGCTGCTCTCACCGATTTCACAACAGGCTCCCACCTTTTCTAATGAAAATAAAATTAAATCCCACGCTGGCACGGCTCGCACCCGGCTGCTCCCTGGGGGAGCCCACGGGGCTGGCAGTACGCAGCAGCACAGAACACGTTTTCCCTGGGTCAGCTCGTCACAACCACTTTACGGTAACTTCAGCTTGCTTATTTGGCTGCTGGAGATGGGAAAGCAGCAGGGAGAGGTCTGCGTGCCCTGCAGACATCGTGGCCCTGCCACGCACACGAGGGGCATGGGGTCCCTGGGGAGGAGGATGCAGCCTGCGCAAGGGTAAGGATGGCTGCATGCTCAGCCCAAGGTAACTCAGGAAAACTCCATCCTCTTCGCTCTGGGACCGAGATGGTTTTCCTTCTGAGACTGACTTAAAGAACGAGCTCAAATACTATTTTCATGGCCACGAGCACTGTCCCATTGGTTTCTCGCTCCACTCCTCCATCTATTCAACAAACCGCAGCAGGGACTCGCTGCCTCCGCAGCCGCTTTGCTGCTGCATGCCCTGCTGAAGGAGTACGCTGCTTTGTTATGCAAAAGAGTACAAAGAGTCCCTTCCGTGCAGCAGCAAGCAACACAAACATTTCCTAAATGAGACCAGCCAAACCCAGAGGCAGATACTGGTTCGATCTATAGGGAGACCAGAATTATTCCACTGCACGCTTGGCTGCCAGGAGGAGTTTTGCAAATGCTTTAATGAAGTCTGGACTGCACCAAGGCAAGGACGTCAAATTAATTCTTGATGATCTCCAATACAAAAGGAGCTCTTCATCTATCTTTCCATCCAAGTTTCTTGTTTTGGTTCTTTTCTCTTTAGGAATTAAGTAAGCAATTAGGTAGAGAGAAGTAAAACTAGCAGAAAGCGCGGGAGAGAAAACACCTCCAGCAGAGCGATGGAAGCTGAGAGCGACGGCCATACGGAGGCTGCTGCCCTGCACAACCACGACTCCCAGGGCACAGTTTGGTCAATTAGAGCCTTACCAGCAGCAGACTGACTTAGCAAAAGCACATAAACCAGCTGGCCCTGAAATTTATTTTCCTTGTCTACCCTTTGCTGACAAACACGAGCCATTTTCATATAGCCCTGGGAAAGCTCTTGCTCTGCAAGTCATTAGTTTATGCAATTATGGCTTTCTCTGTTGAACGTCATATGTGCAATGCCCATTGCTGGGGATAGGAAAGTGCCTTCCATTACCAGAAGAGGCAAGCAAGCATGCCACACTTGCTGGAACAGGAGATATTCATGTCCTGTCACTGGAAGGATGCTCCCAGCCAGCCAGCCTCTGGCTGTCTTCTTCTCTAGGGCTTGCCGTGGGGCTGCAAGTGAGAAACAGGGTGCTGCTGAAGAAAGCTGCTTGAGCCATACGGCCACACACCTGGCAGCTGTGAACAGCACCTTATCTCCAGCAGCCCAGTCCTCACAGAGCAGCCCTGGCACGGAGCAGGTCCTGCATTTCTGGGGGCCTCGGCAGCCCAGGCTGGATTATAAGGGGAAGCGTGCTTCTGATCCCTTAGGGGGATCTGAAGCAACAGCTTTGGATGAAAACGCTGACTGCAAACCAGGACAAAGGTCCTGCTGCAGAAAAACACCAAAATCAACCAAGCAAGTAATCGACAAATAAAAGCACAGAGGCCAGCTCTTTGGGACGGTGGTTTTGTAGCTCAGGGGTTGGGCAGGTGAGATGTGGTCAGACCACAGGCTTGGAGCATGGGGCCAGGTCTTCCCCTCATGCTGGGCACTGAGCAGGGAAAGCCCAAGCCCAGCAGCCAAGGAAGGGCTGAGCAGATACAGCTGATTTCAGAGCTTTGCCTGGGTCACTGGGACCCAGCACCAGCCCGTTCTTTGGGGGCACATCCTGCCCGGGGCCGTGCCCCTTTTCTTCTCGTTTAGCAGTTAGTATATCACAAAACAGGTAGAAGTCTCCCTGCTCCAAGTGACTCAAATGAGCTGTGCCTAATAGACCGTCCATCTCTTTGCCATTTGTTTTGGCATCTTTGACTGTTTTAAATCCTGCTTAGAGCTGTGTAACATCCGAGATTACACCAGTCACAACTGGCACACAAACATCTCTATTACTACCTGTTCACTGGAAACATGCCTTTTTTTTTTTCCCTCCCCTCTTTTCCCTTTGCTAATGCAACACTGACAGCAAATTGCACCGAGGCAGGAGGGCAGGGTGTGACGATAATTATGTTGTCCCAGCCCGAGGTACGACACCAATATTGCCTGCTGGTGCGAGGCATGGTGGAAACCTGCGCAGGCTTGCAGCGCTCAGGCATACTGAGCAGGATCCGCAGGTGCCCGGTTTAATAGCTCACTCTCAGCACTGCCGTCCAATTCTCCTCCAAATAATCAGACAGGCTTGGCTGGTGCCAGGCAAAACAGACAGCGACCTCTAACACCAGTCCCTGCTGAGAGCAGCTCGGCAAGGACGCAGCCGTCACACGTGCGCACGGGGTCCGAGTGACAAAGCGAAGCTTCCAAAGGGATTTTGACAAGGTGACATCTAAACGGCGGCTGAAAATTCATCCGAGCTGCCTCGCCTGGTTGCTGCCAGTGTCTGGTGGTTTCCAGTCTCCTGGAAGCACATATTTCCAAAAAGGGCATGGAAAGTTTTGGAGATGTAAGATTTAGGGCCACAATTTGTGTCAGTTATTTGACCTGTCAGCAAAGGCATCTCCTTCCAGAAGTTCCTCTGCCTGCTTTGCATATCCCTTCCCAGAAACTTCCCTGCTGCACATATTTACATGGGAAAAATTGTTTTGTGAAATTGAATTTTTATATAGAAATGCTTCAAGTCTGGTGCTTTCCCCCCCCCCCCTGAAATTTCTGATAATCTTCTCTGGATATTTGCCTGTAAAAATGGGTTTTCCCCATCATTTCTACGTTTCAGAGTTGTTCTGCCATGTATTTCACCAATCCGATAAATTAAAAGATTTTATAGCTCTACATAAGAACAAAAAAATCCAGATTTCTTTTAAAAGGAAGCTGTTCCTTGGAATCAGCCAGAATCATCCAGGATTTCCTCCTCCAGAATTTCATAAGAAATATTAAAGGGTGGCATTTCCTGTCCTTTTTATTCCCCCCACCACCACCACCAGAAACACGCTGACATCCCCAGCCTCCTACAGGAAGGTGCCCCAGCTCCTCCACTGCTCTGCCATAACGCAGTCCTCAAGCTGCTGTTTCTGCATGCCCCAGGGCACTTCTGAGAGCATTTGCCCTACACATGTAGGACAGCTTTGGGGGCACTCCATGCACAGCATTTCTCAATTCACTGCTTACATCAAAGGCAGCAGAATGATGGGATGACCCCCAAAACTGTTCCCACGGTCCTTGCTTGCATGCAGTGCTGCAGAGCATTTGTGCAGCAGAGTATTTGTGCAGCTTGCCCTTGTTTGCATTTTAAGAGCCTCCAAACCCTAGCTGCGAGGAAAAACAGATGTTGCAAATACACACCCAAATTGCACAGCATGGGATGCCCTGCCAGATCTCCCAAACCTCTTGGGACATCTGAAAGGGGAAGGCTGGAGCAAGCAGGCTCCTCTTGCTGCTGTGCAAGGAACCAGGTGAAGGACCACCCTAAAGCCGCCAAAGAACAAGTGACCCTAAAGCAGGAGATCTCAGAGTCCTGAAAAATGAAGGCAGAAGGGCTCAGGACACCCCTGCTGCTTTTTCTGCAGCAAAGAGCTGAGCAGAACGGCTCTGGAGGGAGAGGAAAACACAGGCTGAGTTGCAGTGCCCCTGTGCAAGGACAAAGCCAGACAACATCCATCCAGAAGGCTGCCGGCACCCCATGTTGGCATCCCCACACTATCCAGCCCTGCAGCCTGCCAAACAGCTGCAGATTCCAGGGAAGCAGGAGCTGTACCTGGGCATGGCGAGGAGCAGAGCGTTGTTCAGCTCCCAAATTGCACCACAGCACCTGGCCCAGAGCACGCACCACACTGGTTTCCCAGGAACACACACACTGAGCTCCAAACTCCCCCAAAACAATCACATAAGGTCCGTGCACACCAATAGCTCTGCCTTCGCTGACAGAACAAGTCCAGACCTCGGAAGCCAACATGAGGCTTACAGCACACCCAGGGCTCTTTTCTTCTCGATATTCACTTTAAAAAGCTCCATCCTTTGCGTGTACCAACTTGCCTGCATGGCTCTGTATTTTCTTCACCTGCAGTCAGAGCAGCAACTCCATCAGCTGTGCTCCCAGCAGTTTGTTTGGTGAGAAATACAAAAGGAAGCATTTTTGCCTCCAGCCTCGTACGGTGCTGGCCACCTTCTTGTTTTCACAGCAGCCACAGCACAAGGCTGGAGTATTTTAGACCCCTCCATGCACACGTGCAGTCATTCCCTGCATGGGTAGCAGCTGGGTGTAGGAAACCAGCAGCGAGCTCCACGCCTCTCTCCAGTCCCTTTGGGCAGCAAGGCTCCCAGAAAGTGCAATGAGCCCTCACCAAGTTCCCAGATACATCCAGGGATCAGATGCCTGGGGCATGACATTTGATGAGTTCCACACAACTCTTGCTTAAGCGCAGCCACCTCCCAGTGGCTGGGAGGGGATACTGGGAACTGCGAGAGCTCAGCTCCCCTGTGGTCAGCAGCACCGTCACCAGCACCGTCACCAGCACGAAACGTGTTGGCAGATTTCGAGGAATGTTTTTCCCTCGAGTCTCAAAGACAGAATGTGAGGAATTTGGCTTTTCTTTCAAAACTTAAGTAACCCTGATGCTCCTAGGCCTGCCGTTGTAGAAAAATGCTCATCCCACGGTAGTCCTAGGTCTGGTTACATCCCTGCCCAACTGGATGGGCAGCTGTCCTTCTCTTTGAGACCTAGAGAAACACGCACATCATTTGAAATCGCTGACATCCCAGGGAGATGCTGAAGCTAAAATAACACCAGGCACTCACAGCCAGCCCACCTTGCATGGACTGCAGCATCAGTCCTGCCCTGAGCCATCACTGCCTGCCCCCGTGCTCTGCACGCACCAGTACGTGGGCTCAGCCCTGGGGCTGCTCAGACTAACAGCATCTCTTAGGGAAACAGAGCCAGAAGAGGATCCCCAGCCCACCTTCCTCACCTCCAGCAGTATCAAGACTTCAGCTCAACCAGCAGCCCTGCAGCCTCCCACCTGCATCCCGCTGCAGGTTATTACCTGCAAGGCCACCAGGTGCTCCCCTCCTCCTCTGCCATCTCCATCCCTAGCACATGCCTAAAAACACAGCAGAAAATGCCATGGCCCATGCTGAAGAGATTATTTTCTCTCTGCTCCCCTCCCAGCCATTACCCACAGGGAGATGGGGTCCCTTGGCCCACACCACGCAAAGTCCAGGTTCTGCAGTCACTGCCCAGGGCTGTGGGAGGGACAGGCTTTATTTCATTTCCCATCAGGTGTTTGGGTTGTTTGTGGTGGGGAGGATTTTTTTTCCCCCATAAGAGGTTTCAATGAAGGCCTCTCTCAAAAAGCCATCACTACCACAAGAATTCAGCCTGCTCTTTGCTTTGATCTCTAAGAAGGAAACAAGATCTGCTAACACAATCACTGTTTACTTGCTTTTAGGTCCACAGAAGCGGAGGACATATGCCTGCACACAATGCCAGCACTACACAAGAGCCATTTCCAAGTCATCTGCTCGGGTGTTTTTTCCCCAAAGTATGCGTGGCTTGATTTTTTTTTTTTTTTTTGTGGGGGTTTGAAGCAAAGAGGCTTTCAAAATATGCCCATGCATCCCCACAGAGAGAGGTTGCACAGTGGGTTGTTCAGCTGCGTTATAGGAACCTTACTCCAAAGTGTAGGAGAAGAGCCAGAATTAGGCTCCTCAACCCAAGGAACAGCAGAACCCCACAGTTTTACTGCCTCGATCTCTGCAAAGGCTTCACAGCCCACCTCACTACAGCACAGCCAACAGCGTTTTCCACAGTGCTGAAGGAGCCTGCGTGGCTGTGCAGCTCAGGCACACTTACAGAAAAAAGAAAAAAAAAAAGTCATCTTTAAGCAGAGGATCTGGACAAGAAATGCAGCACAAGAATCTCAGAGGCAAGGGCTGGAGGGCAGCTGGTGGCACATTTTGGGGGATGTGACCTCAGACCTTGGGCAGGGGGATCCCAGGGCTCCTGTGCCCAAGCCCCACAGCTGCGGGTGGATGGGGAATAGGTGGTGGGTGGTGGTGGGCCCCAAACACCCCCCTCTGCAGGCATCCTCCGTGCCTTCAGGGCCAGCATCCTCAGCACAAAGAAAGCAGCTTAAAAATCTTGTGTGTCACAAGGCAGCTTAAAGTCTCGATGTGCAAGTCCCTACTCAAGGTTAAAAAAAAAAAAAAAAAGGCATAAAAAATCTACAACAACAAAGCAAGCTACAACAAAGCTTTTTCTTTAAGGTGAACTCCTTCTTCAAACCCTTTTATCACAGTTTCTTTCAGCCAAGGAGGGGGGTAGATTGCATGACTTTAAGGACACAACTTGACGGTTTTCTAGCAGCCAGGAAAGGTCCCAGCAGCAAGGGTGAATTGCTCTTCAAAGATGCATTTCCATTCTACCTCTAGCCTGTCAACTTCCCCAGCTATGCTTATTCCCAGCACCCCGTCACCAAGACGAACATCTCACCTATACCTCAACTCAGTCCAGGCAGAAGCAGATGGCTGGCCTGAGAAATTCCCCCCGACCCAGTAGGAAAAAATAAATAAAAATAAAAATAAAATAAAATAAATGCAGATGGGATTCTCAACTGTCTCCCCAAGTAGCATTAATCCACCTCACCTTCCTCAGCTCCACCAGGAAATAGCTGCAAGGAAGAGGCGGAGGAGGAAGGAGAACCACTTAGGAAGCATCAGCTGCAGCCTAATTAGAGCTATTAGCAAGCTTTTAGTGGTGTATATTAGCCCTTCCTAACATTGCTGAATGAAGCAATCCTGACATCAGCCTTCTGGCTTGAAAAGCTGTGCTCCAGCTCAAGGAAGGGAAGCGTCTGGAAAGGTCAGGTTGGTTATAATCACAGCTGCAGCCCTGCTAGCCGTCCCTGAGCTTGTTTTGAGTTTGTGGAAACCAGTCCCAGATAGGGGGACACGCTCTGCGTGGGACTGGAAGCAGATCAAGCAGTCAGAGCAGGACCTGAGAGTCCCTCCCTACGGACTGTGCCCCTCTGAGCTGCAGCTTCAGCATCTTTTACTCATTGTGAGTCGATGGCTTCACATTGCCTTCAATTTTCTGAGAGCCTGAAGCTGCAGGGAAGGGGGAGTTTTGCTCCCAGCTGCACGGCAGGAAACCATGCCACCATCCTGGGGGGGGTCATTCGGGCACTACCACCCCACCTGCATTTCTCCCTGCACCCCGGGCCCTTGGGGCTCACCAGGGAACCCTCTATGCACATAGAGCAGGCGATCACCACCCACCTGCCCCGATAATCAGGGTGACAGGCACTCAGGGGATAAGGCACCAAGGCCCCCAGGCTGGCTCAGGACATGAGGCTGGCAGGATGAAAATAAGATTTACATCTCCTGATGCATAAAGTGTTTATCATTCACTGCTGCTGGATGTCTTCAGCCTGTGAAGAGTTTGCCTAACACAACATATTTCTTAAATAACGTGTCATGCCTTTCAAAGGACGTGCAGCCAAAAGCTGCAGCCAAAAAAACTCAAACAGGGCTAATCTTTCTGGAGCCACTTAGAGTACCATATTTCAAGGGTATTTATCATACAGAAGAGACATTTGAAAATATACAAGTGTATGTACTAAACCACAGCTTCTGCTGACATCAAACACCCACTACCTGGGAAGGAGCAGGGAGAAGAAACCTTTGTGATTTAACAAACTCTTAGAAATTACTCAAAGCGGAGCAAATTTGCGTGGAAGGAGCCTAGCTATGAGCTTGTAATGGTGAGTGCAGCAGGGCCAAAACCACACAATCAGCCACGATAAATCAAAGCAGTTGGCAAATTCAGAGCACCACCAGCCAAAGAAAACACGGAATTACTCTTTGTCAGGTACAAGCGCAGCTAGGTGAGATCTTTCATATCTCTGTGCCAGACAAGCTGCCCTGCTTTTGTGGTCTAGCTGCCACAGTTCACAATCTGTACAGCAATTTCCTTTTCAGATAAGCAGAAGCAGATCTCTGCCATCTCAGTGGATGGGGATGCCTGAGGTGCCACAGATGGAAGAAGCCCAACAGATAGCTTTGACTTTAACTTAACCATCCGAGAGCCCGCTCGGTACCTGAATAGCCGAGCAGTGCTCTGAACCTGACTCACCCTAGGCGTGTTTAACACCCAGCTGCTGCAGGCAGGGTGTTGGAAAGGCAGAGACAGATCTTTCAGAGTTTGTGGTTACAAAGAAACACAGCCTGTCTGCTCCTGCAATTGCTCTGTCGAGCAGCGATGGAGGATGCTACCTCTGAGACGCAGCTGATGTGACCACTGGCTCTGTGGTTTGTTGGCTGAGTCGCACATTAGCCACCCAAAAATAACAAAACCTGCAACGGTATCAGCACAATTTCCTCTCTTGACAAGCAAAGTCTCTATACCCTGAAGGTGTTACTGCAACCACAAACACCTACAAACATCAGCATCAGCAGCTCTTTTGGAAGACACAAGGCCATGAAAAGAAACTTTAATTTCATAATGATTAAATCTCAGGCTCCTGACTCCAAAAAACACTCAGCAGAGACAGCCCACATCCAAGCTTTGCTCTCACCATCTGCATTTCTTTACACATCCCCCAGCCTCCCAGGTGCCATTAGATGTCTGGCCACGGTGCTGGAAGGTGGATCCAAGTGGCAGAAGCAGCCCCAGCCCATGCCCAGGGGAGGGAGAAGCTGCTGCTGTGCTCCCAACCCACGGCACTTCTGCTGATGCATCTTAGGCACCTTGTCAGGGAGATACTGTGTTCTCCTCCCCAGAGGTTCTGGGGAGGGTGAGCCACCAGGAAGGAAAGCGAGTTGTCCATGAGGAAATCCTGGCCCTCTTCATCCCATCCAGCCCCAGCCTCAGCAGAGGGGCCCAGCCCTGCAGGGAAACACACCTTGGGCTCAGGGGTCCCTGCAGGTGTCGGCGTGAAAAGTGAATGAGGAAAGCATTCAGCACAGAAAAGTAACAGTCCCTTTGGGATCTTCCCAGTTTATAAGCAATTACAGCGAGCAGCTAAATAGAAGCATTTGGCATCCTCTGGAGTAAAGCCCCATAGCTCCCAGAAGCAGTAAGTGATGTAAAGCCGTGCTGGCATGGGAGGCTGCACATGATCTTGTGGTGTGCATGTGTCAGGACATCTGCTTCTGCGACCTCGTGCAGCTAAAGCTACCTCTGCATTCACCTGCGGCTGCCAAGGAGGGTGTAATGCGGAGAAACTTGCACCTCACGCAGGGAATTCCGCTGCTTCGTGCCAATTACAGCCAATTCAGGATTTCAGCAACTATTATTTATCACTGGGGCTCCCTGCTAACTGTTACCACGTCAGTGAGGAGCTAGTCGAAATGAGTTTCCAAATTAGCACCTCTACATTCGTTCCTTTCATGTTTGCTTCCCTTTATGAGGAATGTCAGCAAATCACAGGATCCCACTCAGGGTAAATTACCTGGGGATTTTCCGCATGAGCGTTCCGCTGAGCTGCATAGGCGGCATGGCAGCGAGCTCGTCATGCTGTTCGCAGTGCCTAAGGCACCATGGGGAAGGAGCACAGACACTTCCAAAGCATGATCAAGTTGGAAAAATGCTTAAAACATCTTGTGAGAATGGGTGAGACTTCCTTGTGCAGCTCAGAGCATACCCAGGCCAAGTAGCGAGCTGCCAGCCCCAGCACAATGATCCCTCCCCAGTTTATCATTACTGAGTGAGAGAGGACATCAGGGGCTTCTCGCTTTCTGCCTGAGTTTATTCTCTGAGATGAGATCTTTTCTCTCTGGTGGAAAGCAGACTGGGGTGAATTTTCCTTAGAACCAGAGAAATAACAGGTCTTGACTCCATGGATTTCTGGCAACGGTTAAGCCTTGGAAAAACAGTTGTGTTGGCAGAAAAGTGAAAGACTCCCATATGCTGGAGACCATGGATGTTTCTCCAAATCCCAAGCAGATGGAGAACATCTCCTACACCACGGTGCTACTCAGCAATGGCTGCTCCAGCATCCCTGCACTGAGTCAGAGCAGCAAGGGCCTGGGGGTCAGGCAGCAGACTTGAAGACATTGTAGGATGTCAGTCCTCCCTGCAGAGCTGGGGGAACAGAAGGGCTGGAGGGGACATGCTGAGGACCGAGGGCTCCATCACATTAGGGTGGCACCAGTCACATCTTTGTCATGCAGAAGTGTGGTGGTATTTTAAAGCTGGGCTATGAAGGATGAGGGCTGCCTGGGGAGCTGAGACACAACACAGAGACGCAAGGCAGAAGCACCAGAAGTAGACATTTGCTCCAGATGACACAGGCTGAAATGAAATTCTCTGTGGTAATGGCTTTCCTGATGGCCAAAACGGAGCCGGCGGTGGGGACAGCAGTGGGATGGCGCTGGCTGTAGGATGGTGCTGCTGGAGGGGCTCTGCAACCTGGTCCTTCCCAGGCACTGGGGCCAGGAGACACCTCCCCAGAGAGCTCTCTCCAGCCTGGTCTCTGTTTCTTCAGGGGTGAAGGCCTCAAAACCCCATAGCACATCACTATCCAAACCCAGCTGCCAGAGGGCAAAGGACAAGCGTCCCCTGACGCAGC